>NC_056747.1:398480970-398513470 GCF_019279795.1 Protopterus annectens
ATGGGAGTTATTCCTCTGATGGATGGTCATGGCTCCTATCAAGCAATGTGACATACAGTGACATTCAAGAGTCTTGTGGTTTTCTGTCACACTCTGCCTCTCTCAAACTTTGTGACTGCTATTCTTTTGTCTTCACCTGAGGTCACAAAAGTAGTAAGGGGGTCCGCTCCCTCTCCTTGGAATAAGAAAGCAGATCAGCACCCACTTCATCCTACCCTTCTGAACTGAACTTTCTTGCATGTCACACTTATTCTTGAATCCATGTCTGAGGTGGCACAGATGAATAGCTTCCCTTTAAATCAAAAGGCTGCCATTAATGCTGTTATCTTAATGAGGGAGGACTTAAGATCTGGGAGTATTTTGTCATGTAAGACTAATGAATTTTGCATCATTTGAAAAGAGCTCATTTTCCTTAGTCATCCCCAGAGCATGCTGTTCTACCTGCAAGTCTTTTAAAGAGATGGAGTAGAAGATCAGAACAGATTTATCTGTGTACTCAAAAGGTTAGCGTGGTTTCTGTATTATCAAACCCTTACAAATATCTCCCATCCTCCCCACAACTCCCCTCATACCCTTGCGTACAACTCCCATCCTCCCCACATAGGTTTATAGATTAGTACTAGGCTAAGTGCCCTTGTGGGCCATTTTAAGTGTAGCCAATTACCCCATGTGAGAATCAAACCCTGCACCTTGTGTCTGTAAGGTAAATACCTTAACCATTATGCCAACCTCCCACCCACGTATCCATCCTCCCCACATCTCCCCTCATACCCTTACATATAGCTCCCATCCTCCCCACATCTCCCCTCATACCCTTACGTACAACTCCCATCCTCCCCACATCTCCCCTCATACCCTTACGTACAACTCCCATCCTCCCCTCATACCCGTACATATAACTCCCATCCTCCCCACATCTCCCCTCATACCCTTACGTACAACTCCCATCATCCCCATATCTCCCCTCATACCCTTACGTATATCTCCCATCCTCCGCACATCTCCTCTCATACCCTTACCTATAACTCCCATCCTCCCATCTCCCCTCATACCCTTACATATAACACCCATCCTCCCCACATCTCCCCTCATACCCTTACGTATATCTCCAATCCTCCCCACATCTCCCCTCATACCCTTACGTATAACACCCATCCTACCCACATCTCCCCTCATACGCTTACGTACAACTCCCATCCTCCCCACATCTCCCCTCATACCCTTACGTATAACTCCCAAAATCCCACATCTCCCCTCATACCCTTACGTATATCTCCCATCATCTCCCCTCATACCCTTACGTATATCTCCCATCATCTCCCCTCATACCCTTACGTATAACTCCCATCCTCCCCACATCTCCCCTCATACCCTTACATATATCTCCCATCCCCCTCACATCTCCCCTCATACCCTTACGTACAACTCCCATCCTCCACACATCTCCCCTCATACCCTTACGTATAACTCCCATCCTCCACACATCTCCCCTCATACCCTTATGTATAACTCCCATCCTCCCCACAGCTCCCCTCATATCCTTACGTACAACTCCCATCCTCCCCACATCCCCTTACGTATAACTCCCATCCTCCCCAAATCCCCTTACGTATAACTCCCATCCTCCCCACATCCCCTTACGTATAACTCCCATCCTCCGAACATCCCCTTACGTATAACTCCCATCCTCCCCACATACCCTTACGTACAACTCCCATCCTCCCCACATACCCTTACGTATAACTCCCATCCTCCCCACATCTCCCCTCATACCCTTACGTATAACTCCCATCTTCCTCACATCTCCCCTCATACCCTTACGTATAACTCGCATCCTCCCCACATCTCCCCTCATACCCTTATGTACAACTCCCATCTTCCTCACATCTCCCCTCATACCCTTACGTATAACTCCCATCCTCCCCACATCTCCCCTCATACCCTTACGTACAACTCCCATCCTCCCCACATCTCCCCTCATACCCTTACGTATAACTCCCATCCTCCCCACATCTCCCCTCATACCCTTACGTATAACTCCCATCCTCCCCACTTACCCTTACGTATAACTCCCATCCTCCCCACATACCCTTACGTATAACTCCCATTCTCCCCACATACCCTTACGTATAACTCCCATCCTCCCCACATCTCCCCTCATACCCTTACGTATAACTCCCATCCTCCCCACTTACCCTTACGTATAACTCCCATCCTCCCCACATACCCTTCCCATCCTAACTCCCATCTCCCCTCATACCCTTATGTATAACTCCCATCCTCCTCACATCTCCCCTCATACCCTTACGTATAACTCCCATCCTCCCCACATCTCCCCTCATACCCTTACGTATAACTCCCATCCTCCCCACATCTCCCCTCATACCCTTATGTATAACTCCCATCCTCCCCTCCTACCCTTATGTATATCTCCCATCCTCCCACATCCCATCCCCTTACGTATAACTCCCGTCCTCCACATATACCCTTATGTACAACTCCCATCCTCCCCACATCTCCCCTCATACCCTTATGTACAACTCCCATCCTCCCCACATCTCCCCTCATAC
The DNA here is from genome assembly GCF_019279795.1 of Protopterus annectens. Taxonomy (NCBI): domain Eukaryota; kingdom Metazoa; phylum Chordata; order Ceratodontiformes; family Protopteridae; genus Protopterus; species Protopterus annectens. The sequence continues at coordinate 398,483,541 of NC_056747.1, forward strand.
CCTTATGTACAACTCCCATCTTCCTCACATCTCCCCTCATACCCTTACGTATAACTCCCATCCTCCCCACATCTCCCCTCATACCCTTACGTACAACTCCCATCCTCCCCACATCTCCCCTCATACCCTTACGTATAACTCCCATCCTCCCCACTTACCCTTACGTATAACTCCCATCCTCCCCACATACCCTTACGTATAACTCCCATTCTCCCCACATACCCTTACGTATAACTCCCATCCTCCCCACATCTCCCCTCATACCCTTACGTATAACTCCCATCCTCCCCACTTACCCTTACGATAACTCCCATCCTCCCCACATACCCTTACGTATAACTCCCATTCTCCCCACATACCCTTACGTATAACTCCCATCCTCCCCACATCTCCCCTCATACCCTTATGTATAACTCCCATCCTCCTCACATCTCCCCTCATACCCTTACGTATAACTCCCATCCTCCCCACATCTCCCCTCATACCCTTACGTATAACTCTCATCCTCCCCACATCTCCCCTCATACCCTTACGTATAACTCCCATCCTCCCCACATCTCCCCTCATACCCTTATGTATATCTCCCATCCTCCCCACATCCCCTTACGTATAACTCCCGTCCTCCACATATACCCTTATGTACAACTCCCATCCTCCCCACATCTCCCCTCATACCCTTACGTATAACTCCCATCCTCCCCACATCTCCCCTCATACCCTTGCGTATAACTCCCATCTTTCATTCCATCTACAACTCTCCCACTATTGCTAACAACTAATATCCTTTTTTAAGATCTGATCTTTATCCTGACCTTCTATAAATTTCTCTGCTCTGTCTAACCATGTTGCTTCTTACCTCGTATGGCATCGACCTATGCTAGAATACCCTTTGCATCACACATCACTAACATCATATGTAAATTACACGTTAATACAAATACTATTGTTAATGCTAAACTAGATCACAATTTTTTTCTTTCGTTGAATATATGTAGTCAGTTCATGTAAAAACTGTATATATGACCTCTTGTAAATGTTGTAAATGTGCTTTTTTGTGTACAAGACCTGTTGGGAATGTTGTAAATGTGTTTTTTCCTCTTTTATTAATGTTAACTATTTTTTATTGTGAAACCTTTATTTTTAATTTCTGTACTGGAGCTTTTCTCCACAGGCCTCCACTGAAAATAGGCTCTTCTGCCTGCCTGGACTTTCCCAGTAACCACATGTCAAATAAATAAAATAAATAATAAAAATGTTGCTTTTTATGTGAATCATTTGGGAAAAATAATAAACCCAGTATGGATCCTTGCAAAAACGTTGTCTGTAGTATGCTTTCTGCAAGCATTATTCATGACATTGTGACTTGGTAAAAAGAATATTGATAAAAATAAATAAAAAGAAGTTGCACTTGGTAACCAAATTACCTAAAATGTATGCATTCAAACTATTCTTTGAATGCCATCCAGTAGTCCCTTAAAGAATGTTCTGTGGAAACTATGGAAATGCACTCAGCTGTCTGCAATCCTGTGAAACAGAGGACATTGCTAACTGGCAGCGTTCCCACCAGGGGAGGGGAAGGCTTTGATGTCCCCCTAATGCTTCATTTCCTAGGTTAGCAAAAATCTAATTCCCTCAAGTGAGGAATATTGTTTTATCTGTTGTTCTGTGGTGTTAGATACATGGAGATGATGTAAAACTCTTGTATTATGAGGTACATTTATGTGACCACTTCCACTCTGTCAGATGATGTTTTGTGTTGACTCCTGAAAGCTAAGGTGTATTTATATCATAGTGATGGTGCTGGTAGAAGGAGACCGTAGTCATAAGTAGGAGGATTTCAAATCAGAAGAAAGTTTATCAGGCCATAAGCAGAAAGTACACTATTTTATGTTTTATCCTGTTTGTTAACTGGGTAGACAGGCTGCTCAGCCTAGTCCTTTTTCAGTCCGACCCAAGCATTTCTTAAAAAGTATTTCCAGTAAAACTAATAAAATGAGATACTGTCACGGTAATGCATTAAATATGCATATTGGAAAAAGTGAAAAACTTCAGGTTTGCTGTAAGTGATTATTTTTATTTGTTTATATTGCACTTTTATCACATCACTTATTTATATCGGGTGCCTGTTGAAAGTCTGCGAATCTTGACTGCAGTCCTTGGCACAGTTAAAATGTATGCATGATTAAGAGGCACTATATACTGTATACAGAACTGTGGTAGCTCATGATATTGCCTCTTCTCTGAGGTAAGGCAATCTCAGAGTTAGTTTATGTAACAGAGGTGTGGGAGAGTAGTGGGTGAAGCCCCCCTAAAAATATTTTATTTATTTATTTATTTATTGTCATTTGTTAACCAGGTTAGTCCAACTGAGCCAGGGGCCCATTTTCAGTGGAGACCCAAGGAGAAAATCTCCAGATACAAGTAATAATATCACAAAAGTGTAACAAAAATATAACAAAAAATAGTTATATTTACAATGCTATTGTTTCAAGTTGTTATACATTGAACCACAGGGACCACTTTTTTATACAGTTTTGTTCAAGATGCAGAAAGTAGGTCCATAACATCAAATAAATTCAATATGCTAAAATATATACAGGTAACAAACTAGAAACTCCTGGTGCATCAGTATTTACAAGAAACAGGGAGTAAGATTCATGCTTAGAGTAAGGAAGAAGACACTAGGAAGAGAGCAGTACAATATCAGGTAGGAGTTTGACATGGACATGGCCAGGTGTTTAGTAAGGAGTTTTTCAGCTCATGTTTAAATTGGGATTTTTGAGGGATGCTTCTTATAGTAAGGGGAAGGGCATTCCAGGAATGAGCAACAGAAAATTTATCGAGAGAGTTGCCTATATTTTTAGTAGGTTTGTAGATGTCTAGAAAATGTTTGGTCAGACATGCAAAGCTGACGTGTGGGGTTATAGAGGGATAGAGATGGAAAGACAAGAAGTGGAGTTGTAGAGTACAGTGTGTGTAATGTGTAGTTGTGGAAGAAGTTGTTTTTGAAATTCTGGCCATAATAAAGACTTGAGTGAGACGGTGGGATTTATATGGTTGATTGGAGGCGGATTGAGCTATTTTATGGTAAGTTTGTTCTAATTTAGAGAGGAGAAATGACTGAAGGCTTGTAAGGACTGGGGCTGCATATATTAGGAGAATAGAAGACACATACCAAGGGAGGGTTTGGTGGAAGGAAAGAGTAGCTTATGATTATGATACAGAAGTCCAAGTTTTTCATTATTTTTTTTTATGCACTGGTTGATGTGCATGTCAAATTTTAGTTCTTCATTAATAGTTACACCAAGTAATTTAGTATAGGGTTCTGGTGTGATGATATTATTCTTAAGTGAGGTAATAGAGAAGGAGGGTTTAAGATGTACCATTGTTTTGGGTGGGAAAAGTAAAAGCTTAGTTTTTTTTTTGATTTAATATTAGTTGGTTTTCGGAGAGCCACGTTTTGACAGAGGTGAAGGTGTCTTGGGTATTAGCAAGGTGTTCTGGAATGTTGTGGGCTGTGGTGATAAGGGTTGAATCATCTGTGTATTGTAAGAGTGTATAGAGCTTGGTAGTGGTGTGTAGGCTGTTTGTAAAGATATTGAACAAGAGGGGGCCCAAGATAGAACCTTGGGGAATGCCTGTGTTGATGGATAGAAATGGGGAGGTGATAGATTGCCAGCATATAGATTGTTGCCTGTTAGATAAGTCACTAGAGAACTAATGTATAGCTGGGGTAGAGATGGAAATCAGAAGGTTTAGTTATCATTTTGGGGTGAGAGACTGTATTGAAGACCTTGGAGAGATCAAGGAATAGACAGGAAACTAGGTGGTTATCACATGCTTCTGCTACAGTTTGGGTGAATGAGAGTAGTGTGGTAGATGTGCTGTGGTGGGGTCTAAATCCATGCTGGGTGGGAGTTAGAAGATTGTTGTCCAGCAAGTGTTTAAGTAGTTGGTGTGGACACATTTTTTCAAGAATTTTGGATAGTGGGGAGAGTATTGCAATGGGACGGTAGTTGGATGGGTCGGTGGAGTTATCACCTTTGTGGAGAGGGATTGTGAAGAAGGCTTTCCAAATATCTGGGACAAGGGCTTCTGTAATAGAGCAATTTATAAGGATAGAGACTGGGTAAGCAGTAGCTTTGGCAGTGATTTTAAGGAAGTGGGGGTAATTTATCTACAGACGGAGAGCAAGGTTTGAGTTTACTCAGTTGTGATGAAAGTGGTGGGGACTGGTTGAAAGGAGAATGAAATGGGGGAAGAGGGATTGGAAGGTATGGGTAAAGGAGAGGCAGTGGGACTTGGCTGAGTTAGCTTTTGAATTGTTTCTATGAAGTGTATATTTAAAAGTGTGGCAGTCTCTGTGGCAATGTTGAGAAAGAAGGGGTTGGTGGTTGGAGGTTTACTAGTGTAGATAATATTGTTAACTGTAGGCCAAAATTTTTTTGGGTTGTTGTGTGAGCTGCTTTGGTTAGAGTTATTTTTTTTTGTCTTATGACTAGTATTTTACACAGGTTTCGAAGTTCTTTGTACTGTTGGAGTAGTGGAGGAGTTCTATTTTTGATCCAAGTTTGACAGGCAGCATCCTACTGATGCATAATAAAGCGAGTTTGCTTAGTGAGCCAGGGGGCACAGTTTGATTTTACTCTAATTTTTCTGGTTGGGGCCATGGAGTTTAGAACATCTAGGAATATTTTGTTGAAAGTGGTGACTGCATCACTGAAAGGGAGGTTGTGGAGGAAGGTCCAGTTGATGTTGGACAGTATAAAGCTGAATTTATTGGCGTCAAATTGAGTTATATTGTGACATTCTCTGTAGTGTTGTTCTGTGGGAGAATGTTTGAAAATTCTATGAATAAAGGTAGGGGAATGGTCACTAAGTGTGTTAGGAAGAATGCCAGGGCTATGATGACTGGGGTCAGAAGTAAGTATCCAATCAATTATAGAACCTGTAGTAGAGGTTTTATTGGTTCTGATTGGGGAGGATATAAGTTGGTGGAAATCAAATAGATTCAGGCTAAAGGTTGGAGATGAGGAGAGTGAAATCCAATCAATGTTGATGTCACCAAGTAAAATAGTTTCATATGGAATATGCTGGGTGAGCCAGGAGAAGAAGTTTTCTAGAATAGGGATGTTGTCACCTGGGGGGATATATATAAATACAATGGTGAGTTTTTCTGAGGGTTGAGATGACAGTTTACAATTAGGATTTCTGCAGGAGTATAGCTGGCTATAGAAGTTGGGAGAGTAAGTTGGTTGGAGTAGACAATAGCTACTCCTCCACCTCTCCTGTGTAAGAGTCACCTGCAGAATTCACCTTTTTTAGTAAATGTAGGTTAACTTCTGATGTGTTAGGGCTTGTAGTGTCAGGCTGTGGACTTCGCCTAAGGAGCTGTTTGTAGCTGTGCTAGTACGTGGATCCAATACCTTAAGTAATTGCAGTGATCCAAGAATTTCCGTTCTTTTTTACAGTTACATTTCTTTAATAACCATCTCCTTTAGCCTTTGGTGTGCCACTGTAAGTCTCTTCCTCTTTCACACTTCAGCCTTGATTATGATGAGCTGGCATTATCTGTACTTTTCCCCAACTCAGTTTATCATCAGTATAAAATGAGTCACATTTGTATTTTACAGGTTCATTAATGAGCAGATTTCATGATTAGAATCATGGGAAATACAACCGATCTCACCTCTCGCATCCTATTAAGGAAGGTGCAAAGGTACAGCATACACCGCTACTTTGAGGGGTACACACACACACACACACACACACACACACACACACACACACACACACACACACACACACACACACACACACACACACACACACACTCTGTGGTGCTGTGTATCTGCATTGCTGACATCATTCTGAGTAAGTCAACTAACATGTACCTAGCAGTAAAGTCAAATGGGAACAGCAGTCCCCATTTACTTATGGTAGCTGGGTTGGTCCAACTAGTCATAGCCTTTTCACAGTAGAGACCTTGTGTAAAAACCTTCAGTTAAAGCAAACAGCAAAAACGTGCCACAGAGTATTTTTTAATTTAAACAAGTGTGGGTCGAATTACTGTTCTATAAAAGTTGCGTAGCATTAAATATAGAATAAGAACAATGTGTACAATGTAGAAGAGCACTGCATCTGTCCTGCAGTCAGAGACATGGTCTGCCTTGTTCATCAGTGGTATTGCTGAAGGCCTAAGTGGAAGCAGCATACTACATACCAGTACGCGTGTTGTGCACTTCATCACAGTCTCTGCTGGAAGCTCCCTGGACAAGTAGCACTGTAGTCCAGTATTAGGCAGTAGATCAGACATCTGAAGCACTGGTTGTCAGACCACCTTCCCTTGTACTATTGTAGGTGTCAGTACTGTACGCGTCAAATGTGGTACCAACCAGGTGAATCAGACCAAGCTATGGCCCTAATCACTGTCACTGCTGTAGGTTTCAGTGGACCAAGTGTACTGTATTCTTTTATCAGAGATTAAGACACCTGAGACACAGGATCTGCACCATCGTCACATGTTGCATATTATAGTGATGGATGAATGTTATGTAATACTGTCAGGCAACAGCAGATCTGCTGTATGATCCACAAACCAGGAGTTTTATATTCTATTGCCAAGGAGCAGGGCACCTGACACTCAAGTTCTCAGAACCATATCACATGTACTGATTTAAAAGACAGCGCTGTAAGATCCATCAGGGGAAAGCAAACCTGTCAGACATGCTCTGACCCTTATCAGTGGCTGTGCTTCTCTCAGAGAGCAGCCACACCACCACTTGCCTATAGAGAGAAGAATAGCGGTCTTGTAGCTCTTATCATTGACAAAGCACCACCAGGTACTGCAGGAGTGGCCTTAGGTCAACTGGTGCCTAGACAAAAGGGCTCCATAGCACCCCCTACCACACCATCTGGTCTACCTACACCAAATAAATACTGGAAAAGCTCCCCTGCTGGAGCGGTGCCCTAGGCAGCCACCTAGTTGGTCTATGATTAAGGCCAGCTATGAGGTACTGTCATGGTGTAGCTGATCAACAGACACTGCATTATGTTGGATTCATGTCGATCCATCCAAGCCAGTTTCGGCAAATGCAAATAAATTGAAACTACTTTTGCCAAAACTGCCTTCAGTGAACATTGAAACTTTTTTTTTTCTGCTGGCAAGCCCCCCTGCAACCTCCATGTGGGAGGACACCCTTTCCCCTCCAGAATTACATATACTAACTCTGAAGCCATACAACAGTGGAGAAAAAGGCAATCTCCACTTTCGTCAAAGGTGGTTTTGTGAACTGGCATTGGTTTCTTTGCATCTGCTGAAATCACTTTCGATGGATTGACATGCTCACCATTATGTCATTAATGACATTGTGGTAGGTCAGAATGGTGCATTATGAGAAACCACTCTACAGTGTACCTTATAGTATTTACACTGGTTTATTTCAGAAATCTGCCTTAACGAATTGTACATCTGTGTCAGCTTGATAATAATTATATAATTACAACCAGCAAAATGGTATTTTGCAAGAAGCAGACTTAGACAAAATAATTATAACAAAGTTGAATCAGTGATAGTTTTCTATCATTCCTAGTTGTACCTTGATTATTATTTACGTATTTGAAAGAGACGTCTGGGAAATCCTACTCTGAAATCTGCTATCGTTGCTTTCCTGGTTATTCCTTTTATTTGCCATTTGAGAAATGTCACCTTGTATGAGTCATTTAACAAACCATAGTTGTGTGTGTGCCCTCTAGTGTGACTCATTAGATAATATTGAAGGGGCTGCCATCTGACTAACTCGATAAGAATGACATGAGATTTAGTTCTGGCAGCAGGTCTATTTCTGCTTTCTGTTAACTCTGTTAACACTGCCATGTGCTGATCGTAGAAACAAGACATTTACAATATATTTAGCATGTGATTATTGCTCTGTTTATTTCAGATATGGAAGTAAAATACCTCTACCGGTTCAAAAAAATCTAACTAATAATGTTGCAAATGAAAAAATAAATTTATAGCATTTGTTTGTTTGTACTGAAAATAGTGAAATAAGTAAGCAAGGAGATGAACAAATGAAGCTGTGGCACTTGTTTTACTCCAAAATTGTGAAAGAAATGAACAATTTCAAATAAAACCAAGGGAGATTTGAGGATATACTCTGTCAAGCCACCACTAACATTTAAAGTTGGAGTTATAATCAAATTATAGAGATAGTGAAATGAACTGGGTGGGATAATTTAAATTTTTATGCATCTTTCTATTTGTTGGTAAATCTCTCTAATTCTGCAGAGAGATAAAAACAGTCCAACTTATTTGCTTATTGTCAGAGTGGACAGAAAGCAGTTTCTTATGACTTAAAAATGCAGTAGTTTTTTCATATTTATTTTTTTAAATGCAGTACTTTTTTTAATACAGTAGTTTAGATTAATGAAACAAACAGTGGTATGTGGGTTTGATAATGCTTTTAACTGTAAGTGAAACTAGTTCTTGATGGAAAACGTTTTATTTACTTCTGCTTTAACTTTTCATCCTACATTCTTTATATTCATAACTCAGTAAAGCACCACTGGACATAGGAATATTGTTTTAATAGTGAGAGGAGATAAAATCTCTTTAACATGTACAGTGCGATTGTGGGACAGGGCATAGCACTACAGCCTTTAACACTGAAGACAACATATCAGTAGTCAACTTGGTACAGAAAGCTACACTGTCACCCAATTTAGTCCGTATCTTAGTTAAACAAAACCTATGGAAGTACATTGATGGAGAAGGAGGGCAGAATTAGTGAGACTCTGGTTAGAGGACTATTTTATTTTATTTTATTTTATTTACATTTGTTGACCGGGAGTGTCTGACTGGACGTAAGTCCATTTTCAGTGGAGGCCCGGGGAGAAAAGCTCCACAGTTAAAATGAACAGACAGTAGTTACATTGGATTACATAGCAATTAACAATATAACATAGCAATTACTTACAACATATTTACAGATGAAGAACATAGTACATCAGTAGACAACTAGAATCTTTACCTGTGAAGTACATAACAGACATTAACAAATGTTACAATAAGTTCCTGCTGTATAATAAGTACTAGGCTTATGAGCATCTGAGCTTGCTATAATCAAGGTAGTTAGTGGAGTGGAAAGAAAGGTAGTGGTTTGATGGGGTGGGTGATTTTAGTCTAACAACAAGAATCTGTAAAAATCACTGCAAAAAATAGCCACTTTAGCCACTTAAAGGACAGCAGTCATTATTAAGTGGTTGTTTAAAACAAGTTAACACTAGTTAGAATTAAACCAGCATAACCACTGTAAATCTTTAAAAGGGCTAAATGTAATAGTTGTTAATAGGTCCTTTAATACGGGTGATTAACAAGACTGGTGCCATCTGAGGTATAGCATTGAATGACTGCAACATATAAGGCTGATACAAGGAAAGGATATCAGCTTTCTTAGGAATGAGAATTCCTTGGAACCATGATAGCTTAGTAAGATAAGTACTTAGAAACGTACTTCACCCTACACTAATTTTCACAGACTGCTCATTGGCAACATCCCAGACACGAAAGGTGTCACATGATATTAATGTTAAACTGTTATACAAGATCATAATACTAAATCAAATGTTAAGTCTAACTATAGCCATCCTTCTCGTAAACACAAATAATCATTTCATATAGCTTGAAAGGCAGCTTAACCAATTTCACAAGATCTGTTTCCCCTTTTCGTACATCATGTCAGAGAAGATTTCATGAACATTTCTGACTCCAACATTCCAGTAATGTGAAGATTATAAAGATCACAGCTTGCTATGCAAAAAATAGCCACTTTAGCTAATCTGTATTGGGGGGGGGGGGCAGCAGCAGCAGTGTACCCAGTATGCTTTGCTAACTTTCAATATGCACTGCCCACATTGGCTCCTAGTCATTTGTCTACCTTAAACCAATAGAATCACCAGCGGGACTTATAGACCACAAATTATTCATAAGTTAAGCGCTTTCATGAAGTAACATTGACTTCATCAGAACTATTAGAAAAGCAGTCATATGATTTAAATACATCACAATTGTACAGGATAGGCTAAATTCCCACCAATCAATGAAACTAATTTTGAATAAATTATCATCATAAAATATGCAATTAAAACTATACAATTAAAACTGAATAAAACACCGTGCTAATTGTAAACACTTTTTAAAAGTCAAACCCTTTCTGCTTTTTCTTCTAAAGCAGGTAAAACAGATATAAATTCATTCAATCCTGGACACAGGTTTGCTGCTAAACGGAGTTGCCACATCAATTCTCTCTTGTTTAAAGTGTTTTTCCAGTTTGTCTACCTTCTTTAACTAACATGTGATTCATGAATCGGTTTTAAAAAGTTAGTTCTAGATTCATATTGCACATTTGCAAGATTTAGTATATTGGTGTAACATTGTTCTGTATCACCTAGGAAGGGTAGCCAGGGCTAAGGTTATGCCTTGGTATAACCTTACAGTATATTTTCATGCTGACACATACTCAGAAACTAGAAACAGGGTCACAACAAGCCCTCAAAATTAGGCCAGGTCTTCTATTTATGGATATTTAGAAGAATTAGTAGAGCTAAGAATCCTTTACAGAGAAAAAAAGTTTCTGTTTCATCAGTTTATAATATGTAGTGTTTTATTTCTTAAAATTGTTTTCATGTTTATCCTCTAATAAGCTGTAGTATTTTATTTATTAAAATTCCTTTCTCTTTTCTGTAAAGAAATGTTGCAATAGATGTGAATGAACATGGTGCTTGGCAAGTAACATATATAAATGTTGCAAATTTATAGCTTTGAGTCATGCCTCTCAACATCTAAGTGCAAGAAATCTGGACAAAGCCAAAAATATTGGGGAACAAAGCCCCAAAATCAGGGACAGAATTTAGCTATTAATCCTATAAACTTAAAAAAAAGTTGGTAGAACAATAGGGTTTGTGTTAGCATGTGTTTTTTTTCTGAAGGATATTAAGTCTGAAACTCAAATGTCTGTCATCATTTAGTCAGGTCAATCCTCAATGACTTGCCAGAAAACCACAAATTTTATGAGGGTCAAATCAAAAATATGAAGCAAAAATTCTGGAGATTCTAAGAATATGTGGATAGTTGAGAAGTATGCCCAGAGTGTAAGCAAGCCTCTTAGATGACATTACTGTGAGTTGACCTTAGCTGTACCTCAGACAGGTATGTGACAGACATCATACCCATGATAGCATAAAGAAAACTATCATGATTACTACTACTTAAAGGATCTGTGAAGGTGCAAACATTATCTGCTGCAATACTGGGAATTTGTGGATGTAGATTATCAGATCTAATGATAAACACTGAGTACACTTTCATAGGACCTAGTTCCAATGAGGAATAACTGTCAGCAACTATTGCCACAAAGAAGCACCAGAGTCCTGACTCTACACACTCCATACTTCTACATTACTAAATATACTAACTCAGAGTTTGCGCAACACTGAGAGAAGGAGAAACAGCTTTTTCCCCACTGTTTCATGATCTCTTGGTTTAAAATGAACCATATGATTTATTGAAAGAAATCTGTCAATTCCCATTTCTTCAAAATACAGCTCACATAATAGCAGGACCCCTGTTATCCAGTGTGTTTGTGTGTGTGTATCAAGTAAAACAGAACTATAGCTGCTAATAAATATCTTAGATGTATAAGTATGTGAATGGTAACATAACTAAACCTGGTATGCTACGAATGTTATGGGAGTTTAGCACAGCCCATGCATGAGGATGATATGTGTATTTTTGGCAAGAAGGCAAGGTTCATTGGCACAAATAAAGGTCCATTGAAAGGCTCATATTTTTTTCCTGCAGCAACTGGATAATCTGCTTCCATCTGGTTCTTTTCCTTAATCTCCAGGTCTTCACATCTAATCTGACACCCTGGATTTGGGTACCACCATTACTCGCATATTGGTGCTGTTGGCTATTTATTAAGTAGATTCAAAGATGCAGGGAGAAAATTACAGCTCTTAGTACACAGTATCATTACCACTGCTGCTCAAATGCTAATTTCCTTATTATGACATATGTGATGCCAGGGTAATGAGAGGATGGAGGAAATTGAGTTTAAAATGCAATGAATTGCTTTCTTTCTCTTTTCAGTTTATCTGCATTAAGTGTATTTGTTCTCAGGGCTTATGAATGTGTAAAACCACCCTTTGGATAATATCAGTTGTAGGAATGTGTGACTTTTGTCTTTGTGAAGATAAAAGAACAGGGAATGTCTTTTGAAGTGTGTTGGATCTCCAGACTAGCTGTCCCATCTTGTAAATGTAGCAGAAAAAGATGAAAGACTGGGAAATGTCTTTTGATTTGAGAAGTAAGTACTGTAATCTCTTACAGAACTAACAGCGTGCATATCATTACACTACAAGGGCGTGAATTCAAGGAACAGAAATAGGAGCTGCATATAAATTGTCAATTTCTGTTGTACCTATGACAATGATATCATGTGAGGATCAGTGGAGGCTGGGGGGAAAATATTGCACATAACTATGCCCGGTGCCAGACTAGAAGGAATTCATGATGTTGTATTTGTTGTGGACCTGTCTGTGAGTACTAGTTATTAAATTATCAAATGTAATAGTTAAGGACAATATTTCTGTAGTAAGATTTGCCCAGGGAATGTAGGAATCTGGAACTGAGCTTTTTTTCTGTATGCATCCTATTTATATTGTTTTTTGTTTTATTTCTGTGTATGTGCTAACCTTCATATATTTTACTCTGTATGTAAGCTATTAAGTGAAACTCATTTATTAAACATTTAAGCTCTTGTGCAGGACATTCTTTGTGTATACATATATATGTGTGAGTGGGTCTACTTCTGTAGATCGACTTCCATTTAATCGAATCTTACTTAACCAAGACAACACCACCAAAATCTCATTTCAGTGAAAGTTCACATCACCGGAATTTTAATCTGGGAAAGAAAGCAGTTGGTCAACATGGGGAAATTTGCCCTTTTCCCCACTATAGTGTGATCTCGGAGTTGGTATATTTAGTTGGGGGTGGGGGGTATAGCCTATCACTTGGGTGAGTTTGACATGCTTTGGTGTGTGTTTTTTTAATGTTGGCCAACTCCCTCCTTTCCTGGATGAAAATTCCATTGATGTGAGCGTTTGTTGAAATAAGGTTTTGATGTTGTCATCTCGGTTATGTAAGATTTGATTAAATGGAATTTCGGTCTACTGTATTAGACCCATATATATATATATATATATATATATATATATATATATATATATATATAAAATTGTGCATGTGTGTGTATATGCATATATGTGTGTGTGTGTATATATATATATATATATATATATATATATATATGTGTGTGTGTGTGTGTGTGTGTGTGTGTGTGTATATATATATATATATATATATATATATATATATATATATATATATAATGTGTGTGTTTGCGTGTATATATATATATATATATATATATATATATATATATATATATAGTTTTTATTTGTCTGAGAAGAAGGAAGTTATTATTTACACTTTTGGTTAATAACCTGTGTGGCACTCCTCTCCCATTAGACTTATTAGACCTACTGCCAGTGAATGAGATTAATTAACTGAGCAGTGTCAGTCCTACATGCAGAGGATTGTGAAAACATCAGTCTAGATTAATTGATCAGAATACTGAAACACTCTACATAGTGCCATCCTCTGTGATTTATGTCAGTGTTGTTCACTTGCATGCCTTTTTCCCCCAAAGATGCCACTTGTAGTTTTCCAAAGGTTTGAGGTGTGACATGCCGTTTCTGGTTAAAGGAAAATATCAAACTGTAACTTTAAAATTCTGTTCTCTTTCATTTGACCTTAGCTAATTAACACTTACTGAAAGACTTGGAAAGCTACTGCTCCAAAGATTCTGGCAGTATGGACTCAAACAATAAAGCAAATTGTTCAGCTTTTTGACCAATGTATTCAGATCATGCCCAGCGATCATGAAACTTACAAAAAGGTTCAGTTCAGTATTTCTCTGCAAGTCAGGTAATGCTAAGAGTGTCTTCAAAGAAAAGCAAAACGAACAGAAAATACAATATTCAGGAATGTTAACAAATTGGACGAACAAAAAGGAAAGAAAATGTTAACGGTGCTAAAACCCAGAATTTGATGGGAGTGTGATAGTGGACAAAGAACACTTGAGCCAAATAGTGTGTCCTTTTCCATCTTTATCTATGTTAAGTATTGGCATAACCAACAGCTTATTTCTTTTCATCATTTGTCCTGTCCCTCTTAATAATTACCTAAAGCCTGCACCTTGCATTCTCGAATTCTTACTGTATTGGATCCTACCACCGTCTCAGGATGACTGTCAATCATCTGGTAGTTTTTCTGTGAAATAATACTTCCTTGAGTATTCTTTAAGCCATCCCCTTATAACTTCATACTGTGGCATGATGATCTCATTAATTTCTTTTCTGAAAGAAAATATGGCACTCACTTGTACTATGTCGATTCTCTTAAGGTGCTTAAAAGTTTTTGCCTTATCTCTAGTCTTTTTTTAAGACTGTATGTCAGGCTTCTTCAAGCAATACTTTATATGGTTTTCAGTGCAGGCTCTGCACCATTTTTCCTCTTCTGAACAGCCTTTCCCTGTGTCTTTATGATGATGAGGTTTCCAGAAATGCATGCAGTACCCTAAATGTGACTTAAGTGATGCCTGTACACAGAGATAATACCTTTGAGTTTTACCATGGTAATAGCTCTTGCTATGAATTTCAGTATTTTACTAGACGATGTTGCTGCTCTCTGACACTACTCCTTACCCTTAGGTAATCAGATACAGCTATCCTTAGTCCTTTTTCTTTACTTTTGCTGCTGTTTTATTCCTTTCTGGGTTCTCATTTCCCAGATTTGTTGTTCTGTACTGAATTTCATCTGCTTTTTTTCACCATTCCTGTACCTTGCTATGCCAAACCTCATCCTACCTAAAACTTTCTGTCAATTAACTATGTTGCATAACATGTTTGATTAATAAATGTGTTGAGGTTAATAGGCTCCACCTTAGTAATGCCTGCTAAACCTAACCCTACACCTTACCTTAGAAAAACTTTTTTCCACAGCACTCTATACAAGACAGATTGGACACAGACTAAGTGCAAACACAAGGCACGCATACACACACACATGAGCACACAGTAAAATAGACACACATATAGACACACACAAAACACTAATTCTGTCTCCTAACCTTACCCCTTACTCTAACCCTAACTCACACACTTTTGCACAAGCATACACACACACACGTATGTATATCTAGTATACATCCCACTTAGCTTTTTCGGCAAACAGGATTTTCACACAACAACCCTGCACTTTTGGCTGTTGATCAATGCAAGTCAGCCATGACACATATATATATGTGTGTGTGTGTGTGTGTGTGTGTGTGTGTGTATATATATATATATATATATATATATATATATATAGAGAGAGAGAGAGAGAGAGCGCTATAGATATACACAGTATAACTGAAGAATGAAATACATGAGAAATTAATAATCACTTTACCACACCCTTGCAACAAATCTTTATGGGCCTTCATTTCACTATGCACCATCTCACGTTTACTACTGAAGGGGATGAATGCATAACACAGACAATAGTGCAAAGGAAAGACAAAGCAAGAAATCATAACTGGTGCTTCACTGAGCTTATACAACTTATTAATTACTGTATGAAATGCATTACCCAGAACAGACTTCAATCACATTGATTAGGGAGGTATAATTATTTGCAAATGTGTAGTTGCAAGTTAAAAATGTTGCATGAAGTAAGGTGCAAGAAATATACATTTAGTCCTGAACAGAATTACATCCTCCTGGATGAACTCAGAACATATGGAAAATGTCTTTTTGGAAAGGGAGGTCAAATCGGGCAGAGTGCTAAGAAGTGGAATCAGGTAGTGAATCACATAAATGCTGAAGGGGGAAGGAACCACACCTTGGCACAGTGTGGTAAAAGAGCTAACAACATGATGAGATGTGTCAGGATAAAGGCTAGGCAGAATGCATTTCCCCATAGTAACACTTCTGGTGGGCTGTCCACAGTCCCTCCTTTAACACCAGATGAGGAGTACCTTCTTTCTCTAAGGAGTGATAACTTTGATGCTAACAAGGATGCTGCAGGAATCATTCAAAATGGTCTTGACACCAGCACACTCCGACACCTATAACATCCACACTCAGGCAGTGTATAAGGTTAATATCAGGCAAAGTGTACTTGGCCTGGTACCTGTTTACATATAACTTTACAGGCCTCCTCATCTGGTACTCCATCAACATCAGGTGTAGTGCAAACTCTTCAGACACTGGATGAATGATGTGTGACATTCAAGATGGTGTTGACAGCAATACACTTGGACACCTATAACATCCACACTCAGGCAGTGCATAAGGTTAATGTCAGGCGAAGTGTACTTGGCCTGGTACCTGTTTATAACCTTACAGGCATCCTCATCTGGTACTTCATCAACATCAGGTTTAGCACAGACTCTTCAGACCCTGGATGCACGATAAGTGTAAACATCATTTCTTTAATTAAAAACATTATGTAAGTGCCAAAGATTATTTAACCATATCTTGAAATATTTCTTGACAGGGTCAGCACAAGAAACAGTCACATGCACTGAACCACTGCAGGCTGGTGTTGACAGCAGAAGGGCTGTCGGAACTAATGCAAGAATTCTCATGCTCATGGCACAACCTCAGAATAATGGCACACAGTTGCAAAGTGTAGTGGCAGGGCCATCTACCCCATAGCAGGTGGATAACTCTGTAGGCAGCGACACAGGCTCACACACTTTGCATAATGAGGAAATGACATTACACCAGTGTTCTGATGAAGTCCAGATGGAAGAAAGCGCTTGACTGTGGATTTCTTGTGTTTATGGTGTAGGGTACAGTTACCTAACTTTGTACATGCTACCAACGCTGTAGAGATTTTTGTTTAGAAAAATATAGACAAAGAATACAGGCAGATATCAATATACACAATGTGCAGACTTACATCTGATTGGCAGAGACGTATCAGAAAATGTGAACATAGAATACAATCAGATCTCATAATTCACAATGCATAGACATTCAAATGCTATGAAGCATAGATACTTGGCTAAACAGCAGGTTGAGTAGCAAGACGTATTAGTGAAGTTGTTAGTCAGGTTTTGAAGAAGAGCACAGCCAGTGAGATGTGAGGTATTTTTTGAGTTCTTTTTAAAATAGGGGTAGTGAGGTTTCCATGGTAACAGTAGTAGGGAGTAGATTCCAGATTTTATCGATTGAGTTGGCAAATATAGCATCGCCTGCAGAGTTGTTGGATTTTTGGGTCAGTATCATTAGTTTATCACCTGAGCATAATGGTCTGGGGGCACTTTGAGGGGTAAGAATATTTTTGAGGGCAGGGGTGTTATCAGGTTGATAGAGTATTTTATGCGCTACTGTGAGCTGGTTAAACTGTAGAAGGGTAGGATACTCTAGCTATCCCAGTGCCTTGAGGTTCTGCCAATGGTGGGTCCTAAAAGCCATGCCTGTAGCGAATCTGGCTGTATGATTGTAACATCCTGATAATTTGTTGAGATTGGTTTTGGATAGGTTGGTGAGTACAGGGGAGGTATACATAAGGATAGAGAGGAGGTGTGATCTTGCAATAGCTACCCTAGCTAGGGGGGTGAGGAAAGGTTTGGCTCTGTACAGGGAGCCAAGTTTTTTGTTAACGGACTTAATAGTGTGATTGACATGTTTATCAAATTTAAGGTTGTTGTCTATTATTACGCTTAAAAGCTTTGTATGGTCATCAGGGGAGATAATGGTGTCATTGCTAGATTTGATGTTGAAGGAAGGAGGAGGAATTCTACGGTTAGGGGAGAAAAGTAGTAGCTTGGTTTTGTTAGGATTTAGAAGCAGGCGGCGATTAGCTAATCATGTTTCTACTGTGCTGAAAGTGGTCTGGGTGAGGGTTAGAAGTTGTGTAGGAGAGGAAGCGGAGCATATTAGCATTGAGTCATCTGCATATTGGATGCAGGTGGCTCCTGGGATGGTGGTGTGCAGATCATTGATAAAGATAGAGAAAAGAAGGTGACTTAGTATGGACCCTTGTGGGACACCTAGGGTTAGAGGAAGTTGGGATGACAGCTTGCTATGCCATAAGACAGCCTGCTGTCTACTGTTAAGGTAGAGGTGAAACCATTGTATTGCATGTTGGTCTAAACCGATGGTTTGTAGGATATTGAGCAGTAGCTGATGGATGACCATATCGAAAGCTTTTGAGAGATCTAGGAAGAGTGCTGAAGAGTTTTTTGCTACGATGAAGATTGATGACATTAGAGAAGGATAGAAGAGCAATGGTGGTACTGTGGAATGGCCTAAAGCCATGCTGAGAGTTGTCAAGCTTTCAGTTTTGAATAAGAAAGTGCATGATTTGTGTGTATATGCATCTTTCCATGATTTTATCTAGTGGGGAAAGAATGGCTGTAGGTCTAAAGTTAGATAATTCTGTGAAACTTCCTTCTTTATGGAGAGGTATAATGTGATATTTTCCATATTGCTGGGATGGATCCTTCTGAGATGTATTTGTTGATCAGAATAGTTGGGAAGTGCTATGGCATCAGCTACTTTTTGATCATTGGGTAATGTTCCTGGCTTGTACTTTTGGGGGTGGCTGTTAAGTATCCAATCGAGGATACTATCTTTGACTCTATTTTTGCTAAATCTGGTGGGGGTGGCAGTGATCTGCGTAAACATGTGGAGGTTTAAATGGGTGGAGGGAGTTTCAGAGGAACAGGTGTACCAATCAATGTTAAAGTCCCCCAAGACAATGGTTTCCTGGGGATAGTTAGAAGCTAGCCAATGTAAAATATTTTATAGAGTATTATCATTCTTGCTGGGTGGAATATAAATGCAAACAATGTATCTGCATTTATTTTTATTAGTTTGGTGATGAGAATTTCTGCATTGCCAAACTGGGGTGGCTGTTTGGTGTCAGTTGTTATTGTTAGGGTAGAGGATGTTGTACTGTGGGGGGGGGGGGTCATTTCGTTATCTTTGGTTATTGGTTTTAGCCAAGTTTCTGTGAGGCAGAGGATATCAGGGGAGTGAACAGCTAAGAGTCCATGTAGGCTATGGATCTTGGTGTTTAGGCATCTCATGTTGAGATGACAGACCAGAAATGAGTTTTGAAGTTTATCAATCTGAGTAGTACACTTTGAGTTGCTAAATGGTGTGCTTGGGTCTACTGTTGTGGATGGACCAGGGTTGGGGTGGATGTCTCCAGCCTTCATAAGATTAATTTTTAAGTTGCTTATGAGTCTTAAAAATTTGTTTATGATTTTTTCATAGCTTTTGGTTTTTAAGCTAATGTAGCGGTATTTAGTCGGGTGATGGTAATTGGGGGGTGAGGAATTAGGAGAGGGGGGTGGTTATGTGGTGGATACACTTATTAAATGCTGAGTTGGTGCCTGAGAGTTTGGGTATTGGATTTCAAGATGCTGTACATATTCACAGGAGCTTAGGTGATAAGGAATGAATAGCAGGGGTAATAAGGGTAGCAGCATTAGTGTTTTAGCTGTAGTAATAGTAAATTACTAGGGTAGGGTCTGTATTGAGTGTATGCGGTGGATAAAAGATTAGAGAGAATAGAATAGCTAGGGGTGGGTTAATATGGATAGTGGAGTGGATAGAAGGTGTATTATTGTTCTAGGTGTTTGCTGGGTTCTAGGAGCACGTGTAGTTGGTTAGCTAATTAAGGGGGCATGCCAGTGGTACTATAAACGTAGTACTACCGGGGGCGGGTGGGATATGGGGGCAGGGTGGGGGCACGGAGTGAGGCTAAACCAGTAAAGCAAATGCCTAGAGGCAGCATGTGCAGGTATGAGTTACAAGCATGCTTTTTTGTTTCTTTTTATATGCCCAATACTCTGTTCCTAGGCCCTACTGTTAAAAACTACCAGTTCCCTGTCTGCTTCTCAATTTACAATGCAGAGAGCCCGTTTTCCAATTCCCTTTTGTAGCATGCTTGTTTCACTTAGTTTATTGAGAAATGCACTGTTTGGAGGTGCAGATGACACAACGCTCCTCTGTTAAACAGTAGAAAGCACGCTGTTTTTACCTTAATTGGGGAAGAAAGAAGGCTACAGGAAAGTCTAACCCTTCCAACCTAATTCTTATCAGCATAAATAGAATTACAAGCAGGAGTTATGGGGACATTCCCCAGTGCTTTTTTCTACCCAGTTTGTTAGGTTTACAGGTGGCAAGGTATTTAAGTGGATATTGACCTTATTAAAACAAATGTTGTGGTGGGGAAAGTCTTCCGCACTTATGAATTTACAAGCCTTTCATGGGGAGGTGAGGTAGGAACACCTTACTAAAACAAGTTCCATGGTGGGGAAAGTCTTCCATACATGCCTTTACAAGCCTTTCATCTGCTCTTTACAACTGAATCAATATGAATTTATGCAGATAAATATAAATGGAGGTCACCCCCTCGTTGGTCAGGTCAGACCATAAGCTTAATCACCCTTAACATCCACATCCCACCCCCCAGTAAGGAAACCTCCATAAAAAACTTCTCCAAAGCCAACTTCATGCTACTCAAGTCAGAAGTTACAAACTTCATGACACCCATGCAGATGGGAACTGAAAGTTCGACTGCTGAGTTCTACACTAAGGCACTGTACGAGCACATCCACTCATGCATGAATCGTGCCATCCCAAATAGAACCAAGATGCTCTCCTCCAAAAAAAGGAAGCCAATCTGGTGGTCCCCTGCTATAAACAAACTTTACAACAAAAGGAAGAAAAGAGGAAAATCCCAGGATGCAAAAAAACTCCCTTACCAACCTCAGTAAGAAGCGGAGATCCCTCATAAAATCCTCCAAAGCTAGTAACGAAAATAAAATTGCCAAAGATTCCAAAGACAACCACAAGGCATTCTATAACTATGTCAAGAATCCAAATGGCAATGCTCAGATCTGCTCTGAGCTACAGCAGAATGGCATTAAATATACTGATCCCAAGGATATTGCCAATATCCTGGCAGATTGATTCAGTGCCAACTTCACCCCCCCTCACCCCCTAAATGGCCCATCTCAGTACTGGAAGATTGCCAAATTCCGGTAATAATGGCCACACAGGTAAAAAAACGCACTCTCCAAAGCTAAGAATACAGCATCCATGGGACCAGACGACATCCCTGGCTGTGTACTACATGAACTACAAAATGAACTGGCACCTCACCTAAGTGTCATGTTTAATCATACCCTCACCTCAGGCTTCATGCCCACTGAGTGGCGCACAGCTACAGCTATCCCACTCCACAAGGGGGGATCCACCTTGGATCCCGGGAACTACCACCCTATCAGTCTGACGAGCCTAATCTGCAAGGCCATGGAACGTATTATCATGGAACTTGGTTCATGAAGGGCCAATCTTGTCTCCTGAACCTGATTGACTTCTTTGAATCAGTCTCCAGAGCCATGGATGAGGGTAAGGCAGTCCACACAGCCTATATGGACCTCGCCAAGGCCTTTGACACCATCCCCCACTCTGGAATCATAGATAAACTTACTAAGCTGGGCATTAATCCCTACGTCACTCGATAGGATGCCAATTGGCTTACTGACAGAAACCACACTGTAAAAGTAGCTGACTCCAAATCCAGCTCCAGACAAGTGACAAGTGGAGTACCTCAGGGTTCAGTCCTGGGACTCTCTTGTTTGGCATCTACTTCTCTGAAGTACAAGCCAACACTAAGGGACTCTGGCTAACAAAGTTCGCAGATGACTGGAAACTGAGCGCCATTATTGAATCCCCAAATGATGTTGATACTCTACAAAAGGGCCTTACAGAAACAGATGCTTGGTGCCAGAGCCATGGGCTCAAGCTCAATGCCAAGAAATGTATAGTTATCCCCTTTGGGAAAAAACATGTACCCATGAATTACCACATAGGTGGCAGTACACTAAACACTGAAAGTGTGATAAGAGACTTGGGGACACAGGTGGACAGTGGTCTCACCTTCAATAACCACATCGCCACAACAGTCAAGAAATCCTTCTATGTGGCACACCTCATCACTAAGGGCTTTTCATCCAGAAAAAAGGAGGTCATTGTCCCACTGTACTCATCCCTCATTAGACCCATTATAGAATACAATGCCCCATTTGGTATGTACCTCTCAAGACATCTGCAACAACTGGAAAGGCCGTAGAAATTCCTCACTAAAAGAATCACAGGCCTAAAGCAGATGCCCTATGCTGACCGCCTTAAAAAAACTCCAGCTATACTCTGTCGCATATTGTCTACTCCGAGGCGATCTCTGCTTAACATACAAGGCCATGTCAAACCCAGAGCTGTTGGACATGCTACACAGAAATCCCAATCCCTCAGAGCCATACGCTGCAGGGATCTAAACCTTGTCATCACAATAAACAAAACATGCTGGAGGGATAGGTTCCTGACCCGAGACTCCCCAGACTCTGGAATAGACTGCCCATACATGTCAAGCAGAACACCTCTTTGGCCCTCTACAAAAGGAACCTTGATGACTGGATGGGAGAAAGCAAATTCACCCCAGGGATCATGTCAGTCGCCCTGCTAGACAGGGGTCCAGCGAAGTAAGTAGTGTTGGAAGAAATAGCCAAGGAATTGTTATGGCTAGGCTTGTATAGGCCCTAGGGCCGATAGCCTAGTACCAACCTATGAAAAGGCAAAAGGAATTGAAACACCACCAAAAAAGAAGAAATAGATACATTTTGGAGTAATATCTATGAATATCCTGTGGAACATAACAGAGATGCTGGATGGATAGAAGTAAAAGAAAGAATAAGAAGTTCAAATGAACAGGATATTAAATGGGTGAAGTAATGGCCAGAGAAATTGAAACAAAGTTAACAAAAGCTCCTAACTGAAAAACCCCAGGTCCAGATGCAGTACCTAACTTCTGGCTAAAAGTGTTAACATCTTTACATGAAAAATTAGCCATGAGTAAGAATTATTTATATGCACACCTAGAACAGACATCAACTTGGTTAACAGCAGGAAAAACAATACTCCTACTTAAGAGAGAACCAGCAAGTTATCCTAAAAACTATAGACCAATAACTTGCCTTCTGACGATGTATAAACTGTTCACTGGAAATGATGCAACAGAACAAAAGGGTAACAAAAGAAAGTCATATGGAGCAAAGAATCATTTGTTGTTAGTCATAATGGAGAACTGTAAAAAGGGGGAAAATCTAACAGACTACAGAGAAGAATTTGACAGCATGCCACATTCATGGATAGGAGTGCTTAAAAATGTATAAGATACACCCTACACTGATTGATTACATTACAGTGACCATGAAACAGTGCAAAACACTTTACAATTAAGCCATAATAATGGTCAAATTATTATTCTAGGGATAAGAATTCAAAGAGGGATATTCCAGGGTGACTTTGTGTCACCACTGCCCTTTTGTCTTGCCCTTAACCCATTAAATTGTCTACTTAACTGATTAGGCCATGGCTACAATTTGGCTCCCTGATAACAACAAAGTGTAAAGACTTCTCATCTTCTTTTTGTGGATGATTTAAAGCTGTATAATTCTTCAGATGAGGAACGAAAAGCACAACTGCAAGTGGTCAAAACTTTTTTAGAGGACATAAGAATGTCATTTGGCTTTGATAAATGTGCAAAAGCAACCTTTAAAGCAGAAAAAGTGCAGCACCAAGAAAAATCAGCCTGGGACAGGAATGTGATATAAAAGAACTTGAGCAAAAGGGAGTGTATAAATATCTGGGGATTGATGAAGGATCAGCAATAAAACATGAACAAATGCAAATAAAATAAAATTAATACTGAAAACAGCGCTGACACCTAGGAACAAAGTCCAAGCCATAAACCAAATTCCTGTTACTGTCCTAACTTACAGTTTCGGATTGACTGACTGGGCCCAAAATGTGTTGGACAGAAAAACAAGAAAACTGATTCATGCTTATCAAATGATTTATAAAAATCAGTGTTTACCAAGACTATATATTCCCTGTTCTGAAGGAGGTATGGGCCTCTTCGAAATTGATTACATGCACAGATCTGCAATCGTAGGACTTGCATACATATATATATATATATATATATATATATATATATATATATATATATATATATATAATCTTCTGACCTCACAAGACTCAAATGTAGTGAAAGTTTTTAAACTTGAGGAGAATAAGCTTAAGATGACTTGCTTAGTTTAGTAGAAGCATATCGGTGTCAAGTGGGAATGGAATCAAACCAGAAGTAGATAAAAATCAGGCAGCAACTGAATGTGCTAAAAAAAAAAGTTAAGGTGAAGGGTCAGATGAGAAGGCAGGAAATGTGGAAAATGCATTAATAAACTTGCAAGTATAGAAAACTCTTGGAACAACCTCATGTTGATCAGGATCGAACACAGGAATTGTTAAGGAGAGGTGAATTTAAACTAAAAGATGAAAGGTTAATATTGGTGGCCTAAGACAGTGAACTTCGTGCATGTTGGTTTACAAAGTCCACTGAACATGTGGGAGAAATAGACAAATGTAGGTTTGTAAAACAGTTGCACGTATTGTTGCTGGTTGTGATATACTAATAGCAAAAGGACTGTATACTGAAAGGCATAATAATGTGGCAAGACTGTTGCATTGGGGATTGTGGAAACATTATAATATTGAAGGAACTGGAAAAACATTGGAAACATGAGCCTCGAAGCATTATAGAAAATGATGAAGTTTAGATTACATGGGATCACCCATTACCAGCAGTTCAAAAATACATGTGAGAAAAACAGATTTAGTAGTCCATAAAAAGAAGACAAAAGTAGCATTGACCATTGAAATTACTACACCCAGTGACTACAGTGTCTTATGTACAGAGAAACACAAAGTCATAAAATACCAGGATTTGCAGGCAGAAATGAGGGCAATGTGGAAGAACGAAACCCAGACAGTTCCAACAGTAGTAGGAGCAACGAGTCATATAAAACAGAATTTGCAATCGTATCTGGATATGTTACCGATACATGTAACTCCGTACAAATTGCAGTAGGAGTCATTGCTGGGCACATTGTGGGTGCTGCAAAAAGCACTTCTGGCTAACATTAAGGATTGAAACAATACTAATTTCATGAACTTTAATCATACTTTGACTTAGGAATGGAGTCAATTCCCTTCATGGTATTAGATACCCAAAAGACTTGAAAAAATTAAAAATAATCGAACTCTGCACTGAACACTACAAATGATGGTTAATACCTTCTGAAAATATACTTCTGTTTATGATATATGGACAAGGTTCTAATGTACATTATAAGATGACTATGCACCACTCAGCATTAACCACAAATAACTCTGCATGCTTCAAGTATTATATGTGTAAATGTCATAGCCCATAGTTATGGACTAAATACCAGCTCTTTGCCTCTGCAACCATGTACCATGCACAAGTCTGCTGAGGGGATGTCATGTTACTGCCATGGGCTGGGCACTGTTGCTATTGTCACTGGTGGGAGAAATGATTGAGGGGGCTGCACTGCCACAGTAGGTCACTAACTGTGGCACTTGCACAACTGCTCAACACATGATTCTATTGTGCAGAATCCCACAGGCAGTAACAAGCTCATAGTGAAGGGCATCTCCAAGCAGTGAAAACACTCTCTGAGCAGGCCACTCACTCGTTGATTGGCTATGTCTGGAACAGGGTGGTGTTAAAGCGCTCCTTAGCTCTGTGAGAGTAGTGGACTGGTATCATTAGTCAAGGTTCAAGTCAGTATCTTTGCATCACCTGAAATAGAAAACAGGAGAAGACAGATAACATAAGATGGGGTGATTGCTAATAGTACCTATGCCACTATATATAGAGAGAAATAATCATAGTTATGGTTAACAACATTGAAATAGATTCACTTTCCAGCCAGGTGACCATGAAGAAACCTACCATACAGGAAGAGGCGGTACAGTGAGCTGTTGTACTGAATGTGAGAATTATGGGCACTGCCAGGATGCTAGGACAACATAT
Organism: Protopterus annectens; assembly: GCF_019279795.1. Lineage (NCBI taxonomy): Eukaryota > Metazoa > Chordata > Ceratodontiformes > Protopteridae > Protopterus > Protopterus annectens. The sequence goes on from NC_056747.1 coordinate 398,509,636, forward strand.
TGGTGATGCACCCCCGTATACATTACACACGACTTGGCAGCTGATAGACTCGTAAGCCTTCCCATTTTAGTACCACTCTCCCACCGTGGTACAGAGGGAGCCTTTATACTACAACAGTTGCAGTATTTTACACCAAGTATCTCAGGAAAACATCCCATTCTGTAAAAGCCATGCATGGAACTGATGCAGTCCTGTGGTGACAGTGGGAAGTAGATATACTTGTCCACATGTACCAAGATTATGTCAAGGAACTGCTGCAGTATCCTCAAAGCAGATGCCTATGCAGTACCCAGCGTGTCTCCAACTTGTCTCCAAAAGGACCCGTGGCAAGTAAAGTAAGGGTATAAATACCTTGGTATCCACAGGTATAGAAAGGCCATGCATTCCACCCATTTCACATTTGTGTGCCATACAAAGTCACCAAAGATGAAAATATATCTCTGTCCACTCCACTCTAAACCTATTCAATAATTCCTGCTTAGCAAAGCTGAGTTATCCTTTGCCTAGGCAAATTAGTGTCATCACACAACAGGTTTCAGTACAACCAAAATGAGCAGCTCATAGCAAAATAGGAGGAAGGCTGGCAGTGAAAGCAAGCATCTTTGTGGACTACAAAGTGAATAGAAAAGGCATGGATTTGCTTTTTATAACTCATCTGCCCACAGTGCATGTGTATCAAAAAGTGACTATGACTCTCGTAAAGGTGGGAGGATGACTTTATTTGCATAAGATAGTCACAGATTTTTTGCATTTCATTATTCCCTCATTTACATAAGACATTCTCAAATCAGCTCTCATTTACATAAGACATTCTCAAATCAGCTCTAATAGCTTCTGTTTGGTGCAGCCATTCTCTTTAACCGTGACTAAGCTGTGGTTGTTTGCAGCTTATCCAAACGGCCACTACTGTTACGTGTAATGGCCAGGAGTACCACCCACAGTATTGTTAAACCTGTAATGGATTTTGATTGATTGGAGCAAGCATGTGGGAAATCTAAGAATGGGAGGGAAAAAATAATTAAGTAGGAGCTCCAGCTCCTCCATTAGAGAGAGAGAGACAGACTAGATGAGACGGGCAATAAATCATCTATTTCTGTATTTTTATGTACTATGCTCCAAATAAATGGACAAGAATTATTCTCAAGCTTTGTCAGATTTACTGTAACTTTAATAGTTCCCTGAACTTCCACAAGTGCACAGTATATTAACTTCCATGTGCTTAATACAAATGTTTGGGTCAGTTTTGGTTTCCTGTTAATGTTTGCACACTGCCCTTTCCTTGTTGCAGCAAGCAGCTTACAACTATTTATTTTATTTCATCTGCTTGAAGTCTGAAATTGCCTAAGTCACCGTTACCACTGTTCTTTCCTGTTAACTCAGATGAAATCATTAAGGATATCCTGTTTTGCTTTAGTTTGCTCTCAGCGAAAATGTCTACCAAAATGGAAAATTGTTAACTGAATTCTTATTTTTTTTGCAGCAAAACTCTATTCTTTATAGCTCTGTTATCTTACGTTACTGGTACGGAAAGTCATAGTTAGCTACTTTATATAGGGCCTCTACAGGCAGAAACTCTCAGTGGTGAAAACAAGATTTCAAGAGAGCTGACCAAGTGGATGTGCAAAGCCAAATTAAGTTTGTTCAGGCAGGCTTAAGCATGGCATATGAAGCAAGGAATCCTGATTTTAAAGACAACTGCATTAGTTCAGTTTTGAACATACCTATAACAACAAAGAAATGTGTCTTTAATAGGGAAAAATCAGAAAATAAGGGTAGAAAGAAAATGTATAATCCATATAAAAATGGAACCAGATTCCAAAGTTCTGCTGTCTTGCTCACAGTCAGTATAGTTTTACAAGTTTTTTTACAAGTGCTTCCTTCCGTAGGTGCTGTATATACTGCAGTTAGATGAATGTAGAAATAAAACACTTTAGCCCATGTGGCAGCAAACTATATACAAGAATGAACAGATGACAAAGATTTGACTTGTAGAACTTTATTACTGAGCAGTTTCATCCACAGCCGGATCCAGTAGTAGGAGACCTAGGCCATTGCCAAAGGCCCGATTTCATCTTAGTGTGCTAAGATTTCATCAATTAGAAGTAAATGACACACAACATATGTGATTTAAGGCAGGTTTTCTCATTATGGAACAGTTCAAGTCACATGGTGTATACAGACTTGCAAGACATCTGCAGGCACCATTACTCCGTTATATATCAGTGATACAAGAAATTTCTTATTAATACTTAGTGGAGATAATTGGTTATAAAAGATGTATCCTGGTGGCTTGTATGATATCACAAGGGGCAGTGATCCTTAAGTATGACTGATATCCAAGGTCCATTACAGACTTTATCATGTTTAGGGATGAGGGACAACTAGAGCCTGCCCCAGTAAGCAGTAGGTATAAGGCAGATAACTGATTCGGAATGGGAGACCAGTAGACACGATGCAGAATAAGCGTACACATACACACATACATGCACATGAATGCACACACACGTGCGTGCACCTGCACACATGCACATAAGCAGAGTAGAGGATCACTGCTCCACGTTCTTTCATATTTTTGAAAAGTCTGTGAGGCCAAGAAAAGGACATGTGGATTCTGCACAGAAGGCACCACTGCCAGGAACTGAACAGTACAGATTAGAACTGCAGCAGTACTAGCCCTAGTACCATTATGGCTGTCCATCTAGTCCTGCTAACCTTAAATATGTGTAGTAGTAGTTAGATGATAAAAGCAAAATGATCTTTTTTCAGCCAGGCACATGCTGTTATCTGCATCTAAATATGATACATAATTAGGAAAAAATAGATTGCAAGTTTTGAATGTGGTCTCTCTAACATGTTATATTAGCATCAACATTCTGCTAGCAGAGTACTGGCACAGGGCCAAGGTGTTCATTCATTCTTTTAATATGCAAAACAAAACAATACCCATTCATCTTTACTGAGCCTGGTTATGGTTTTGTAATGCAAGGCCCAAGGCTTAAACTCCCTCATAAAAATAGCTGTGCTTTAATTCTTAATACACACATGCCCTGGAACTGGAATTTTTTACATATGAAATTATTTCCCCTTTCCTTCGCAGAAACTGTTGACAGCAAATATGTTAATTCACAAACATTTGTACTTTTGTATTGTATTCATTTAATTAAAATAGTTCAAAATCTAAACCACTCCAATGGTGTAGAGTGGTAAAGCTTTGCTTACAACACAGGCAATGAGGGTTTGATTAATGGCTCGGGCAACTGACAGAGCGGGATGGGGATGCCTATCCTGGGGGAAGGGTGGTATTTGGACATCTCTTTATGACGAGCCTCAGTGGAGGCCAGTGATGTTGCTAGAGGAGGTGTGATCAGCAGGGTAGTAAGTGGGCCTGGCTGAGTTACTAAGGAGGTGGGGTGATACTCCACTGGGTGCTTGCTTACATTGCAGGTCCACCCTTGGCCAAATCATGTTGCCACAAGGGAGGGGAGAAGTGGGTAGGTCATACAGAAAAGCCCTCTGGGATGGATGCACTGATGTACCACACCCCTGGATGCCTAAGGATTTGTAACCAGCCCCAACTGGATTAATTCTCTTGGAGGAGGGGGTTAACTGGTAAACCCAACATGGATGGGGGATGGGATGGCAAAAATGATGTAAAAGAGGGATTAAAGAAAAAAGTAGTTCAAAATCTGTTATTCGTTAGACCATTCCCATGGCATAGAAAAATAATGCCTCCCAGGTAACCCACATTTGCTAAGTGGCTTGGACATCAGAAAGGCTGGTCAGGGAGGGAGGGTGGTAGTAAGATGTTGATACCCACACTCCCATTCTGAAGGGG
>NC_056747.1:398518470-398545970 GCF_019279795.1 Protopterus annectens
GCTGTGTACTACATGAACTACACAATGAACTGGCACCTTACCTAAGTGTCATGTTTAATCATAGCCTCATCTCAGGCATCATGCCCACTGAGTGGGGCACAGCTACAGTTATCCCACTTCACAAGGAGCGATCCACCTTGGATCCCGGGAACTACCATCCCATCAGTCTGACGAGTCTGATTTGCTAGGGCATGGAACACATTATTATGGAACTTATAAACAAAGACATTGGCAACCTTCAAACACTGGATCCCACTCAGTTTGGATTTGTGAAGGGCCGATCTTGTCTCCTGAACCTGACTGACTTCTTCGAATCAGTCTCCAGAGCTGTGGATGAGGGTAAGGCGGTCCACACAGCCTATCTCGACCTCGCCAAGGCCTTCGACACCAACCCCCACTCTGGAATCTTAGATAAACTTACTAATCTGGGCATAAATCCCTACATCACTCAATGGGTTGCCAACTGGCTTATTGACAGAACCCAGACTGTAAAACTAGCCGACTCCAAATCCAGCTCCAGACAAGTGACAAGTGAGTACCTCAGGGTTCAGTCCTGGGACCGCTCTTGTTTGGCATCTACTTCTCTGAAGTACAGGCCAACACTAAGGGATTCTGGCTATCAAAGTTCACAGATGACTGCAAACTGGAAGCCATTATTAAATCCCCAAATGATGTGGATATTCTACAAAAAGGCCTTACAGAAACAGATGCTTGGTGCCAGAGCCATGGGCTCAAGCTTAATGCCAAGAAATGTATAGTTATCCCCTTTGGGAAAAAACATGTACCCATGAATTACCACATAGGTGGCAGTACGCCGAAAGTATGATGAGAGACTTAGGGACACAGGTGGACAGTGGTCTCACCTTCGATAATCACATCACCACAACAGTTAGGAAATCCTTCTGTGTGGCACACCTCATCACTAAGAGCTTTTCATCCAGAAAAAAGGAGGTCATTGTCCCACTGTACTCATCCCTCATTAGACTCATTATAGAGTACAATGCCCCATTTGGTATGTACCTCACAAGACATCTGCAACAGCTGGAAAGGCCGCAGAAATACCTCACTAAAAGAATCACAGGCCTAAAGCAGATGCCCTATGCTGACCGTCTAAAAAAAAAAAAAAAAAAAAAAAAACTCCAGCTATACTCTGGCATATCATCTACTCAGGGGCAATCTCTGCTTAACATACAATGCCATGTTAAACCCTGAGCTGTTGGACATGCTCCACTTAATCCCAATCCCTCAGAACCACACGCCCCAGGGATCTAAACCTTGTCATCACAATGAACAAAACATGCTGGAGGGATAGGTTCCTGACCCAGAGACTCCCCATACTCTGGAATAGACTGCCCATACATGTCAAGCAGAGCGCCTTCTTGGCCGTCTTCAAAAGGAACCTTGATGACTGGATGGGAGATAGGAAATTTACCCCAGGAATCATGTCAGTCACCCTGATAGACAGGGGTCCAGGGAAGTAAATATTGTGGGAAGAAATATCCAGGGAATTTTTATGGCTAGGCTTGTATAGGTCCTAGGGCCAATAGCCTAGTACCAACCTATGACCCTGGTGGTTGGGTGCACAAATTGAAGTTCAGGGGAATCAAGCTTGGAAAATGGGTATAATCAGCAAATGCTATAAAATAATGACAAAATTCTGCAGTGTTGAATTAGATCAATTGAGAAGGGTTTGGTAATGCGATTTTGGTTTACAGATTTTACCACAATGCCAGACTAAAATGTAAGATATGCAGTACTGTCCCAGAAGTACAAGTCCTTTGGATGCCAGTGTCTTCACAAATATTTTTATTCACCACCAAGATTGTTTAGAATGTTTCCAGGAGAAAACCACATTGCTGGAGATGCACCAAAATTGTTCTAGGGACTGGAAATACATATGTAACTTCTTTCAGGGCTTATGCAAATTAGGAAAGACTCTTAGTGGAAAGATTATGGCCCAGCAGAGGAATAATATACTGCCCTCTATTACTGATCTCACTATACGATGATGAGGGATGAGCTAAGTAAAAGTCCTTCTTATTAGAAACATTTCTCCTAACAAAAATATATTAACAAAAGATAGCAGAATTCCACCTAATTTCACTGATGCATGTGCTTTGTAATTTTTAAGGTTTAAATCCAGAATCAAAGCTATGAGTGAAAACAAAAACTAACTGGGGAACCTGCGTTCACCTTTTCCAGATGCAGGTTTAACCAGTGAAAAGATCTTGAGTGCTACAAACCCGAGGAGGGTGGAGTCTCAGTTTCTAGAAGAAAATAAATAATGCTTCCTTTTCTTAGGGCCTTGCTCAAACCACATCTTAAGTACTATGTGCATTTCTGAGGCCATATAAGGAAAAGGACATAGGACTACTATAAGGAATCCAGAGGAAAGCTTCCAGAAAGTTCACTGGGATGGAAGCAAAGCAATATGACCAAAGGCTACATGAGCTAGAGCTCTTCTTAAGACCAAAAGCAACAGGGGGACATGTTATTAGTGCATGTGACCAAGCCAGGGAGATGTGAAGGGGTCAGCCTGATCAGGAAGGGCAGAAGGGGTAGGAAGGTGGGCAACAGACTTTAGGATGTAACTACTACTTGGATCACTAAAAGCATTTTTCCCAGAGTATCTTGTGTACCCATGTGATAGAGCACTGGACTGGATGGTACATGGGCAATGCCTAGAAGCATTCATGAGGCTACAAGACAAGTTGGAAAAGGGGAAGGGGGATGGAGGGGAGGTAAAATGTTAAATGGGCTGTAAAAGGCAGAGTGGATAAGCTTCTGCCTTCAAGCAAATGCAAAGTAAAGACATGTAAAGACCTGTTACCAGCACCAAAGGCTGTGTCAGTTTGCATTTGGATGACTAATAGTAACATTTAACCATCGTTGGAAGTGCCACCCATGTTAATAAAGCTGCTGCCTCGCTCTGATTCTGGATTATAGTACTGTTGGCTTAAAGGATGTTGCAGCAGGTTAGAGAGATTAATGAATCTGAAGACAGCAGCATAGTCAGTCAGTTGGGTCCCCTACACCTCGGTGTGATAAAGCTCAATAATGTCCCATGGTCAAGTAAAGCTGCAAATGTTGCACTGCCCGCTTGTTGCATTCCTTTGGAAATCAATGACTGTCCAGTTTTTAAGTGTGTGCTGGCAGGAATTCTTTTTGTCTTATCAGATCCTGCTTTCTCTACAGTTGTGTGGCTGTGTGATTGTGTAGTGTGTACATGTATGTATGTACTTTATATACATACATACATACATACACGAGTGCAAACATACACTTACACACACATATATATATATATATATACATACATACTTACACACACACACACACACACACACACACATTCATTTACGTGTGTGTGTGTGTGTGTGTGTGTGTATATATATATATATATATATATATAGTTATTTATTTACTCTTGGATGAAGCTGGTGACATGGAGGGTGGCATACTCCAAGGAGGGACATGGTGGACTGTCTTTGAGCTGCTGTTGGGGGGTGGGGGTGATGAGCCAGCATGTCCCCATTGCATGTGCACCACTCAGACTGTACTGGCAAAGGCAAGGGAGTGACAACGGTAGCTCAAAATAGAACAATCCTCCACTCCTGTGTGTGATGTCATTCGAGTTATGACTGAATTAGATAAAATGGAGGTTTTGTGACATTTTAGTAAACAACCAGTTAGCAGTTGTAGATGTGTTTGTGTTATCATTGTGTGTAGTGGGGCATGAGGTTATATTTTTTGAGAGCTGAGAATAAGTGTGAACATGAGTTGAAACAGATATGTCCTAACAGAATGATTATTTTTTGGCTAGCTGCTTTGTGTGGGAGGTTTTCTTTGAGGATTTTTACAGATGGTGGTGGGATGTATGTTACATGACAGCAGTAAATATTAAAGTAAGTTGTATATGGACCTGTAGAATGAACTACATCTTCACCTGATGATTTGTTGGCATGATAGCCATCAGTAATGTTCCTTCCTGGCACAGTCATATACATTTAAATAATTAGTTTTCGTTAAATATGAGGGTATAGCTACCATGGCATTTTAGTGGACTGTACCTATTGCTTCTTCTTGCCAAAGAAAAACCTACGTAGCTGGAGCACTGTGGACATACAGGTGCTAGCACCTGTGCTCACCTCATTATTATAGGCAGTTGAGCATTAGTCAGCAATGCCTACCTGTTTAATTACCAAGAGACTGAAATGGTGCAGTAGGTCCAGTACAACACCTGATAAATAACTATCTGGCAATTTAGCACAGGCGATTAAAGACCTTCATCCTGTAGTCTTGAGTTTGATTTCCTCAGCCTCCATTTACTAGTGTGTGCTACTCTGAGCAAATCCTTTAACGAGGCAGCTGCATGTTGCCTGTGCTCCAGAGGCGGCCCGTGCTATTGGACTGCCGGACTGCAGCCCCCTCAAATCAAAAAGAAATAAAAAATAGAAAAAAAAATGTTTTTAAATTTCGCGGACTTCGCGCATGCGCAGTAGTCCCAACTACTGCATGTCTATGCCCATGCTCCAGGCAGTCCGGCAGTCCCCATAGGGGGGGGACAAGGAGACGTCTGTGCACTTTTAAAGTGCACAGACTCGCTGGGGGAATGTGTCGGGGCCGGACTGCAACAGCAGCAGTCAGGATTTACAGAACAGTCTCGGGAAGGAGTTTTGAATGCAGGGATCTCACGGGTCTTGGAGTATTGCGCGGGCAGGACGTTAGCTGGATATTATGGAGAACGGACAGGTAAGTGTATGGTACTTGCTATACTTGATTGAATTTATGGTGTGTGCTTGTATTTATTATCTGAAGTGTGTGGTGCTTGCTGAACTTGACTTGTGTGTGTGTGTGTGTGTGTGTGTGTGTGTGTGTGTGTGTGTGTGTGTGTGTGTGTGTGTGTGGCTCATGGTGGTGTGGTAGGGAATACCTCAGGCTTGAACCCTGTACCCTGTATGCAGGTGTTAAAGACTTGAGTTCCCTACCCACCACCATTTGTAAAAATATTGCAGATTTTTGCCTCATATTTGATCTGATCTGTTCCTCATAATATCTGTGGTTTGTAAATGTTTTAATGCTTGATATTTGATGGTGTAGTAGTAGCATTGTTGCCTCTCAGCTGCAGGTTCTCAGATTTGATTCTTAGCTGGGGTTCCTTCTTTGTGGGGTCTGTTATCTTCTCCCTGTGTTTGTGTGGGTTTGCTTTTATTTGATGTTGCACTGGTAGAATTGTTGCCTCACAGCTGCAGTTTCTCAGGTTTGATTCTTGGCTGGGGTTCCTTCTTTGTGGGGTCTGTATCTTCTCCCTGTGTTTGTGTGGGTTTGCTTTTGTGTCCTCCCATGTTACAAAGACATGTCTGCATTATTTCTTCCTGGGCCTCTGCTGAAAATTGTTTTTTTGTTCCAAGTCAGACTGTCCTGATTAACAAATGTTAAATAAAATTGACAGGCATTTGAATTTCAGATTTCAGGTTTCTGAATGTTTAATTCCTTGCATATTTGATGGTGCAGTGGTAGTATTGTTGCCTCACAGCTATAGGTTTTCTGGTTTGATTCTTGGTTGGGGTGGCTTCTGTGTGGAGTCTGCATCTCCTCCCTGTGTTTGTGTGGATTTGCTCTGGTGCCCTGCCATTTTACAAAGACGTGTCTGCAGTATTAATCCCTGCGTCTCTGCTGAAAATTGGTTTTGTTCTGTCCGCAGTAAAATTGACCGGCATTTGAATTTCAAACTTCATGTTCTTCAGAATGCATAGTAGCACAACCTTTTTTTCTAGCAATTTTCTAAGTTTATAAGAGGAATATTTTAAATTTGTCCCTATTTTTGGGACTGTATTCCCCCCATTATTGGCTTCGTCCAGGTTTTTGTGCTAAGGTTGACAGCTATGGCAAGAACTGAATTCACTGAATATGTTTGAGGGCTGTATTCCCTCATTACTGGGTTTGTCCAGGTGTTTTGTACTAAGAGGTTGACAGCTATGGTGAGAACTGAATTCACTAAATGATAGCCATTTAAGTTTCAGTCTTCCTCTCTTTTACAAAGCAGCTGATGTGGAGTAGTGGTATGTTACTCTGACTGTTTTTTGCTCAGGGACCTTGGCAGTAAAATATATGGTGGCAACACAACATTTTATTCTAGCAACTTTCCAAGATTATACAAGCAATGTTTAATGTGTCCCTGGTTTTTGGGTTTTTGACCCCCCCCCAATACATTTTGGCTTTTTCCAGTTTATTTGAGCTGCGAAGTTGAGATGCAGTTGAGTATTGAGTAGATTTTACAAGGAGCTGAGAGCTGCAGGGGAATAGAAGTTTAGTGCTTTGCCTAGTTAATACTATAGCACAACAGGTTGTGTACTTGCTTTTGATGCAGAAGGCTGTGGGTTCTACTCCCACAAGGGGTGGATGCTGCCGTACTGAGAATGTTCTCCTTGGTGAAGATACTAACTATGAGTCTGATATCAGTTTGCCATCCATTTCCTCTTGAAATATTATTACTAGCTTATCATTTTTTAATGTAATATAGGCAATTTATTCCTGAGGGGCAACAGACACTTTATTTTTCGATGAAACCATGAAATATAAAGGTGATTGCTAGCAGCAACCGCTTCATTAGTTACATATTTCTTTAATGAATTATTTAGATGACTTACTTCAGAGATTGTGCATATTTACTGATAATGGACTGTAGAATTGTGCATATTTACTGATAAAGGTGGACTGTAGAATTGTGCATATTTACTGATAATGGTGGACTGTAGAATTGTGCATATTTACTAATAATGGTGGACTGTGGAATTGTGCATATTTACTAATAATGGTGGACTGTAGAATTGTGTATATTTACTAATAATGGTGGACTGTGGAAGTCTGAGTAGACTTTTTATGATAAATGTTCTCAACTGGGCAGTTTTGCCATTATGGGTGCATATGGTTTGTTTCATTGCTTACTGGAAAAATGTTCAAAACAAATTTAAAACACCCTCTAACAAGTGTACTGTATTGTACAAGGAATATAATTTTAGTACAATGAGGAAGGTGTATCAAAGAGCACATGTATGTTTCATATGCAAGGGGCCTATGATTTGAAAATAGCCCAAAATTAATCTTTATCTGCCACTGGCAAAATGTATTTTCTTTGAATGTGGGTTTCAATGCTGTTTCAATGAATGAGAGTTTCAAGGGCAGAGAAGTTTTAATGCTAAGTTTTCATTGTGAGGCTGCATTGCTTTGTTTAACAGATGACTTAGTGTTTGTGCTGTAAAATACAAAATAAAACTTTCAAATGAAGTCCAACTCATCATAGTAAAGCAGTATGCACATTAGTATTTATGGTAAATGGAGTGAAATAGCCAAGTAATGGTTCATTGGAATGGCTGCAGAGGCTCCATTCAACCATTATTTTGTCAGGGGGGAAGGGCAGCAAACTCAGACAGGCCCAGCTGAACTATACCTCCCAACTGTCCAGATTTTCAAAGAATGAATAGATTTTTGCTTCTTATTTTTGGTTTGTTCTTCATAAAATTTGTAGTTTTAATTCCTAAATGATTTGCCAGAAGTCACTAAATAATAAGTTTCAGACTTCATAACCTTCAGAAAAATGCATGTTAAAGTAAGAGCTGTTCTATCAACTGTCTCAATTTATACAAGAGCAATTTTAGTACTGTTTATATGTGCCCCCAATATATTTGGCCTTGTTCAGATTTACTGCATTAACAGGTTGAGAGGTACATGCAAATAAATTGCTTTATAGAATTAGGCATAGCCAACCTCTCAACTGTCCCCAATTTTTGGCTCAAAATGTTGCTCTTCCCCCTAATAATCCCTCCGCAAAATAGCAATTTTGGAAGAAAACATGGAGGGTTTACAATTAAGAAATAACTGTAATAATCAAAGTTATAGATTACTTGAAATGCATGTAAATTCTTTTATTTTGTCAGCTGCTCAAGGTAGCAGTACTAATATTAAAGTGTCCCTTCTTTGACAGGTAGCAGCTGTATTGTGTGTATTTTATATTTTTGCATCACATTTTTGGTCCATTTTTCATAAAATTGTGCTTTTTGGCAAACTAGTGACAAATCACTAAAGACTGAAGTTAGAAAATGATAGACATTTGAGTTTCAGATTTTATACCCTTCAGAAAATTCATACTAATGCAAGACCTATTCTATTATCTTTCTAAGTTTATTAGAGCAATATTTAAAAATTGTCCTTATTTTTGGGCCTTTGTCCCACTTCTGTGTATGGCTTTGTCCAGATTTCTTGCTCTTGAGGTTGAGAGGTATGACAAATGTGTCAGGGCCATCACAGTCTGCCAGAGAGATTTCAAATTGTGACATGCTTGTTGCACCCCACTCCCCCGTGTAGTGACTCTGGATGTGTCCAAGCAAGGCAAGGAGTAGTTGTATCTACCTTGGATGGGGAGGACACACTGCATAAGTACTACAGTGGCTTTTCATCTGTCCTTGATTTTGCAGAATGGTCTGGTTTCTGTCATATTTTTGTACTGTTGATTTATGCTTATTACTCAGATTTATGCTTATTACTCAAAGTGCCTGTTTCTCTGTGTTTAAGTAGCAATGCTTTAATGACCATAAGGTAAGCTTGTCTGACATCGTAAGATGCAAGTAAGCTTTAATAAGCATACTGTTAAAGAATTGCCAACATTGAAAGCCTTTCTGTTGTTGCCATGCAGAGAATACTTGACTAGATAATGTATAAGCCTTGGGTATTAAAGGACAGGATTCCATTATTTTAAAAAGCTCATTACACTTGTTGGAGACTTCCAGTCATCTCTACAGACTTTACCCATAAACTAAACAGAATGCCAATCATGTGTGGTCCATAACCTGTACAGTAATCCTTTAAGCAATGTATCTTGAGCTTGTTTCTTGTTTGCTTTTCATTTTTTACTTTTATCATGTTTTCCCCATGAAACAAGTTGTCAGGCAGCAGGTCTTTTTTGGATAAGAAACATTTTTACAAGTGGGGGCATCACATAGATTTCTACTTTCAGCATGTTACTTGGTACTTTAATAAAGCTGAATATATTATAATTAGAACTGCAGTGCAAGGAGAAGTGGTTTGAGTTGAGTGCTTCTGGTTTTTCTTATACTTGATTTTGACTGGCATTCCAGTAATGTATTTAAAAAGGAACTTATTTTTTCATGCCTCACAACCTTTGGTTTCCATCTAGATATTAAGTAAGCTGTCATGCAGCCAATGCATTGAAATATTTTTATTCTTCTACACTTATTTTTGCCACCCAGGGTAGCGTATTTAATTAAAGTTAGTTTTTTGTGGTTTTGTGCATAGCTCCTCCCCTTTATGGTTGACCACACCCCTTCCCCTTGACCCCACCCATTCAGCTGTCTCCTGCAGCCCCCCTGTGATTTGAAGTCACCAGCCGCCACTGCTGTGATCACTCAGTATGTCTTGTTAAATGGAAAGACTTTGATCAGTATAGTACGTATACTAAGCTAATCTGGGTGGTACTTGTTAAAGAACAGGATTTACAATACAGGAAGCAACTCACCTGCCCCACTTTATTATAAATGGAATGTAGGAACTGTGCCATCAGCTGCAACACCTTGCATGGCATCTGCTTTGTTACTTCATGTAAAACATAAATTATTATTAATCTGCATTTGTTTAATCTGACTGGGCAAAAGTAATCCCTTTTCAGTGGAGGGCCAAAAAGCTCCAATTCAAAACAAAACTATTACATAAAAATGTAAAGGGTTAACACATTTTGACATCATTAAACATTGTTGCCAAGAATAGACAGGTTTAACAAGTTTAGCTAAACTTATTCAGTAAGAACGATACTAAGATCAAAAGGTTATGTACACCAAGAGAAATATCTACAAAAATACATGCTACAGAAAAACATTTCAATAAGGAAATTGAGTTGTAGGAGTTGCTTTGAGTCATGAGTTATAAAACAGCCAAAAAGCTTCCACATTGAAATATGCCCCTAATAGCTGACCCCGTTCTTCATGATTTGGGAAGGTATGTGGACAGTGACCTAGATTTTGACCAATATGTGCCCATTGTTGTAAGAAAGGCCTTCTATATTGCACAGCTTTTAAATGAAGGGATTTTGTCTAGATATAGGGTGGGCATTGTCAGCCTTCATTAGGCCAGCCATTGAATATAATGCCACCTTTGGCATGTATCTGTCCAGACACATGCAACAACTGGAATACCCAAAGAGATACCTTACTAAAAGGATACAAGGTCTAAACAACATGTCCTGCATGGACTGACTCAAAGCCCTGTTACTATAGTCTGCATCCTACAGACTGCTAAGAGGTTAACTGTGTCTGGAATGCAAAGCATCTTGCAACTCAGTAATGATGGATTTACTGCACATCAGCAAGTCAAATGGTATCAGAAATACTCAAGTCTAGGGATACAAACCTCTTCTGTAACATTAACAGAATGGTTTGGAGGGACAGGTATAACTCACAGAGGATATCGCTGTTCTTGAACAGACCCCCCCATCCACATAAAACCAAGTTAATTTTAGTCTATATTCAAGTGTAATTTGGATCTATGAATGGAAAATGGAAAATATACCCCCAGAGTGCCCCTTGTATTACTAATGCACAAAGGCAGCTCTTAAATGCTTTATCCTATGCATGGGTCCCCTAAATTATCTATGGTATGATCCCAATTATTATTATTATGGTTAATATATAATTATCCGCCACAGAATAGGTAAGACCAGTCTCTAATCAAATGGGATAGGTTATTTCAAGTTCAAAAATGCAATTTCACTAGGCTTAAAATGGCCAGTAAAGACAGCTAGCCTAGTACTTTCCTGTGAACCTATGAACAAATGCACAGCAGATAGTATAGGAATTGGAAAAGGAAGGTTATATATGAGTGTTATGCAAATATAGAAGGATGAATCACGATTCAGAAAGAAAGAAGATATATAGGATCTGTATTATATTTAGCCTAATCTTAACTGTGTCTAAGCATATCATATGACTTATAACTTATCTCCAAGTTAAATGCTACTTCATTATAGAACTGTTATGTTGAAATTTAACTGCACAAAGTATATTGATATGTGAAATACAGCTGTAGTCCGTGCTAAAAATGTATACTTAAAATAAGATTTTCTGTGGAGCTTTTCTCCCAGGCCTCCAGTGAAAAGGGCTTCCAGACCATTTGGATAATCCAGAATAACAAAAGCAAACAAATAAATAATATGCAATAGCAGTGAAGAAAGCTGTAATGTGTGTGCTGAAAATGCGAGTAAAAAAGTATCCGAGAGAGCAGAGATAAAAGAATGTAGTTGGTAATAACTGAGAGAAGGGTGTCGAGGAAGATAACAAGGGGAGCAGTGGGGTAATAACTGAGAGAAGGGTGTCGAGGAAGATAACAAGGGGAGCAGTGGGGTAATAACTGAGAGAAGGGTGTCGAGGAAGATAACAAGGGGAGCAGTGGGGTAATAACTGAGAGAAGGGTGTCGAGGAAGATAACAAGGGGAGCAGTGGGGTAATAACTGAGAGAAGGGTGTCGAGGAAGATAACAAGGGGAGCAGTGGGGTAATAACTGAGAGAAGGGTGTCGAGGAAGATAACAAGGGGAGCAGTGGGGTAATAACTGAGAGAAGGGTGTCGAGGAAGATAACAAGGGGAGCAGTGGGGTAATAACTGAGAGAAGGGTGTCGAGGAAGATAACAAGGGGAGCAGTGGGGTAATAACTGAGAGAAGGGTGTCGAGGAAGATAAGGGGAGCAGTGGGGTAATAACTGAGAGAAGGGTGTCGAGGAAGATAACAAGGGGAGCAGTGGGGTAATAACTGAGAGAAGGGTGTCGAGGAAGATAACAAGGGGAGCAGTGGGGTAATAACTGAGAGAAGGGTGTCGAGGAAGATAACAAGGGGAGCAGTGGGGTAATAACTGAGAGAAGGGTGTCGAGGAAGATAAGGGGAGCAGTGGGGTAATAACTGAGAGAAGGGTGTCGAGGAAGATAACAAGGGGAGCAGTGGGGAAAAGTCAGAGGTTAGCGTTTTTTACTTAATTACTACCAGAATTACTTAAGAGTGGAAACATCGGCACAAAAGGTGGTATTTTGTAATGAAATTATTCTGCAAACTCAGTTTCACTGACAGTTAAGATGAGATTGTGCATTTAATTCACCACATAGTAGACAGCAGTTATACTCACTGTCCAAGTAAGAGAACAATGTTTGTGTACCACTCCTAGACTGTCTTTTGCTGTTGCTGCCATACTGAGAGTAAACAGACATACAACATTGCACATTTCTGATAACATATGAACATTTTCTCTATATCTGTCCTGATTGCCTTGTGAATGCTCTACCAACACTCATTTTTTTTTATAAACACCTTTGATATTACTCTCTCTTCCATCCCTGCCTTGATCTGTGCTGATGACTTTATCTAGGACTTCCAGTCCTTCACCTGCAATCTTTGCTGAATGATACAGTGAAAAAATGTACTCTTGGATCACCAGTCCAGAACTGACAATGAATGTTAAAAAGAGAGACGCCATGATCTCTGAGACTACCAGATGCCTATGTCATATCCCTTAAAACAAATCATTAATATCAACACTAGGGAGACCCTACATTCTGTAATGTAAACTAAATATCTTAAATTCCTTTGCGATCAGTGATTTATCTTCACATAATACCCCAGGTGGTTCTTAATAAAATATGTAGATTCATAACACATTTGCCATGATATGAACATCAGCACACCTCCTTCAACAAACCTGTTGCTACATTGCTCTCATAGGGGGCACTATAGCCTCACCAATGCTATTTTTTAAGATCTCCTTTTATGAATGTTGTTCCCTCCTAAGCTTCCATCTCAGGCTCAGAACTTCAGCCTGCAACCTAAGAATTTATGGGAAAATCCCTTTTTTTCCCCAATAGTTTTATTAAGGATAAAATAAGAGAATAAACACTGTCTAATACATTGATTATACTGAGCAGACAACTTTTAGCAACAATGAAACTGTCAACTACTTACATAGGCCTGAAAAATGTGTGAGTAGTACAGATATTTTAAGAAAAAAACTTTCAGTGAAACAAACAAATGATGATTAAACAGGGTTAAAAATCAGTTCGGAAAGTCTCAAATAGGTTTGAAACCTTTGTCCATTGTTTGTTAGTAAAACTCCTTGGATATATTCTAAGTTCTTTAGTTCTGACTTCCTTGTTTATGGTTTCTTCTTGTAAGGAGAGAAATTCACCAAGACTTGGAGAAGTGGTAGAGGTCCATTTCCTTGTAATACATTTCCTGGCTACTGCTAATATTGTCCATAAGAAGTATGAATCTGATTTATTCAAAGAAAAGGTTTCATCAACATTAATAAAAAGGAAAAATCCCTGCATATTCCTTTGAATGTTTCTTGTACTGGGATCCAACATTTAGAATTCCAATTCACTTAATACAAGGTCCCTTGCTCCTGTCTAATCAATTTAAACTAAGCCTTCTTAACTATCACCTGGCAAACTCTTTTGTGTAGCTGCATAAACATTTAACTGGCCACTTACATTCTTACAAGGTTTTTTTTTATGACATATCCAATTCCGTTGAGTTGCTTGCATATCTGACATTATCTACACAGTTTTACAAATGTATATACACTGCTGGGCTATGTACAATAGCTTTAACAACTTTAATTTATCTCATTCAAATTGTTGTATTCATCTTGTAGCTATGCTATTTTTTGTAACAAGTTCATAGCTAAAATTGAGCCATTCGGTCATTTTTATCTACTTTAAATAAAAACATAAACATGTTTGATATTTTATTAGAATTATAAGATGTGCTCATTTAACATGAATAGGGTTTGTGAGAACTACAGTTTTTGAATCAAAAGGGGTGACATGAGGAGCCTGTGAATACGAAAAAAAAAAAAATCGGTATTTTCTGTATCCGACCCTTGAACACTACAATAAACATCTGTGTACATGTGAGTAACTGTCATTAAAAAAAGAAGGTTCTGCTAGTCATGTGCTATGAGCTTACCAAAACAGTTAGCTGTAATCTGCATACTTCTGGAGAGTGGGAAGGAGACAGCGGCAGTCAAGCTACAAAGTATTTCAATGTGGGAGGACAGCACTCCATGGTTGATGTGAAAATGCATAGCTCACTGCACAAAGGAGAAAATCTAAGTACACCCATCAAGCCAGCTATCGGCATGGGAGGGCTAATACTCCATTTAGTGAGAAGTTGTATTATGTGATATGTGCTGTTACAGTGAGATATTAGTAGTGAACCCTGCTTAGCAACCTGCAAGTAATGGGAATGGAGTATGCTGAACAACATGACTGTCCCATGTTCTGTAAGCAACACCAAAGCTCTGTGTTGGTGCAGAGGAAGATGTGAAGACATGCATTGGGGAAAGTGAAATCATAAAAAAAAAATCTGAGTTTAGGAGATGAGAAATTGTCCATTCCAGGTCAAGTGCATTGCCTGCAACAAGATTTATGTTCAAAGCCCTCATTAACAAACTCCACATGACAAAAAAATTAAAACGAACCATTTTAAGTGAGTTTCACACACAAGAAGCAGCAACTGCAAATCAAAAAGACAGAAACAAGTAAAACAGTATGTAGCACATCTACTACCCAAAAGACCATTCTAAAACAGGAAGAAGACAAAAACAGCACTGAAGGGAGATTATGCCACAAATACTCTTGCTTATAGGTATTACATCCATGGTTACATGAACAGTGGGAAGTCAGCAAATCCATTAACTGTTTTATGTCTGTGCATTTTTTTCACCAGGAGCAGGGTTCTGTTTTGCTACTCCCAACAAAACATATATGTTACCTTTGCACTGAGCCTGTACACTTTGATAAAAGTCTCATCAGCTATTTGTTAATACTTCTCTCCAACCCGACACTAGCAACTGGTTGGAATAGTCCTTACACTACAGTACAGTTGTATACTTAATGAGACATTGAAGAACAAGGTGGGGATGACTGAAGTCGTACATAGGGAGATAAAGGAGATATGCAGACATGTAAAATTAGATAGTGGGAACTCTGCATATGTATGAATATATATATATACTTTTTTTTCCTTCACATACACAAAAATAGACAGATTGATAAGCATATAGATATAGACAGAGAGAGAGTAATATATAAACATGACATATGAGCAGGATTCTTAGGTAGAATTGAGGTAATTGACTTCACAGCCTGGACAGCAATGGATCATCAAGACCACCATGATCAATGCAGTGACCAGAAGGACAATGAATCATCATAAAGCTCTCCATAGGACAGCAGTGGAAGAAACATACAGCACAAGCTGTGCTCTTCAGGAATGAGTAGTGTACAGTGAAAAACACTTAAAGCTGAGGCACACAGATGCCCAGAAGCATGGCAACATGATATCAGGCCAGTGCTTTACTGTGACTAGGTATACAAAAGAGACAGTAGCTTGTTTGTAATTGTTTATTAATATTTCTTCTGGGCTACTAACCTGCAGTGTACTTTGATCAGAATAAACAGAGTGTCTGCCAAGGGTTTTGTATGTGAAATTACAGACTGCAACTACAAACTATGCCAGAGTGGTTCTTCTGTTTCACAACACATTATGTAACCAAATGGAAACACTTGAGACTGCTGGATTATATTTGCTACAAGTTCATGATGCTATGCATGACAGGGCTTGTGCTCTTTAGAACGCAGATCAGCAGATCTCCCATAGGGCAACATACACAGCAGCAATGTTACTGACATTTAAATTTGGACTATATTAGAGGTTACAAAAATCAGGCCCCATTTTATATACCTGTCAAACAAAAGGAACTTCTGTGCCAATAAGAGCAGATGACTTAGAAGACAGAAGTAGGTTCATCTGCCTGTCAAGGCTTAATAGCTTCATAGCAACCTCTGTGCTCCTGATCCATCCCTTCCAACTGTTCTGTTTTCTACAAGGTCCTGTCATTCCCGACAGCCTTCCCAACATGATATAAAACATATGAGGGGGGGGGGGGATGCTGTATGGCCCACCATTATTTGTATTGTCAGAAGTGAAACTACTGACAGTCATGCTTACTCATGTCTTTTCTATCTTCTTAAATTCCAATCAGTTTCTTCTCTGTCTTGGATTTTTGTGGCTACAGAACATGCCCACGGTACTTTCTGTTCTCTTCTGCTGTGCAGCTTGTATATGTTCAGAACCATCAAGTTCTCCTCGTGATCTGTGTCCTCTTATCTTCATTACTTGTCTTTGGCCACGATGCTCCACAAATCATCATAGTATCTTACAAGCAGTGCTGCCTATGGACATGCATAAAGTGTTGTAGGTCAGGCGTCACCACTGCTCAGTATAGCAGAAGGCTGACTGCCCTTGTCCTAGATTACACATCTAACTCAGCACCATATTTATCACTATTCCAGGAAATCAATACCTTCTGCTGTATTTATACTTGTCACTATCCACAGGAGTCCAAAGCCCAGTGCTACACATAAGAGCACACCAAGTACCATGTTTACCTTTAGCACTATCTCTGGATGTTTGTGACTTGTGATAAATACCAAGCACCATATTTACCCTTACTACAGTCCATGAACATTCATGACTTGAGTTATACACCCAGTACTGTATTCACCCTTACCAATATCCACAGGAGTTCACACCTTCTTGTATACAACCAACACAATACTTAATGGCTGTCAAAGATACCTTTTCTTCACTGAAATGCACTTCTAGCATTATTACTTTTATGTACTATAAGTTCTTCTACTGTAAATGTACTTCTTGTTTATCATATACAGTGTAAATGTAAATGTCATTTACGGGAGCTTTTCTTCCTCTGCCTGTGTTGAAAATGGGCCTTGCCCAGACTTTCTCAGTAAACAAAGACAAATTGCCTTTACTACTATCTTTAGAGGTTGTTGCCTTGTGTTGTATACCCAACACCATATTTAGCCTTATTGCTATTCCCAGGAGTCTATGCCTTGTGTTGTATACCCAGCACCATTTTTAACCTTACTACTGTTCCAAGGAGACCATACATTGTGTTGTATACCCAACACATATATAGCCTTACTGCTATTCCCAGGAGTCCATGCTTTGTGTTGTACACCCAGCACCATATTTAGCCTTACCATTATTCCCAGGAGTCCATACATGGTGTTGTATACCCAACACCATATATAGCCTTACGGCTATTCCCAGGACTCCATGCCTTGTGTTATACACCCAGCACCATATTTAGCCTTACCATTATTCCCAGGAGTCCATACATGGTGTTGTATACCCAACACCATATATAGCCTTACGGCTATTCCCAGGACTCCATGCCTTGTGTTATACACCCAGCACCATATTTAGCCTTACCATTATTCCCAGGAGTCCATACATGGTGTTGTATACCCAACACCATATATAGCCTTACGGCTATTCCCAGGACTCCATGCCTTGTGTTATACACCCAGCACCATATTTAGCCTTACCATTATTCCCAGGAGTCCATACATGGTGTTGTATACCCAACACCATATATAGCCTTACTGCTATTCCCAGGACTCCATGCCTTGTGTTATACACCCAGCACCATATTTAGCCTTACCATTATTCCCAGGAGTCCATACATGGTGTTGTATACCCAACACCATATATAGCCTTATCGCTATTCCCAGGAGTCCATGCTTTGTGTTGTACACCCAGCACCATTTTTAGCCTTACCACTGTTCCAAGGAGACCATACATTGGACTGTACAGTCAGCACCATAGCTGCTCCTACCTTTTCTTTATTGTGTTCATACTTTGTAGTATACATCGAGCACTATGTTTAACTGGATCTACTTCTAAATCCGGTAATTACAGAATCCCGAAGATGAAAATGCCAAGACGACAGTCACGAAAAGTAAAATACTGAACTGCGGAAGTGTTCCCAGGGCAAGTAAGCACTTGCCCAACACAAAAGTAAAACACACCCCCCTAACTATATATACCAATTCCAGGATCATACTACAGTGGAGAAAGGGCATAATTCCCAACATTGGGCAAGTGTTTACTTGCCCTGGGAAAACTTACGCAGTTCGGTATTTTAAGTTTCGTGATTGTCATCTCTGTATTTTCACCTCTGGAATTCTGGAATTATGAGATTTAGAAGTCGACCTGTTTAACCTTAGTTGCACCTAGAGTCCACACTTTTGGCTATACACCCAGCACCCTGTCTGCCCTTACCTTTGTCCTCCAGCACCAAGTAAAGCAGTACATTCTCATTTATATATTATCCTTTATAGCACACTAAGCAAACATTTTTTTATTATTTTAGAACAAATAATATCTTTTGTAGAAGAACCAATAAGCAAGCATTTTCTTTTTTATTATTTTAGTTCTGATGTATACAATATGGGCAGTCTAGCAGGTGTTTTGTCAGACTAAGTTACATAAACAAATCCCTCTCTCATGAAAAAAACAAAATTTGAAGTCCCCTCTCTTGATAATGCAACCATTGAAGTCACTTCTCATAACAAATTATTAGGGGTGATAATGAATGATAATCATACATTCGACCTGCATATACAAAATTGCACAAGGAAAAACTCCTAAAAAACTAGGGATGCTTTACAGAGCCAAAAACTTTCTCACCTACGCAACTAAAGCTACACTTGCCACTACTTTTCTCAACCCACACTTATTTATGGCACTCCCATTCTCACCAACCTTCAGGCTTCACAAAAATTAAAACTTGAACAGTGCTATAATGAAGTTGCTAAATTTGCGGCAAATTTCCCTTTCAGAACCAACCACTGTACAGCACTAAAAAGCCTAAATTGGTTAGAATTGCCTCATCATCTAACATATACACAGCTTATTACCACCTGTAAAACTATCCCAGCATCTTTCTGCTTGTCCAGCACTAAAAAACATTCTACACAACTATGTTCCCAGTCAGTCACTGCAATCCAGTGACCAAAAACTCCTGTCTGTCTACAAACCTAGCAAATCTGCTGGGCATTGTCTGTACGTATACAAGGTTGTTAAGACCTGGAACTCCTTACCTGTCTCTATCAGGTCAATATTCTCATTCATATTTTTCAAAACCACTCTGAAATGCTTCCTATCTAAAATCTGGCTGTGTTGTTTCTCAAAACCAGAGTAAACCATACCTCTCAACTGTACAGATTTCTGACTCATACTTTTGACCCATTTTTCATAAAATTGTGGTTTTCTGGCAAATTGGTGGCAAATCATTAAAGATTGACATTAGAAAATAATGACAAATATTTGAGTTTTAGACTTCAGACCCGTCAGAAAATTCATGCAAATACAAAACCCACCGTTCTATCAACTTTCTAAGTTTGTAAGAACAATATTTAAAAATTGCCCCTATTTTTGGGTCTTAGTCCCACTTTATGTATGGCTTTGGTCCAGATTTCTTGCTGTAAGAGGTTGAGAGGTATGGAATAAACTATATCCCTAAATGTGAACAAGTACCTTTTCCTTTCTTATACCACCTTACTCTCCCTTCTTCACTTACTTCCTTACTTCTATCAAATCCTCTTCCTTGACTTTCTCTTTAAATATACTATAAGTCTGTTTTGCCGTCACTTCATATTGCATTTCCTGTTTGTATTAGACTAACTTACCTTTAATTTCTCTATAAACTGTCTAAAATTTCTTTAAATATTAAATGATTGCCATATAACTTGTATTGATTCTTAACCAATGTTTTTATATTATGTCTAATTTGTTATAATTAAACTGCATATGTTTTTATTTTATTTTTCAAGATTGTAAAAGTATTGTTCTTAAAATGCTTTGTAATAATCTGTAGCTTTTCTCCCAGACCTCCACTGAAAATGGGCTTCTATCCAGTCGAACTTTCCCGGTAATCATCATCATCTTTCGGCTTTTCCCATTAGGGGTCGCCACAGCGGATCATCTCTTTCCATTTCTTCCTATCCTCTGCATCTTGCTCTGTCACACCAACTGCCTGCATGTCCTCTCTCACCACGTCCATAAACCGTATCTTAGGCCTTCCTCTTTTCCTCTTACCTGGCAGCTCCATCCTTAGCATCTTTTTCCTAATATACCCATCATCCCTCCTCAGCACATATCTAAACCAACGCAATCTCGTCTCTCTTGCTTTGTCTCCAAACTGTCCAACATGAGCTGACCCTCTAATATACTGATTCCTAATCCTATCTATCCGAGTCGCACCGAGTGCAAATCTTAACATCTTTAACTCTGCCACATCCAGCTCTGACTCCTGCCTTTTTGTCAGTGCCACTGTCTCCAACCCATATAACATAGCTGGTCTCACTACCCTCTTGTAGACCTTCCCTTTCACTCTTACTGGTACTCGTCTGTCACAAATCACTCCTGACACTCTTCTCCACCCACTGCATCCTGCCTGTACTCTGTTCTTCACCTCTCTTCCACATTCACCATTACTCTGAACTGTTGAGCCCAAGTACTTAAACTCATCCACCTTCGCCACCTCTACTCCTTGCATCCTCACCATTCCTCAATCCTCCCTCTCATTCACACACATATATTCTGTTTAGCCCTGCTGACCTTCATTCCTCTGCTCTCTAGAGCATATCTCCACCTCTCCAGAGTCTCCTCAACCTGATGGTCCACAAACACCAGCACAAAAGATAAATCCACAAACACAATCCAAACACTTTACCAGTAGTCTTTATTTTCGATCTGGTACCTTGGCCTTTCGCCTTCAAAGGATCATAAAAATGTATGTAATTTCAGAAGTATATATACACACACGCTCACATAAAGTGATAGTAATTAACACAGACATCTGATATCAATTAATTAATCAAATGCTAATGTGATCACAGTATTAAAGTGACATTTTCAATAAATTCAAAGGAAAAGCAGTATAATATAATACACCACAAAGCAAACATTAAACTATATCCATAATAATAATATTATACTAATAATTATTGTGATAATAATCTCCTCAACCTGATTCCTACTCTCACGACAGATCACAATGTCATCTGCAAACATCATAGTCCACGGGGCCTCCTGTCTGATCTCATAGGTTCATAGGTTCATAGGTTTATACTAGGCTATCTGCCCTAAGGCATTTACTAGATCTGGATGTGAATCTGTAGAAGGTCTTTCTAACCTGAGTTTGCACTGAACCTGTCTGCCAGTATGTTGGCAATGTGGCCTTATGATTGTCCTTGAATCCATGGCAATTTTTCTCTCAAAATTGGCCTTAGTTGATTTAGCTTTCTCCTCTTATTGTAAAGTTTGTTAATGGCTGGGGTCCACCAGACTGGAGTCTTGGTTT
Source organism: Protopterus annectens (assembly GCF_019279795.1). Taxonomy (NCBI): domain Eukaryota; kingdom Metazoa; phylum Chordata; order Ceratodontiformes; family Protopteridae; genus Protopterus; species Protopterus annectens. Next base: position 398,539,755 of record NC_056747.1, read on the forward strand.
TATTTGGGATTGCCTGATCCATGCAGTCCTGGAGGTGTTCAGTCCCCATGTTTGTGACAATGAGATCTAGTATATTTTCGTTGAAGTCACCCAATATGATGGTGTTTGGAGATACATTTATACCCTCCAGTGTCTTCAGGAAGGCTGTGATGAATATGGATACACCAGCCTTGAACCAGGTTTCAGTTACAGCACAGACATCGATGTTCTCCATACTGAGAAGGTTTCTTCCCATTTTGTCAAGCATGTCATCCCAGGCAGACAGACACTGGATCCCTTTGAATGACACCAGACATTAAGCCAATTGTTAAAGCTGATCATCTTGTCTCTATATTGTGGCATCATTCTTGGTGAAGGAAGGATACTGCTCAGGGTTAGGGTCATACCTGCCTGGGCTACATAATCAGAGAGCTCCTCTATGTCTCTTTTCATGCAGTCCAGCATGGACAATGACTGTGTCATATTTGTACCAGTGTGTCTGACTATGGAGTCACCTATGACAAGTATGTTTGGTGTTGTATTTGGGCACACTGCTTTTGTGGTTTATGTGTTGCTTGTGGGGTGTCTTGAGGTAGCAGTTGTTTGGGTGTCTGCTTTGGAGGCCTCTGCTGTTTAGAGGCTGGTTTTGTGGTGTGTGTAGTTGCCTTCTCCTCCTGTCTGGTCTTGCCAGTCCTGTGTTGAGAGAGCTCAGCCACATGAGGCAGCTATAACATTGCCTCAAGATTCCCAGATTCACCAGCTAGTGCTGACTTATATAATTGCTTTAGTGAGCAAGTGCCAGGTAACTTGAGTGCAATGTGATACAAGTAACTAAATGCAAGCTAGATTCAGTAGGCCTGGATCTAGTCTATGATCTGTCAACCTGTCCATCACCACTGCAAATAAGAAAGGGTTCAGAGCTGATCCTTGATGTAATCCCATCTCCACCTTAAACGGATCTGTCACTCCCACTGCAGTCCTCACCACTGTCACACTACCCTCGTACATATCCTGTACCACTCTTACTTCTCTGCCACTCCCGACTTCCTCATACAATACCACAATTCTTCTCTAGGCACCCTGTCATATGCTTTCTCCAAGTCTACAAAGACACAATGCAACTCCTTCTGACCTTCTCTGTATTTCTCCAATAACACTCTCCGAGCAAACATCGCATCTGCAGTGCTCTTTCCTGGCATGAAACCATACTTCTGATCACTAATCATCACCTCCCTTCTTAACCTAGCTTCCACTACTCTTTCCCATAACTTCAAGCTGTGACTGATCAGTTTTATCCCTCTGTAGTTACTGCAGCTCTGCACATCACCCTTATTCTTAAAGATAGGTACCAAAACACTTTTTCTCCACTCCTCAGGCATCCTCTGACTTTCCAAAATGTCATTAAACAATCTAGTTAAAAATTCCACTGCCATTTCTCCTAAGCACCTCCATGCTTCCATTGGTATGTCATCTGGGCCAACACCCTTTCCATTCTTCAACCTCTTCATAGCTGTCCTTACTTCCTCCTTGCTAATCTGTTTCACTTCCTGATTCACTATCCCCACATCATCCAACCTTCTCTCTATCTCTTTCTCTTCATTCATCAGCCCTTCAAAGTACTCTTTCCATCTACTCAACACACTCTCCTCACTTGTGAGTATGTTTCCCTCACTGTCCTTTATCACCCTTACGTGCTGCACATCTTTCCCAGCTCTGTCCCGCTGTAATCAAATGTCAATAAATAAATAAATGAATTAAAAGTCATGGAAATCATGATACATTGCACAGCAGAAAAGGTGTGTGTCAAACTTGCACCTCTGAAGGACCAAAGTTAAAGCCCATTTCTGAAGTTCACTGTTTTGATACTGGCAGGATCATGATAGATTTTAGGGAGGCAAAAAACTGCAAAATGAAGAACAATAAAATATAGGTATGTATGTATATGGGCAGGTGAATTGCAGCACCAAAAAGTAAATGTGTATTTTCTTTATTTCGCTTAAAATTAAAAACAGCAAAAAGTGGTTTTGCCCTTCAATGGTCCTTTTGATCAGGATCAGAATTGTAGTTCCAAGCCGTTCTTTTTATCTGTTTCCAAGCATCTGTAACTGACAGCTCACACTTACAAATACTGTCACTGCAGTTTGAGCCTTTATTTAAGAATTTTTAATTGGCTTATAGCTAGATTATTATAGCTAGAAGTAATGGCTTAATTAGTTTTGTTTTCTTAAGACTATAATTATCTTAAATGTAGTTACTTCTTTCCAATGTGGAGAGTGCCTCATCCAAAGATTGCCTGTATGGTATAACAGTTATATTAGGAAGCACCGGATACATAAACAAGTGAACCTCTAAAGAGTGAAAAAAGAACAAATGCACAAAACACTTTGTTTGTCTTCTGTTACCCTTCTCTCACTCTAAATCTGCAAATATGTATACCGATTCTACTTTTTTTGCTTACCACATCTCATATAAAAGTAAGTTTTAAAATGACTACACCCTTTTTATTCTGTCTACAATTTACAATTTCACTGTATATATAACTCTTTTGTTTTAGTACCACTATTTGCAGTTCTGTCTACCAGTGACTTTGCTTCACCCTTATTATGCCTGCAAATGGTCAGTATCGACCAGTGCTTACTCTGGTGAACAAATAAATGATTGATACATGATGGTCAAGTGATAGCTTTTGGTCAACGGGCTTGCCTAGATCCCTGACCATGACAGTTTTAAGGGGCTGCCATTACTGTGACATGTTTTTAGATAGTCTTGTTTCATAGATAAAATGATGCTACATTTTTGGACACTGAGCTTGAACCCATGGCCAGTACACCAGGTGTTGGCAGGGTTGAGCCCTTCTTGCAAGATCCAGATATCAACAACGGAGTTAATAATGGAGTCATCAGCAAACTTGGTTAGTCAAAGGCCTTCAGTGTCCGCATGCACTTAACAGAAATAGATGCCAAAGAGAAAGAAGAATAACTAATTCCTATGGGTTATCACTAGTGATGTTCCATCCTGTGAATGAGGTACCACTGGTGATGTTCCATCCTGTGAAAGAGGTACCACTATAATGGTCTATCTTATGAAAGAAGTACCACTACCGATGTTCTGTCGTGTGAAAGAAGTACCACTAGTGATGTCCCATCTTGTGAAACAGGTAACCCTAGTGATGATCCATCTTGTGAAAGAGGTACCACTATAATCTTCCATCTTATGAAAGAAGTACCACTACCGATGTTCCGTCATGTGAAAGCGGTACCACTAGTGATGTCCCATCTTGTGAAAGAGGTAACCCTAGTGATGATCCATCTTGTGAAACAGGTACCACTTGTCCTTTTTGAATATGTCCTGTCAATGAGCCATTTGTTTACCCAGCAGATGATGTAAGGGTTAATGTGTAGGTAGGAGAACTTGTCAATATTAGCAGTGATGGAAATTGTATTGAGGACCTTAGCTAAGTCCAGACAGGCTGTATGGATAGATGATCCTTTGTACATGGCTTCTGGTACTCTTTCAAAGTAATTGACAAGATTGAGTAGGTAGAATCTCTACTTCACAAGATGAAACTGATTATGGTCAAGAGATTGCAGGTCACCTATTTTACCCTTCAGAAGTCCAACTATGATGTGTTCCATGACTGTACAAATGATCCAGGTAAGACTGGATCCATTCCCAGGGTCTGTGGTGGGGACCCTTTTGTACAGTGGCACCACCACAACAGATGTCTCCAGACATCTGGTACCTAGCCAGTGGAGACTTGGTTCAGCAGGTTCACAAGGAGGGAGTATATTTTTCTGAATTATGTCATAAAATGTCAATTCCTGTCATGGTATTAAAAAAAAAAAACTAAACATTTTATTATTTATTTTGTTTGTTTGTATATGCATTTGTTTACTGAGACCTTACAAATGGGCATAATCCATTTGTATTGGAGGCTTAGAGGGAAAAGCTTCACATGATATTTGAAAGCACACTCATTAAGAAAAAATGCAACAGCAGTTACTACACAGTCATATGAAAATGTGTATAGCATAATGCATTCAGTGTCTAGTCAAAATAAAGGGAAGCGATATTATGAGATACACTGATAGCATGTAAGGAGGAAAACACACAGTAATGCAGACAAAAGCAAAAGTGCAGTGTTTGTAGAACAGATGGTTCATAGATTAGCACTAGGCTAACTGTCCTTGTGGACCACTTTAGGCCTAGGCAGCTACCCCATGTGAAAATCAAACCATGCACCTTTTGCTTGTAAGGTAAACACCTTAACCATTATGCCAACTTCCCACCCAGATTTGGAAAATTTGCAGAAATAAAAAAAAACAGTCATCTAAATGGTTTGAGCAAATATTGTCTTGACTAGGTGAATATATGCTGCATAAAAAACAGCAGTGTAGACATCTGTGAATACAGTATCAGTGGCAGCATGGCCTATAGGACAATGAGTCTATATTACAACATCAAACTTGTAGTTCAAATGTTGTAATATCGAACCCTAAAGTCCAAAATCCAAAAATAGCGAAGCCACGGCACATCGATTTTTTTTCCCCAGGGAAAAAAAAATCGGTGGGCCGTTTTTAGGGCTTTGCTATTTCCTCCACTGTGATGCAATCTCGGAGTTGGTATAGTTAAGTAGGGGGGTGTGGGGGGTGAAGCCCCCCACTTTAGTATAAGGTTTAATTTGTTTTTGTCACGGAACAGGGATTTTTTTTCCCCTGGGAAAAAAAAAATCAGTGTTCTGATTTTCGTTATTATTGGGTTTTGGGGTTTAAGGTTCGATATTACAATGTTCAAACTTATGTTAGTTCGTTGTGATGTAGACCCAATAAGGGTCCTGATAATCAGTGCACACATCTGTGAATACAGTATCAGTGGCAGCATGGCCTATAGGATAATAAGGGTCCTGATAATCAGTGTGCACGTCTATGAATACAGTATCAGTGGCAGCATGGCCTATAGGATAATAAGGGTCCTGATAATCAGTGTGCACGTCTATGAATACAGTATCAGTGGCAGCATGGCCTATAGGATAATAAGGGTCCTGATAATCAGTGCGCACGTCTGTGAATACAGTATCAGTGGCAGCATGGCCTATAGGATAATAAAGGTCCTGATAAACAGTGCGCACATCTGTGAATACAGTATCAGTGGCAGCATGGCCTATAGGATAATAAGGGTCCTGATAATCAGTGTGCACGTCTATGAATACAGTATCAGTGGCAGCATGGCCTATAGGATAATAAGGGTCCTGATAATCAGTGTGCACGTCTGTGAATACAGTACCAGTGGCAGCATGGCCTATAGGATAATAAGGGTCCTGATAATCAGTGCGCACGTCTGTGAATACAGTATCAGTGGCAGCATGGCCTATAGGATAATAAGGGTCCTGATAATCAGTGCGCACGTCTGTGAATGCAGTATCAGTGGCAGCTTGGTCTATAGGATAATAAGGGTCCTGATAATCAGTGCGCACGTCTATGAATACAGTATCAGTGGCAGCATGGCCTATAGGATAATAAGGGTCCTGATAATCAGTGTGCATGTCTGTGAATACAGTATCAGTGGCAGCATGGCCTATAAGATAATAAGGGTCCTGATAATCAGTGCGCACGTCTGTGAATACAGTATCAGTGGCAGCATGGCCTATAGGTTAATAAGGGTCCTGATAATTAGTGCACACGTCTGTGAATACAGTATCTGTAGCAGCATGGCCTACTGGATAATAAGGGTCTTGATGTAAGCTTTGCCTTCAGTGTTGAATATTGCATCCATTATTGAATGTCCATTGGGGTGGGGGAAGGAACAGTGGAAATGGAATGCCGAGCAGAAGAACTGTACCAAGGAATTTGGTATCTTGGATGAAGAACAACAGAAATTTTAAAATTTTAGAATTAGCCAATTTCTAAACTGTCTAATAAGAGTGCAACTGTGATCTCTCAATTACAGTTTGTAAAATGTCAAATTTTTAGTGCCTCCTATAAGAAAATGTGCCATCTTCCTCACCCTTCCTGCAACTCTGCCAGACTGGAAAGGTCAAGTGACACTGTGCAAGAGTTACAATTCATTTCTTTCTGGAGATGACTCTTGAGAGTTATCCTATAGGAGGACTTAAGGAAAATTTGCCACATAGAAAGTGGAAGATTTTTTTATTCCACAGTTTGGAGACAACAAAAGAAAATGTAGGATCCCCTAAATGATTACAGGATAATAAAGGTTAGGTAAAATTTGGATTTTCTG
>NC_056747.1:398550970-398575970 GCF_019279795.1 Protopterus annectens
TATCAGTGCTCTGCTGTTATAATTTTATTTTTTTTTAATAATTGTTCCAATTTTAACATATTTACAATATATACATATTGGGATGCATGGCTAGGCTTAAAAGGCCATTCCTTTCACCTTTATATGTGCATAGGTGTTTACTAGTAAACACCTATGCACATATAAAGGTGAAAGGAAGATTAAAAACATTTTTTTTCATTTTTTCACATCATCAAAAACTGATCTTCAAAATTGTTTTTCATTACATTTCACTATTAACATCTCCAATCTGTCCCAACAAGATGGTTTTATAATACCACTTTCAGATCTTAACTTTATCTCCTTTTCATTATTATATAGCTACTTTATTTTTGAACCCTAAGATACTGGGCGAAGATCCTACATTTTGAGTCTAAGAAACAATACTGTGTGTGTTACTGTTGTTGAAATGAAAGCCCTAGATACATCCAAAAACTTATTTCTAAAATAAATTTCCAAGCAGCATCTTCAAGGAGACTGGAAAGTTTTTGGATGTAGCATCACTTTTTGATGCTAGGTGTTAATGGGAAGTAAGGGCCGAAGTCTTCAACAGTTCGGCATGAAATCAGTCCTTTTGCAGTAAGGGCAGCGATGACAAAAACAAAACTGGAGCATCATGTTCAGATACTTCTTTATGAAATGCTATAACTAGGCCACCTTTTCATGCAGTGGTTAATGCAGGGTACAAATACATGGCATTAGGGGGGAAAAAACATTTTGGGATCAAGAAAGCTGACAGCAGCTTTGTTCTCTGTCCCAAGACCAATCTGTGTAGTTTTCATTACAGCTATTTTATAAAAAGGAAAAAAAAATGTGAGTCCTAGTCTAAGTGCATAGACTAAATGCTAGTAGATAGGGCCATCTTGATCAGTAGCAACACTAAAATCCTAATGTGGGTTAAATAAATCATGCCGTTTGACACACACGTCATGGAAATCTGGATTTTCATAGACTGATAGAAAGGAATTCCATTCTGCACCTGTGGAGTTTCGTCATTGCAGTCCCTTGCAGCTATGCAAAATGCTGCATCTGTAACTTGGTGTAGCAATGACATTGTTCCACTGCAATGGGGAAAGAAAAGAACGACAAGGCTCAGCAGGTCATATATAGAGCTAAGCAATGATGCAATAAATTTTCACAAGGAACCATTGACTTTTCAAGGGTGTAGAGATCTTACCGAAGTTTTCCATAGAAAATTCATACCTCTTTGAACTCCTCTTGGTATACAGGCTACAAACAGTAATGGCAATTTTATGAATATGTCCTTTACCTTTAAGGTATACCACTGGCAACTGCTGACATTAGACATTACACATTTTACCCAGTCCTTGAATTTTCCTGTTGTGTTTGATACTCACGCATAAGTTCTGTTGGGAAAAATCATGCAGCTATGAATCTGACTAGAAAGTATGTCAGATTTGACAGTTGTTTTAATATTTCAGTCTATCAGACAATCATGGTGAGCACAAGGGACAGGCTTAGAGGGAAGTGAGTAGGTGGCTGGCAGTCTTGCAATCAATAATCTTAAAATTAGCTTCACTGACGTAGTGGATAGCGCATGTGCTTCTGATACCGGAAATATCAGACGGCTGTGTGTTCTAGTCCCACTGAAGGTGTTTGGATTAATTTCCTCAGTACTGATGCTGTATCATAGCTGTAGAAGGAGAGCATCAGTGCTATAGTGGATGTGATTTTAAGTAGAGGTTATAAATGGATGTGTTGGTGTTAGATGTAGAGGATCCCATGGCACTTATCAAAAAGAGTAAGGGCAGTTTTTATTACATTTCTAAACAATAAAATACATATCAATTTCATAAGTACACGAATGAAAAGTATATAACATAAATCTTGTTATAAGCCTCACTCTTTCACATACAAAATTATTTTAATATGTGCCATTTTTATTTTATATCCGAAATTCTGTCTGTACATCTGTCGTTCCATATAGCTCATAAATAGCTCAGTCAAATTCTGACTTCCTATCATCTTATTAGTGAATTCTTCATAAGATCCGTAGCAACATGTTTCAGCAGAAATATTCTTTAAGAGCTCATATTTCACACACACCTTTTTTCTAATAAAGAATATAAAACGTATGAGCCAGTACTACTTCTTTTTTACATCCATTAAACAGAAACTTTCATACATCATTAAAATCTTTACTGGAAGATGACCAAAAGATGATTACTATATAAAATTATATAATTTCATAGCCTGACTAAACAATGGCATTTTATTCTTTAAAGTTCCTATCTTTATATTTGTAATCAACGTTAAGCTATCATATTTTGATAGTCTTTCTACTGCCACTCTGTATTATAATTTTTTTCTTTTTTCATGCTGTTATAGAATTCCAAAAGTCCTTGTATTTTATTACTAATATGTATCTTAATAAAACGTTATCCCACTTTTTTTAGTTCTAAACTTTATCCCACTTTTTTAGTTATATTAATACATAACACAGATAAACAGAGATATTGTATACCACGATTAAATAAACCAATGCCTCTGTGAAGAATAGAATTGTATTTCACTCTTCTGTTTAAATGTTTTAACCGTGGACCCCAAAATACTGTAAATATCAAGTGTATCATACAGTAAATGAAAATTCCACTCACACAATTTCAGTTTTATAAGAAATTGTGTTAAATAAAAGAGAACAACTTTCTGTATAACATCAGAAATAATTTCTGCATTTGAACTCCCTTAATCATTTTCCCAATAACTTTATACCATTTCCTCTCATTGTTTACTCCAAAATGTAATAACCAAGTAACATTTTTTTTCCTTAAAGTATGATTTCCAACCATATTTTTTCACCCATCCTTTATATCTCAATATTCAAAATCAACTCTACCTATTTCAACTCATAATAAAGTTCATCCATAATGAAAGTTACAAAAATTAACATTTTCTCACTGTAACACAGAGTCAGTATAACTTAAACAAATAGGAATTTTAAACCAGTTATATATTTTCATTTCCATTGCTTTCTGTTTAATTTACTCTTACAAAGAAATATAAGAATCAGGTTATAAGACAATACTAACACTCCTGTACATTTTAATATTTATCCCAAGCTAACTGCTTACTAAAGGAAGAATTCCTACACTACCATATGTGTGTGTGTGTGTATGTGTATGTGTGTATATATATATGTATATATATATATATATATATATATATATATATATATATAAACTAAAGGAAGAATTCCTACACTACTGTATATATTACTGCATAGCTGAAGTACTCAATATCCAAATCAGTATTACTTCATTGGGCCCAATTCCAAAATACTTGCTGTCAGTGTAAGTGACCACTTGCACTGAGAATGGGCTGAGAGCAGGTGTTTGGAATCTGGCCCAGTATCTCCGATAACATATCTTGGTGAACCTGTGTGTCACATGATACAATATGTTCTTTACCTTTTACCCTTATACTCGTGTTCACAGGTTTTCCAAGCAAATAATACCAGTTATCTTAAACATTTACCTTTCTGAATGCCACAAATCTCTTCATATAGAACTTTTCCAGACTTCTCCAAATTCATAGTTGGCAAACTATCATTAAAATTCTATAGTTCACTCTGATAAATACAAGAGGTATTCATTTACATACATTTATTTTACTTTTTTCATCTTTTCCAAAGAAATATAAATAAACATAGAATGTATATTTTCCTGATGTATATCCTTACTTAACTACCCACTTAATAGTTTGATTTGGTGGATATGAAGGATGTATTCAATCTACCTCAGAAGAACTACTTAATTTTCCTTCCTTCAAAACTTTACCTAATTCTTTATATATTTTATCTCCTTCCAAATGTGTTCTGGACGTTATCTAGTTATTTTAGAAAACATCCCAGCCTCCCATTTATTTTTTATAGGATATAGCTTCCTTAAAATAGGTTCTGTAGTCTTTTACAATGTCTAGCATGCATAGGAATACCCCTCATTAAGACTTCCACGCATTATTCCCTCTTGTGTTCTGTATTACTTAATGAAAGACAACTATTTTCTTTCTTTTTACCTTAAAACAGAAAAGCATGTTTTCTACCCCATTCTTTAATTTTGTGCTTATTTTTTAAATGTGTACTGCTCTTTTTATGAATCTCATCATCATTTTCTAGAAAATGTGATAATATAATCCTTAAAAATCAGATGTTATGTACTTTACAGAAGAAAACGGTATGCTGGTACAGTCTAGTATGTTACCCGCAATTCACTCCATGTTTTGCTAAACCCCTTCAGAAATAAACGATCTGTGTAATATTTCTAACAATTTCTTGAAGTTATCATGTCACAGTATGTCATCTAATAACATTCTATTCCACGTACACTCCATACACCTAAATAATAAATATTCGGCACTGTACCATGGATAGACTGTGCATCACAAGCAGGGGCGTTGATAGAATCAGATATGCACAGTACAAAACTACTCCAGAAGTTCAGGTACAGAACACTCAGTAGATTAGTAATGATGATAGTGTTTTTATTAAACTTAAAATGCTAACTAAAAAGTGTATTTTGTTTTATTGCCTGTAAGGATTTGCTATGATAAAATCAGTTTGTAACCTTATATCACCTTCTTTATAAGTACAAAACTGTAGATGTTCTTGTAGCCATGTTTGATTTTGTTAACATGCCCATGCCTTAACATTTGAATATAAGCAGTTAAGATCATCCTGTTCAAATCTTGTTAGCTACTTAAAAACGAAGGTTTATATTTTTAGATTTGCTTGTTGTAGTTTTCTATAGTTATGCATAAGTAACGTGTTTTATATGTTTATGATTTACCACAAAACTGACTGATTTCTATTTGGTTTTACAATGGTAACATCCAAAATACTGATATTTCAATAATTCTTAACAAGCACAGAAAAATATGAACATTCCACTGTAGCTATGCTCCATATTAGGCTTCATCTGACAAATTATCAGATGTTTCTCTGTTAACTGATGCAAGCCCCATCATAGGTTACATATTGGTGGATGAATTGCCCGAGGTTCAACCTACTGATTTCCTCCACAGGAAATCACTGTCAATGAGTTATGCTGGAAGTGATTCATTTTTTGGGAAAATTTCCGCCTTCTTCAAGCTGGTGTGATCATGGAGTTGGTATATATATATATATATATATATATATATATATATATATATATATATATATATATATATATATTTATTTATTTATGTGTCTGGGGGACTTGGCCCCACATTGGGTGTGTAGAGAGATTCCCCTCCATGCAAAAACATGTAAAAAGGGTTTTTTTGCAAATGCAGTTTGGTGATTCCAATCATCAGTGCATTTGCTTTCATCCACTAGTGGAAGCAAAAATCACATATCCTTCCTGCAAACATACTATATAGTGTGTGTGTGTGTGTTTGTGTGTGAGAGTGAGAGAGAGAGCTCCCATGTCTTCAACCATTCTAATACTGAAAGTCATAAAGAAATTACATGCATCAGGTTACTGCAAGCCTCTTTCATTGCCCCCCCCCCCCACTTCATTTTCTGTTGCTCACTTTCCCACTGTTTGGTTTTCTTTCACCTTTTCTGTAAATGCTTCTTCTCCTGAGTCTTTATCTTCACTATACTTAACTAGAATATTAAGATGGTTATGTACTTCAACAGTCTCATGTTTATTCTTTAATAACCTTTTTACTTAATATTTAAGGTTAACAAAAACACTATCATTATTAATATATTGAGTGGTCTGTGGCTGAACTTCTAGGACAGTCTTTTATTGTGTATATCTGATTGTGTCAAAGTCCCTGCTTTGTGACGCACACAATCTATCCAGAACTGTTCTTTCTTGCCCTTTTTATACAACAGTACACTATCCTGTTCTCTCTGGCCCTCTTTCTAAGTCTTACAATCTCTGTATCTCTTTGCGCAGGAGGCTGATGAAGGGCCCAATAATTTACAAAAATAACAAGGGTTTCATGCTTAATGCAGTGAACTGTCATTGACTCTCTGGACATATACAATCTTATTAAAGTGCAGTATCTGAGCATTTACAATATTTGAGGTTAAGGTGCAGCTTCAGCTCCCCACACATGCACACAACAACTCAGTATTCCTTCTTAATTCATCCAGTTTCACTTAAAGCAGAGATCTTCTATCTTATTCTAAGAGAATATTCAACCTAAATTGCAGGAAAATGCGTATTATAAAGTAGAATGGTGAAGTAAACGGTTTATGTTATACTCTTGCATGAAGAGATGATTTTATAACAAAACAGTGCAAAAGATTTAGAATATTTCAGGCTGCTAAAACATAACATCTTAAATTGGTTTACTTCCCAAATGAATAAACATAGCTGTTGAGCAGTAACTTCTAAAGCTTTTCCAAAAGTATTCCAAAATGTATAGCTCCCAAGAAGAATTCATTTTTTTCTATATTGTACTGAAATTCTATCAGCGAGGCTGATAAATCTCAGTTTTAAGCTATTATATCAGTGACAGGAAAAAAAAAAACATCCTGACCTTTTTCAGATCAAAGATCAAAACATCATACAGACTGTTTTGCCTGATGCAAACAGGATCCCCCTACAAGCCAGACCTCCATTATTTATGGTGTCAGTTTGTAAGACAAACAAATGCTACATAATGATGCACTCTTTCAGATCTCTGAGTAATATATTACAGTATGTAATATATTACTGTAATGTATTACAGTTTCTAGTAACTAGTAATATAACTAGTTACATTTTCAAAATAGTAGCAAAATAATAGTAATAATTACTTTTTTTTAGTAACTAGTAACTTAAATGTGATTTACTTTTGCTTAAACCAGTGGTTCTCAACATGGGTGATATCACCCCCTAATGAGTGATAGAAAACTTCCGGGGGCCCTGAATAGTATCGATAGTAAGCAGATGTTAATAGTTTCAATACCAGGCAATGCTACCACTGTGGGGTTGGAAAACTTATAAAACTATAATAAAGCCAAATAAAAATATAAAATACTTGTAATGCAAAAGATGAGCGCTTTTGGCTAAAGAGCCTTCGCCAGATCTGAAGCACTAAGCTTCCACTTATTTAAAAGTCCCAGATTTAAAAAGAACCAGTCTAATAGTAGTTAATCTCCACAGCTTCCATCCTTTTAATAGCAATTTTAAAGGGGCCACCCCATTTAATCTCAGAGGTTTATTGGCTTGCAAATCAGCTCTCCAGCTCAGTTCTGTTAATCAGATCACCTCCTCTTGGACTTTACCATGTCTAAAGCCATAAAATGAAATTTGTTATTAGGGTTAACAGAAATGCACTGATACAGCATATTATTTTTAGTGCCGAGTCTTATATCACTCGTGATAAAAGACCTGTCTTTAAAGGATCTGTTGGTTTTACCTACATAAAAACTATTAAATAATGTACAGCCTGCTATATAATGGTTTTGTTGGAACAATCAGCATATTTTGTAAACCTGTAACTTCTCCCTGTGACAGGATGTTGGAAACAATTGCTAGAATCTGTATATGCACAGGCTTTGCATTTTCTATAGGGATATGCACCATGATGTACAGCAGTCAAGGTGGTGGCGTTCCTGTATGCATCCTAACATAATAATCGTTTCAAGTTCTTCCTAGTCTTACAACAAAACCGAAGTTTCTCATTGAAAATACGCCTGATATCTTCAGCAGCTGTAAGAATCTTCTAATTTTTATTACAACCTGACAGATTTAACATCATTACTGTAAGCAGATATCTTCATCCTTTAGTTTGTCCAATGCTCTCATTCATCTTTCAGGTTCGTTCTGGGGTCTGTTTCTAAGATATGCAACAACTAAAAAAATGTAAACTGGTAAGAATACAAAACCCACACAGTGAACTGCATCAACCTGCTTTATTACTGAACCACACAAATAAATAAAAAGTACTTAGCGCTTTCACCCAAACATCAGGGCATCATCAGAGTACAAAGAATTAACAACTGGGCCATTCATATATATACACATATAATTTCTTAATCACTTAATTAACTAATTAGCATAATAAATTAATTAAACAATGTCAATGTGGAGATGTGTATAAAATCACTTGACACCAATAAAAAACATATTTAAAATACATATTTAAAATACATATATAATAAACAAATATATAATAGATAGCAACAATAAAAAATTGAATGCTTGTATAAAATGTATATAGCAAATTTATAATATATTGTTGTTAAATATTTAAAAATTACTATAGCAGTATATAAATATATATAAATATGTAAATAATAAGTGTGTATTCAATAAATAATAAATTATAAACTATACATAATAAAATACATTATAAAATTAAAATATGGTCATATAAAATGTGACCTATATTTTAAAATACTTGAAATAGATATGTTTTCATTGATGCCAGGTAACATACAGGCATTTAATCTTAATTGCCATAAACATTCCATAGCCTCAAGCAAAATCTTGTCATCACCGCCTTTGTGTATATTATGTGGAATTCTATCTATGACAAAAAATATAAATCTTTTAAAACTTGGACATCTAGTGCTATGCATGTATAGTGAACTAGTGGTCTTGTGTTTCTTAATATCCCTAGCATGTTCAACTATGCGTTCCCTTAACTTCCTGATACTCTTACCAACATAAAATGCCGGGCAAGTGGAGCAAGTAGCCAGGTACGTCACCATCTTCGTGTTGCAGTTACAGTAACCAGGGCACCGAATAGTCTTATTGAAACTCTGTATTGCTACATAGGGGCCATCATTAATATATTTACAGGTGTGACAAGTACCACATTTACTCATTTATGATGTTTTATATAAATTCCTGTTACTGTTAGACTCAAAAATGTCCTTTAGATTTCCGCCTCTACTAAAGGTTATTTTTGGCTGACTTCCCAACAGCTTAGATAGCTCAGCATTATTAATAAAAACACTTGTCCATGTTTCCTTTATAATATCTGCTAGATAATATGATGTATCGTTATATGGCAAAATAAAGGAATCATATCTAACCAAACTAGCACTCTTGTTGGACAGGTTGTCGCATCCATATCTGATTATAGGTTTATAAAGTATAGTCCTATTGATATAAATATCCTTTTTAATAGTATCAATAAGATTGTTGGGGTATCCTCGATCCATAAACATTTTAGACAAAATCTCAATTTCATGTTTAAAGATACTGTCATCACTAATAATTCTTGATAATCTAACCATTTGCCCTTTTATCAGATTTATTTTTTGATACATAGGATGACAACTATCAAAATGTAAAAAAGAATTAGAGTAGATTTTCTTCCTAAAAATGTTTGAATGAAAACCATCACCATCAAAGAACAAGGTAAGATCAAGAAATTCACATTGCTTTTCTTGAATATTACTAGTGAATTTAAGAAAATCAGATGTCGTCCCCGGATATTCAATAAACTCAATCAATACAGCTTTTTCACCTTTCCAAAATACAATAATGTCATCAAGGTAACGCAGATATAGAGAAACATTCTTCCAGTATGTAGATGTAAACACTAAATCATTTTCCCATTTGGCTAACACCAAATTTCCATATATAGGGGCACATCTGGCACCCATTGCAACACCAGTACTTTGTCTGTAAAATTCACCATTAATATAAATAAAATTATTGTCTAACACAATTTCCATTAAATCAGTTAAAAGTCAACATTTACTAGCATCCATATCACTATAACTTAATAAACTTGCTTCAAACATTTCCAGACCCTGCTTGTGAGGAATAACTGAAAATAAATTGACCACGTCAATTGTAGCCATATTTAAATCAGAAGTATTCGTGACATTATTTTGTCTAATTAGATCCAGACAATGCCAGGAATCTTTTAAAATGTGTGGTAGTTTAACAAGAATGTTTTTACAATTGACATCAATAAAGGATGCTAGGGCCTCGGTCTTTGACCCTTTTGCAGACACAATGGGCCTAAAAGGTGGATTTTGTATATTTTTGTGTATCTTGGGGGTATCAAAAATAGTTGGTGTGATGGGGAATTCAACATTTAGATAGCAATATTCATCTTTTGTTATAATACCTTCCATCAAATATTCATATAGTAACCAATCCACTTTCATATAGGCCCTTGTCATCTCATACTTTGTCACTTTTTCAAACGTAGTAATGTCATTCAGCATTATTGTCATTTTATTATAGTAATCTGTGTTAGTCATAATAACCACTCCACCTCCCTTGTCTGGCTTCATAATTCTAAAATTGTCAGAAGTAGCAATTTCTTTAAGACAAAATTTTTCAGCAGACGTAAGATTCTCAGTCATAACATTTTCTTTCTTTAAAGCCTTTCTAAATTGAATTTCACAAAGTTTTTCAAAAATAAGAATCATGTGATTAGTTGGTGGAATAAATGTGCTGCTACGTTTTAATGTCAGATGTGCTGTATCACTATGACCAACCAAGTGATTATTTGAAAAAAATACTTTTAGATTTAATAATCTAGTGTATAATTTCAAATTAATTAAAATTTTACCTATGTCAAGTTTAAAAGAAGGAACAAATCTAAAACCTCTTAAAAAGAGCTAAAAAATCATTACCAAACTGTATGTCGGTGTAGTTGTAAACACTAAAACCACCTTCGGTAATAATAAGAACATCATTGGTGTCAGAACAGTTCTCAGCGGTCAAATTGTGTACTCTCTCATCAGGTGTATCAAAATTAGAAATGTTAATAACATTATTGAACAAATAGGTAGCAGAAACATCACTATTAGAATCATAGCCACAACCAAAAGAGTCATGTAGAGTGTTAACTTCTCTAAGATCTACTGCTCCTATTTGTACCATACATTGTTCTTGTGTGTTGTATTCCTGTAATAACTGTTCTGTTGTACTGGGCCATACCTGTTGCGTAATCTCTCCGACCTTCCCAAAGTCGGTTCTTCTAAAAAATCAAGTTGCCCTTCAACATAGTTAGAATCACAATAATCAGGATTGTTTCCATTTCTATAAGTATCTGATTGTTCATCATTATTACCCGTGACCACCTGACCTCTATCATACACAACTCTATCTCCTATATTGCCATTGTGTTTCATACTTTTATACTGCTTAAAATGAGAGAACACTTTTTTATTCTTGTAATCAAAAGAATCACGTTGTAATTTGTCATTTTTGATATCTAAGCCCCTACTAGTAAACTTGTCCAAATCCTTAAAAATCTGTTCCAAACGGAACTTCTTGTGCTCAAAAAGCAAATCCTGTTTAATATTTTTATCCAGTAACACAAGCTGTTCTGACAAAACTGTTAGCTTAGAATTATTGTTACGAATAATAAGCTTAATCAAGTCCAACCCTGTTTTGTCAAATAATTCTAATAACTGATCAAAAAACACAGTACCTTCTGTAAATATGTAGATATGATTCCTTTATTTTGCCATATAACGATACATCATATTATCTAGCAGATATTATAAAGGAAACATGGACAATTGATTTTATTAATAATGCTGAGCTATCTAAGCTGTTGGGAAGTCAGCCAAAAATAACCTTTAGTAGAGGCGGAAATCTAAAGGACATTTTTGAGTCTAACAGTAACAGGAATTTATATAAAACATCAAAAATGAGTAAATGTGGTACTTGTCACACCTGTAAATATATTAATGATGGCCCCTATGTAGCAATACAGGGTTTCAATAAGACTATTCGGTGCCCTGGTTACTGTAACTGCAACACGAAGATGGTGACGTACCTGGCTACTTGCTCCACTTGCCCGGCATTTTATGTTGGTAAGACTATCAGGAAGTTAAAGGAACGCATAGTTGAACATGCTAGGGATATTAAGAAACACAAGACCACTAGTTCACTATACATGCATAGCACTAGATGTCCAAGTTTTAAAAGATTTATATTTTTGTCATAGATAAAATTCCACATAATATACACAAAGGTGGTGATGACAAGATTTTGCTTGAGGCTATGGAATGTTTATGGCAATTAAGATTAAATGCCTGTATGTTACCTGGCATCAATGAAAACATATCTATTTCAAGTATTTTAAAATATAGGTCTCATTTTATATGACCATATTTTAATTTTATAATGTATTTTATTATGTATAGTTTATAATGTATTATTTATTGAATACACACTTATTATTTACATATTTATATATATTTATATACTGCTATAGTAATTTTTAAATATTTAACAACAATATATTATAAATTTGCTATATATATTTTATACAACAAGCATTCAATTTTTTATTGTTGCTATCTATTATATATTTATTTATTTATTGTATATGTATTTTAAATATGTTTTTTATTGGTGTCAAGTGATTTTATACACATCTCCACATTGACATTGTTTAATTAATTTATTATGCTAATTAGTTAATTAAGTGATTAAGAAATTATATGTGTGTATATATATATGAATGGCCCAGTTGTTAATTCTTTGTACTCTGATGATGCCCTGATGTTTGGGTGAAAGCGCTAAGTACTTTTTATTTATTTGTGTGGTTCAGTAATAAAGCAGGTTGATGCAGTTCGCTGTGTGGGTTTTGTGTTTCTAAGATATGATTGACCTCTGGTAGATCTCATAACCTTACTCTCCTGAATACCATCCTCTGTTTCTCTATCTTTGTAACCTTGTGTTATAAAATCTCTCTTTAGATGTTCTATCTTGCCCTCATATTACTCTTCTTTTGTACAGATTCTTAATGCACTAAGAAGTTATGCATACTGGTTCTATGGAGGAGATGATTTCTCCAACAATCCTTTCTATGCATACTTGTATACATGTTGCCATTCCTTGTTATATTAATGATGATTTCCAAGAAGGTGATTTCTCTGTCTGAGCTGTTAACTTCAAATTCTAGGAATGATGTAGTACTACTCAAATAATTAACAAAATCAGTAAGTTGTTCATCACCTGTCCAAAGAAAAACTGTCATACACTAATCTTTTGTAGTAAGGTGTACATTTCTTCCAACTATTTGTATCTTTGAGCACATAATCTAGTTCCCATTGTGCTATTACTATATTGGAGGAGCTGTTTGCACATGGTGTTCCCATGCAACTCCCCATTTTGTATAAAATATCTCCATACATAAGTACATTGTTTTCCAGTATTATCATTTGAAAGATGTTATCATCAAAGATCCTAGCGTGTCTTAGAAACTCTCGAATTGCTTCTGTCCCAAAATCATTGGGATAGTGGTGAATAGTCTTTTTACAGCCATTGTCGCTTCTCATATTACTTATGTATGGTTTCTTTAAAGGACTGAAAAAACTCCTGAAAAGGTTCTAAGAAATTGTGAGGTATCTCTCAATACTGAATTTACTTTGGGAATGACCTCCTTTAACTTGTGCTCAATGTAGATCGAAGCAAGCTCAGTTATCCAGCCTCCAACAGAGACTATCAATCGTGTAGGTGGATTTAGACCATCTATGTGAATTTTAGGCAAGCCATTGATGATGGGTATCAAAGGGTGTGGTACCACATCCTATTTATAAATCTCTTTATAGGTCGTCTCATTTTTGTAATTTGAATTCTGGATGAAAACAAAGCATTACGGGCATTAATGAATGACAACAGGATAGTAATCAAACCTGCGGATAGAGGTGGTGCTGTCATAATCTTGGTGAAGTCTGTGTATCACAGTAAAATACTGAATATGTTTGGAGAAGAAAAGACCTATTAAGAGATTTATAAATGGGATGTGAATAAGATTATTAGTCAAGTAAAACATAATCTTTATGACTTACTGATGATACATACGATTTCACAAGAACTATATAATTATTTAATGGTACAGCACCTTTTGATAGCTGAACTGCTTTCAGCGGTCTTTGTGTGTTTCTTTGTTTTGAGTAATCAGATGTTAGGAGGTAACAGAGACTTTGAAGGGGCAATTTGGATAAAAAAAAAATTACAATATAATGTTGGCACAATTCACAGCATGTAGCATTCATAACATACTTCTCAACAGTACCAAATTCCTCTGCATTTCCCAGTTTTGGGCTCAAAATATTAGGGTGCCGTAAATTCCTGATTGGCCCCATTAAATCCCGATTTCAGCATGCAGACAAGGAAATCAGAACATCCCACTTTTAAGAGGCCTCAATTTAAAAAATAAAACACCATGTGATGGCAGTGTCTTCTCCTCTAAGGAGGACCATTTGCTACTCCTTACTGACTACAAGAACAATTGCCAATGTCATTGATTTCATGACCTACATGTAGATAATGCCAGAGTAGGGGTATAAAGATTCAGATTCAGCTCTCTATTATTCTAATTGACTTACAGATTTTACTGAATTATTGAAATTCTCAACAGTTCAGAAAATCAAGCATTTGCCAGCGGTAGGGCAAAAAACAAAGGCAAACTCAGAAATAATTGGTCGGTATGATCACATATTATCCTGCTGTTTGTAAGCTGGACATCATGTTAGTGTGTCTGTGTTACAGATGTTTCCCCGATGTAAAGAAATGCAGTTTAAAAGCTGGTAGCCCACAGAACTCGTATATTGTTCAGCATCTCAGCACAAAAATTTCAAACATAGCCATTAGCCAAACGGAAATCAGGAACAAATTTTCAATAGGGTGCTTATAAACTTAGAATGGTTTTAGAATGACATGTTTTGTGTTAGTATGCATTTTCTGAAGGATATCAAGAATTAAAACATTTTCGAGAAAGAGTAAGCTAACACAGCCATACATTTTCTCTCGGTCGTAATACAGCAACTGCAAGTTAGTAAGTCCATGAGTAGAATCGGAAAATATTTTAACTGTCTTCTACAAGCGTACATGCCATAATTAAATATCTTAAGCCTCAGCATTAATAAAAAGTAAAAGTGGCCACCATGAAATCCAGCATTTAATTTCTGCTTTAGGACTGAAAGGCAGCAACTTCAACTCCAGTGTGACTTCTAATGCGTGCTATGAATGTAAACTCAGTCCGCACTTACTGCGGAATTTAAACCAGACATGCCAGGGTAAGTGTGAGTGAATGTGTGAGTGTACGAGTGTAGGAGTATGTGTGTGAGTTAAACTGGCGGTTGTTTTTCTGTATGCGAGAAATAGTGTGTGTGTGTGTGTGTGTGTGTGTGTGTGTGTGTGTGTGTGTGTGTGTGTAATTTAAACTAGCCATTCGTATGAGATATAAAGTGTGTGCATTACTGTGTCAGAAAGTAGATGTGTATGAGTGTGTGAAAGCAGAGAAAAGGTAGATGTGTGTGTGTGTGAAAGAGAAGAGAGAAGGTGTGTGTGTGTGTGTTTTTGTGTGTGTGTGTGTGTGTGTGTGTGTGTGTGTGTGTGTGTGTGTGTGAAAGAAAAGAGAGAAAGGTGTGTGTGTGTGTTCAGCCGTACAGGTTAGGTCTCCTTCGCATACAATCTGTGCTGTTCTGGTAAATCATGGTGGAGTGAAGTCACTAAATAACATATATATATATATATATATATATATATCAGTTCATTCATTCATAAAATGCATATTAACACAAATCATTTTGTTCAATCAGCTTTCCAAGTTTATAACAGCAATATTTTAAATTCTGTTTCTATTTTGAGGCCTTTGTCCTCCTATTATGCTATTCTTTGACCAGATTTCTTGAGCTAAGAGGCTGAGAGATATGGTACTGCAGAATTTAGAAAGTACTAATTTGTTATGTTTTAAATTTAAAAACTGTTATTTTGTACTATTTTGAAGTTGCATAAAGCACTAAGTGACACAGTTATCAAAGAGGAATGCTGCAAACAGCAAGGGCCTTCTCCACACCCATGCTATTTAATTATATTAAGTCTTTGATAACCGTACCACAGAATAATTTTAATTCTCCAAGCTACCACACTCTTAATGTTGGTATACATATCTTATCAATCAAATGTTTGCCATCATGTTTCAGTGTTGATCACAGCTATTTCACTACATATATGTGGTATTATTTGTGCTGCTTAATAAAACAAGTCATTTAACAGTGCATCGCATTCCACAGTGAAACTTTTTACAATATTTTAATGTATTTTAAGCACACATTGCTGTACTCTTACAAAACAATACTGCTACAGCTTCTACATATATAATGAGTACAACACTACTGCTTTACAATTTAGTTATTTTATACATTCCAGAAACATAACATTACTGTTTTATTTAATTTGACCAATTCAGTGTTGTGAGGGAGCAGGAGCCCCTCATAGCAAGCAGTGGGTATAAGGTAGACAAATTATGGGTACAGTGCTAATCTATAAGAGGACAGACCCACATGCACACACAAATACATACTTCATATAATATATACTTACAGACAATTTGGAGGATTGCTAATTCACTGGTTTACTGCCTTTTGGCGACAGAGGTATACGTCAGTGCCCAGCATCAGCAGCTACCAGATTTATTTACAAAACCTACTAATGTACATTGAGCATCTACAAGAGCAGAAGGTTTCCAAATCAGATTTATTTTATCCATCAATCAGATTGACCTGATACCCACATATTAATAACAACGTGGCTTGTTATACCAACGATTGTTTTGACAGACTTTAGTTTCCTATTAAGATTAATAGAGTGCACAGTTCTTTTATATATGTTACAGTTACTGATGTATGTTATTTAAAAAAAAATTCTGTAAGGGTGCAGCTAATGTGACATCAGTGTGTACATGCTAGAAGTGTGGTAGGGCAGAAAGTAGAATGCAAATTATTTTATATGCCTACTGCCTACTACTTCCCTTAAGATTTTTTTTGTTAATGCTGTAAAGGGAATTTAACTGCAGTTTCTGTGGGAATGTATATTTTCAGAGTTAATGTTAAATCGAGGAGCATTTTCACACTTATTTGAATGTTGGTATCCTCCAATTCCATTGGAGTGGGTGGGGCTATGTTATTCTATATGCAAATTTTATGTTGATAAGCATACCTACTTTGTCATAGGCCTTTGTCTAGATTTTTGATGTCTCCAGGTTGAGAAGTATGCTTCATAATAGATCATTAGAATTAGTCTGGAGCATAATTTGCTTCATTTTTTAGCACGGCAAGGAGGTGAAAGCTAATAGGTTCATAGGTGTGTACTAGGCTAATGGCCCTGGAACCTTTACAAGCCTAGCCCACAGAAGTGCCCTGGCATTGTGCTGCCCGATGTTAGTTCCTAGTGCCTATATCAAGTAGAGCCACTGGAGTGATACCCAGGGTGAACTTTCTATTGCCCATCGACTCATCAAGATTTCTCTTGAAGAGGGCCAGTGGGTGCTCTGCTTGACATGTATGGGAAATCTGTTCCAGAGCATGGGCAGTCTCTGGGTTATGAACCTGTCCCTCCAGCATGTTCTGTTGATTGTGGTAATGAGGTTTAGGTCTCTCGAGTGTGTGGTGTGGAAGGACTGTGATTTCTTTAGATGTAGCATTTCTAACAGAGCTGGGTCAGACATGGCTTTGTAAGTCAAGCAGAGATAGAGAATAGCTGAAGTTTTTTGAGTCTGTCCATGTAGGACATGTGTTTAAGGCCTAGGATCCTCTTCATGAGGTACTTTTGTGGCCTATCCAGCTGTTGTATGTGTCTAGTGAAGTACATGCCAAATGGGGCATTGTACTCAATGATTGGTCTAATGAGGGAAGAGTAGAGAGAGACGATGACCTCTTTCTTCCTGGATGCAAAACCCTTAGTAATGAGATGTGCCACATAGAAGGACTTTCTGACCACAGTGGCAATGTGGTGGTTGAAGGAGAGGTTGCTGTCAACCTGTGTCCCCAGATCTCTTATAACGCCTTCAGAGTTCAGTGGGCTCCCATCGATGTGGTAATTGGTGGGAACTGGGTTTTTACCAAAGGGAATGACGATGAATTTTTGGCATCAAGCTTAAGGCCATGGTTTTGACACCGGTCATTGGTCACAGTGAGGCTACATCACTTGGGGAGTTAATAATGGCTCCTAGCTTGCAGTTTTCTGCGAACTTGGTCAGCCAGAGTCCCTCCGTGTTGGCCTGGAAGTAGATGCCAAACAGGAGAGGACCCAGGACTGATCCCTGTGGGACACCACTAGTGACTGGTTGGCAGTCTGACTTGGAGTCTGCTACTTTCACACTGTGGGTTCTATCTGTGAGCCAGTTTGCAACCCACCTAGTGATATAGGGGTTGATGCCAAGTTTGGGGAGTTTATCAGTAATTCCTGAATGGGGAATGGTATCAAAAGCCTTGGCCAGATTAAGGTAGGCTGTATGAACTGCCTTGCCCGCATCCACAGTTGTGGTGACTGACTCAAAGAAGTCAACCAGGTTGAGCAGGTTACCTTTCACAAAACCAAATTGCATGGGATCTAGACTTTGGAGATTCCCTATATCCTTGTTAATTAGGTCCATGATGATGTGCTTCATAGCCTTACATATCAGACTCATCAGGCTAACGGGGCAATAATTTCCAGGGTCTGTAGTTGCTCCCCCTTTATGGAGAGGGATGACTGTAACAGTATGCCATTCAGTAGGGACAAAGCCTGATGTGAGGCTGTGATTGAACAGGGCACACAGATGTGGTGCCAGTTCACTTTGTAGTTCATGTAGAACACATCCTGGGATATTGTTGGGTCCCATTGAAGCTGTATTCTTGGCCTTGGACAATGCAGCTTTAACCTGTGCTGCAGTAATGCTGGGTGCCTGGCATTCCTCCGGTATTGTGATTGGTCCTTTAGTGGGGGAGAGAGGGGTAAAGTTGGCACTGAATCTGTTGGCCAGTATGTTGGCAATATCTGTTGGCTCAGTATAGGAGGTACCGTTGTGCAGTAACTCAGAGCAAAACTGGGTATTGCCATGGAGATTCTTGCTATAACTATAGAAAGCTTTGTGGTTGTTTTTAGTGTCTGCTGCAGTTCTGCCTTCATAGCTGGCTTTATAGGTTTTGATGAGGGATCTCTACTTTTTGTTGAGGCTAATAAGGGAGGTTTTCCAGTCTTGGGACTTCACCTTTTTCTGCAACAGTTTCTTCCTTCTGTTGTAGAGTCTATTAATTGCAAAGAACCACCAGATTGGATTCCTTTTTTTTTGGTTCTGATGGGTATGGCTAGTTCCATGCATTTATATACATGTTCGTACAGTGCATTAGTGTATGATTCGGTAGTCATGCATCTATTTTCCATTGACATGGGTGCCATGAAGTTAGGCACCTCTGTTTTTAGGAGCCCAAAGTAAGCTTTAGAGAAGTTTTTCATGGTGGTTACCTTTGTGGGGGGTGTGGATGAGATGTGGATTTCCATGGTGATTAGTTTGTGGTCGGATCTAACCAGGGAGGAATTAGTATTGGGAGATGACCAGACTCTGGCCCTACCCCGGTACTGTGGGACTCTAACCCACTAAAACACCCCCTAATACTGGGCCAGTTCTAACCTGCTAGCGAACATATCCTTACCTCGTCATATAAGAAATGGCACTGGTTCTCCATACCATCATCAATCAGAATCAAACTCACTACTCATTGGTTTAACACCCAGCACCCTAACCCACCGCACCAAACAGGACTGTTCAGGTGGATCTATGATCAACCAACTTTGCCTTGACAATTTTTTATGTTCTATTTAAAATTCTTTTTGGGTTTTAATTTTTAGTTGCTAAAAATAGACAAAATGTGATAGGTTTTTATAGGTCTTGTGCTGCTTTCTACGTATGGATTGGTTTAACTATTATTTGTGTTTCTCTAGCTATAAAGAGTAGTCATCTTCTCCTTTAAGCTGCTCCTGTTAGGGGTCACCACAGCAAATCATCAGTCCGCAGAATAAGTGGCAGTAGAGTTTTAGTGTTGAGTTGCCAGCCTGCCACCCAACCTTCCTCAGAAGGCACACACATGCAGACACTCGCACCTAGGGCTAATTTAGAATGTGTAATCCACTTGCAGCATGTCTTGGGAATGTGGGAGGAAACAGGAGCACCATGAAAAAACTCACACCAACACAGTGAGGACATGCAGACTCCACACAGAAGGTACCCCAGCTGAGAATCAAACCGGAGAACCTCTTATTATGAGGTGACAACGCCAACTGCTGCGCCACTGTGGTGCCCAGCTGTAAATACTACTCTGCTAGAGTTTTTCAACTGTTAAATGCTATTCATCATCATTGTAACATTGTGTATAAAACTTTAATATTACACTTATATGCATGTGCTTACTTGTGTGAGTAAATCTCAACATTATAATTAAAGTATACTTGTGTAAAAGTAACGCATTACTTTAGTTAGTAACTAGTAATATATTAATTTTTTAGAAAAATAATAATATATTATTTTCACTGAAAAGTAACTAGCAATAGTAACATATAACTTTTATAAGTAACTAGCACAACACTGCTATTAAAAGCTCTCAACTTCTGTTGGTCCATATCTAAATGTTTGCTCTTCAGCTCCCCTAAATTTATATACATGTTCGTACAGTGCATTAGTGTATTAAATTTGAGGTACAGACACTATTATTTTGAAGTGTGTTAGATATACTTCTTCCACTCTAGTTCTAACTTCCTAGCTGTTCCTCACAACAGCACCTTAAACTACTAACTGTTCAGTCAGGGTTTATCCTTCTGTTGTAAAAAGGTCCCAATACTAAACCTTTCTTTTTAAATAATGCTTAATCCATGGTGTTACTTCTCATGTGAGCTCTACTGATATGCAAAGTGACATCCATATCCCTCACCTCCTGGTCACTCTTACTGTTTGACACACAAATCCCCACTCCACCTTCATGTATACCCATGTGGTCATTAGGCAGCCCCACAGTTCTCTTAGCTGTCCTTCTGTGATGAATGGATGCTGAATGCTGCAAGAGACATTGAAGACCCCACAAAAGGCAACAGTGAAGCTTACTCTAAAGTGTAAAGTCTCAACAAATTGTCTTAGATCTGTTTAAATTCTGACGCCTATCAGCCAGTATACATCATCTACAGCTGGTGATGACCTGGTTCAGTTCTGCTACATCTTTTTCACTAGAAGATTCTGTGACCAGTCTTTCCAGTCTCTTATCTTATGAAACCACCACAGTACTGCCATGCTCTTACCAGCTTTCCACCTACCATTTCCTAATTACTGCATGTGGTAGCAGGTGATGCAGTGACACAGGTCGTTGCTTATTCCATACCTCCAAATTCTGAGGCTTAACATAACATTGTACTGCTGCACTAGAATACCTTGTAATTGGGTTGCTTAAGAGATAGAATTATTCTCTAGATTCCTGCATTAGTAACTCTCATGAGTAACACGGTACTACAGAAGGACATGTACAATAGTCCACTCTGTTATAGTTCTTCTGGAAGCACAACTTTAATTCCTAAGGGGCATTACCCCATTACACCTTTAACTCTTAAGAGTATAGCTAACATTTCCTAGTGTTTGTGTTGTACTGTCGTTTTTATGTGCTAAGACCTAGTAGGAAACTGATGCTGAACGGGCTGCTTCTGAAACTCTTTTATTTGTTGTTTAAAATCATTTCCTGTCATTTTTTTTTTTCACTGTACAATTCTTTCAAAATACAACTAAAAGAGTTCACCAAAGACTGCAAGTACTAGAAAGCTTTATGTTTTAAAACACTGTACTATTGGCCGTTTAACCTTCATACTTGTTAGGTCAGCTATTAATATTTGTGAAAAAACACTGAAAAAAGCAAGGCAGTGTTTCTAGAGTGAAATAAATAGTAAAGCATCAATGTTTCAGTCACTTTGTACTTAACCACTGAGAAAAATGTTTGTCAGAAATGCAGCACTTTTAGTAATACCATGCAGAGTACCAAAACATTTCTGCCTGGAATATAATGAACTTTTTCAATGCCCAACTTTATTAAGCAGCACAATTAATGTCACATGGACTGGAATGTGAAACGATAAAACAAGAAAGGAAAAATGCATTGTTCACCACCAATAAACCTGGTGTAACATAACATTTGAATGTGATGAAGGATTAGTGTTTTAATGTCTTTTAATCACTGATTGTGCAATTTGGGTCCAGTGCATGTCTATATTTAGTACGGGCAGATACTTATTTTAAATATTTTAATGATATCTATGTCTGCTGGGTTGAGAAGCAGATAATTTCTGGACGCCTATCCTTTTACCAAGCAGATCATTGTATAATAAAAAAAGTTAAGCATGTCTTTCATAATAGCATTTTGTGGCATACACAAATATCTATATAGATACAAAGGTCTGTTCTGTACTTGGAAATGAATGGCAAATGGAGCAGGTGAGTACCTAAATACCTCTCATACAAATTATAAAGGGACCCTTACAGTCGTGCAACCCCCAGCTGTGGAAAATTCAGGAACTCATAGCCAGGGTCTCGAGCTGATGCTTTCCCAGCTGCTCCAGCTCAAAGGTGAGTTCTGCAACAGAACTCCTGTAACAGTCATAGGCAATGAAGCTCACCTTGCAGAACTAGTAAGTGGGGAATGGAAATTGGGAGGGGGCTTTAGGTTTAGGGAAGGGGACTTTAGCTTTAGGCAGTGACCGAGGTTTGGATCAGAGTTATGATTAGGGAGGGGAGGAGGATTTTAGGATTAGGGAGTAAACAAGAGTTGGTTAGAGGTAGAATTAGACAGGGGAGTGGTATTTTAGGTTTAAGGAGCAAACAGGAATTAGTTCAGCATTAGAGTTAGGGTCAGGGCTCTGGGAGGGATAGTTAGCTTAGTGCTGGTGTATAGGAATCAGGCTGGTGGGAGTTAAAGCAAAATAGGCAGAGAGGGAGAGTGTCTCGAGGACATATAGTAGACCCAGTTATTAGACCTCTCCAGAAGCTCAGTGGTCCCTATATATCCTATTTTGTGCAAATGTACTGTTTAGATAATACATGCATACAATAGTCTAGTGTTACCGTTGTAAGCATACGGTGGAAATAATTTTTCCATGCCTTTTTTGAATGTTTAAAATCTGTACAACCAATCATTGTATTTTCACAAAATCTGGCATTCCAATTGTTCTGTTAATCCTTGCGTTATAGATCAAATTGGTCTCAAATTAGACACTAAGTACAGAACTTAGAACAGTGTAAATTCTAGCCTTATAACTAGAATTTGCCAGTCATAGCAGCAGTACATAACGAGAATATAACATTTCCCTTTGTACTCCAGCATTAGGCTGTAGAGTGAACATTTAATTCTATATAGCAAGCATTCTTGATGTTTGTTTTGCAATTGTAATGGGTTTTATTAATTTACTACATAATTGATCACATTTTTTTCTCCTTTCTTATACTTAGATGACCCTTTTATACACAGGTCAGCATGGAAAGCAAACCCTGGATGCAGTCATGGTAAGTTCACAGAATTTAAATGAATGAATACATAACTCCCCACTTACGTCCATCCCTTTTTCCCCAATGTAAGTGTGTAAAATCTAAAACATAGACATGAAGTTGGATCCTTGCAGAATGACAGCTTATGTATATATACAAATCTCAGTATGCTGACTCAGTCAGGTTACCAGTGATGTCGGTCTCCCCTTCCACACAGTTTGAACTAAGTCATCAGTGATGCTGGATGACACTAGGTTATGTAATTGAATCATTTTCCATTGAGCCACAAACCCATTTAAGTAAACAGGCTGCCACTGATAACCTTTTTTAAGTGGTAGAAGAGCCCCTCACACCTCTGCAATAGCCTTACCCCTCCCACCCGCACTGTCTAAATATAACTAAATTAAAGACCACAAAACCTCAGCTTATTGAAATAGGTTCATAGGTTCATACTAGGCTATCTGCCCGAGGGCATTTACAAGCCTAGCCCATAGTTTTGTGGCTTACGCCACCCCTTTAGTTTGGAGAAACTATGCCCATTATTTTGCTGTGCCTCTGTCGAGCAGTGACACTGAGGTAACCCCTGGGGTGTATCTGCGATCTCCCATCCATTGGTCAAGATTCCTCTTGAACAAGGCCAGCGAGGTGCTCTGCCTCACATAAACCGGGATTTTGTTCCACAGCATAGGGAGTCTTTGGGTGATGAATCTATCCCTCCAGCACGTCCTATTAATAACCGTGTCGAGGTTTAAGTCTCCCACCCTTGTGGCTCTGAGGGATCTAGATTTTTTGAGATGAAGTATGTTCATCAAATCTGGGTTTGACATGGCCTTGTATGTCAGGCACAGGTCACCTCTGAGCAAGCGGTAAGCAACTGAATATAACTGGAGTTCTTTCAGTCGGGCAGCATAAGACAGATTTTTGATACCCTTTATCCTTTTGGTGAGGAACTTTTGTGGCCTCTCCAGCTGCTGCTAGTCAGCAAAAGTTCAGTGAAAGACAACTTCTCAAACTAAACTAATAATTGTGATGCCGAAAGCGACCAGTCTGAAATGGGGCTTTTCTATGCTGTAAAGTTTCCAGTCAGCTCACATTGTACAGTGCACTCTGAATGGTCTTGTATCCATGCCACAAAGTTTGCACTAGGGTTTATTTGTGACAGCTGGTGCCCACTGATCATAGCTTACA
This sequence comes from Protopterus annectens, assembly GCF_019279795.1. Lineage (NCBI taxonomy): Eukaryota > Metazoa > Chordata > Ceratodontiformes > Protopteridae > Protopterus > Protopterus annectens. The sequence goes on from NC_056747.1 coordinate 398,575,385, forward strand.
TTGCAGACAGCCTGCTGCCCATGTAAAACAGCCTGCTCTGGGATTATCAATGCAATGGTGGTAATCTAGCATGTTTGGTTCCTCATACTACAGTTTGTAGTGAAGGAGACTGGCTCTCTAGGCTATATGTGGTCCATGTACAGGTTGTGGTGGTGATTATCTGTGCTTCTGGGACCCTACAGTACACTTTCTACTACAATTCTTTATGCTGTCTAATACTTGGGCAGTACAGTTTGTGGTGGAGTCTATCTGGCCTTCTGCTACCTCGTACAGCAGTCTGGACTAAGGTTATTTGCACTGTCTGATGCCCCAGTAGAACAGTCTGCCCTGGGGGTTATTACAGATATGGAACTATTCAGGACAATTTGCTCTGATTCATAGGTTAGTAGTAGGCTAGCTGCTCTTGTGGACATTTTAAGCCTAGCCAATTCCCCTTCCAAAGGTGAAAATCAAACCCTGTTCCTTGTGTCTGTGAGGTAAACACCTTAACCAGTAAACCAACCCAAAACCCCCCTGGAGATTATTTATGCCACTTGAAGGCCTCATAGAACAGTTTGTTGTGCAAAGTTATATGTGCTAGTGTGTC
>NC_056747.1:398580970-398635970 GCF_019279795.1 Protopterus annectens
CCGTAGAAGCCTTGAAGTGGAAAACAGCTGACGTGGCTATCGATCTGGTGGAATATGCTCTCACAGGTGCAAGTAACTTGAGGTTCTTGTTATTGCATATGAAGGTAACACAGTCTCTTAGCCTTTAGACAAGGTAACTTTTGAGACAGATTTTCCCATAGTTGGACTGGAAAAGGATACAAATAACTGGTCCAATTTTCTACATTCTTTCATCCTGCTAAGGTAGAAGTGTAATGGTCTGTGAGCGTCCAGCAAATGTAAGCAATATTCACCTTTATTCGAAAAATTGGGGAAGAAAACAGGCAAGTCAGTAGATTGATTAATACTGGATTCTGAAACCACCTTAGGAAGAAAGGATGGACTGGTTCTTTGTGAAACTCTATCCTTATGAAAAAATAGATATGGGGATTTTGAACATAATGCGTGAATTTCAGAAATTCTTCTGGCAAAAGTAATGGCTATAAAAAAAGTTTTCCATGAAAGTTTAGGTGGCAAGTCGCTGCTGGCTCAAAGGGGAAAGCACCAAACACTGTAAGATCAAAGTCAGATCCCATGGAGCTAGAGGATCTTTAAATGGAGGTTTTAATTGTAAGACTCCTTTAAAGAACACTTTACATAAGCAGTGGGAAATTAATGAATGGTCCTTGAAGCCATTGGGGAAGTTAGAACTGGCCGCTTATTGAACCTTGACTGTGGAAGCATAAGCTCCTTGATTAAAAAGAATAGCTTAGAATTCCAAAACTTTCTTGATTGTTGCCGAGAAGGGATTGAGATCAGTATTGCTTGCCCAAACAAAAAATCTCTTCCACTTGCTAAGGTAGAGTTTCCTGGTAGATGGTCGATGGGAAGTCAGTAGAATTCTTTGAACTTGGGAAGGTAAGTTATTCTGCTGAAGACTAATGGAACTGGAGAAACCAAGCTGTAAGCTTGAGATTCTGAAGGTTAGGTGCACCAGTCCCTGCAGTTGAGACAGCAGGTCCGGAACTGGGTCCAGAATCCATTGTTGGTGAATTAGATGAGGCCATAGGAAAGAGAACCAGACTTGGGGCCAGAAGGGTGCAATGAGGATCACTTTGCTTTTCAGCTTGTGAGCCTTCTTCGAAAAGGGGGAAAAGCATAGAGAAGACCTGAGGGTCAATCAAGAAGAGTGCCTCTTGGGGACTCCCCCTGGGGGGGAATTAGGGCAAAGTAGCTGCTGTATTTGTTGCTCATGGGTGATGCAAAGAGGTCGCAGCAAGGCTGGGCCCAGTGATGAAAAATCTCCTCCCTCAGTCTGGGATTGAGAGACCACTTCTGAGGCAGAAGAATGCATCTATTCAGTTTGTCCTCTATCACGTTTGAGCTCCCTGGGATGTGCATTGCTATTAGAAAGCAATTGGAGGATATCGCCCATTGCTACACAAGAGGAGACTGAGTGCTTCCCAACACGGGAGAAGACTTGGGTTAACCCTGTTTGTTGATGTACCAGACCACTGACGTGTTGTCCGACTGAATTGCAATTGTTCCTAGAGGGAGGACAGATTGAAAGGCTTGCAAAGCTAAGAGCACTGCCCTCAATTCCAGGACATTGCTATGAAGGTTGGCCTCTATTGGGGACCAAATGCTTTGGACTGTTCTTCCCAGATAATTCTCCACCTACCCCATCTGGGAGGCATCCATGGTCACTATAGCCTTGGGTTGAGAGGGCACAAAGGGGCAGCCTAAAAGAATCTCCTCTGATTCCATCCACCAGTATAAGTCCTTCTTGTGGAAACCAGTGATAAGAATTGGGTACATCATAGGATGCATTAGGATGGACCATTGGGAAACCAAGAGGCATTGCAGTAGCCTCGTGAAATCTCACCAGATGAACCAAGGTAATGGTCTCTGCCATGGATCCTAAAGCTTGCAGGACTAGAAGAGCAGGAACTTTGTTTTGGAGAGAATGGCATGTACCTGAGATTTTGTCTTCTGCAATCTATAAAGAAGGAAGGAAGCTACATAAGAGGTTGTATTCAGATGAGCTCCAGTGAACTCTAGGTCTTGAGTGGGAGTTAGTTGAGATGTTTCTTGATTCACTGTAATACCCAGATGAGTGAGCAAGTGCAGAATGAAGTTTGATGCTTGCAGCGGTAGATGCCTGGCGGGAGTGGAGATGAGCCATTCCTCTAGATAAGGAAACACTTGGAATAAACTAGAAATAACTAGCTTCTAGCTGAAAGCTGAGAAACCCTCTGGAACACGTGTCCATTTTTATGTGGTAATATGCATCTTGAAGGTCTACAGAGCACATAATTTTCCTCTAGAAAAGCAAGTATAGACTGAACTGTGACCATCCAGAATTTTGTTTGCTGAACAAACTTGTTCAGAAGGCTGAGATCCAAAACTGGTCCCAAGTCCCGTCTTTTTTGGCAACAAAAAGAACCTTAAGTAAAATTTGGATCCTGTCTGGTCTGGTGGGACTTCTTGGATAACACTTTTTTTTCCCTAACAGCTTTTGAATCTCTAAGGCTACTTGGTCCCTCTGATTGGGTGACACATCAGGGAGTCTTCATGTTGATCTCAGAAAAAGAGTGAAGGGGATATGGTAACCTTTGGTAATAATTTCTGCACCCAAGTATTGGAAGTTATTTGTCACCAGGCTGTCGAGTGCAATGAAAGTCTTCCCCTGACTGCTTCCAGAGTTAAACAATCAGGCCTCCTTTCAGGAGTGTTGGTATGGTTGTCCAGGAAAAAAAATCTCTGGAGCCCTGATTTTGTGGGTCACCTCTGCTGTGGGGATGGTGTCTTCCATTAGAGCTTCCCCCCTGCCACAGGGGGAGCCACCTCCACATGCATCCTGAAAAAGCCCTTGGGACTTTATGAACCATATATTTCCTCTCTTCTGATTCCTAGAGTAGGACCGTTGGGAGCAGGAAAAATGTATGCCCACAGCAGATAGGGTCTTTCCATCTTTCTTGCACCTACCTAGAGTTTCTTTAACTTTGGGGCCAAATAAAGCTGAACTGTCAAAAGGGAAACCTAAATGGCTCCATAAACTCTTACAAATGTATCTAGGCATGACACCTTATGGTAACGCCTGAACCCACTGCCCTGGTTATTCCTTCAGCTGCATGCGCAATGAGCGTCATGGATGAGTTAGAAAAAGACTCCAGGATGGCTAGCTGAGAGGTCACTTTATCCTGTATCTCTTCAGACACAGCTCCTGTGAGGGTATCCAAAAACTCCTTTATCAGATCCCTCTGGAGCCTAGTGAAATGTGCCATAAAATTCAAAGACCTTAGGGTGAAGGTTGATGAAGTATACACCCGCTTTCCAAATGTGTCCATTGTCTTAGACTATCGGTTAGGGGGATGGACGGTGGAACTCGGCGAGTTCCTTTTTGGTGGCCACTGCCACCACCATAGCATCTACTGCTAATCTCTTGGCCCAATGATGGTGGTCTTCGGGGGCTGACAAAATTTTGTCTGGTCTCATGGGGAATCAGCTCTATGGAATCAGAAGCCTTCCATGCCTGCTGAACAGTCAATTTGATAAGATTGCCAGCAGGAGGGGTCACCCAAGAAGTAGATGGGTGAGCACCAAAAGCTTGCAAGTACATGGATTCCTCAGAGGTTGGGTCTTTGGGCTGCCAGTTACCCCTCTGTTTGAAGATCTCCAACATGTTTCCAAAAGAGAAATCTTCTGGGGATGACCAGGGGAACCCTCCCCATCATTGATGTCCGGGTAGCAGATACTTCTGGGGAATCTAAGTGCTTCCTCTTGCACATCATCTTCCGATTGGCTCCTCAGTGGGGATCTTTGAGGAGGACTCTAAAGAAGAGGGGCCCTGTACACGGATAACGTGTAGCTTTGGTGCTTACTGCCCAGGCATGGAGGATGGTGGCAGCTCTGGGCAAGGAGTCTGGAAATTAACTCCAACGTAGAAGGGGCCAGCTGAGAGCCTGCAGAGGCCAACACCCTCTCCATAACCTGGAAAGCAGGCCCCTCTGAGGAGGGATGGGAGCCCAGAACCGAGAAAGACAGCCTCAGAACTGAGGTCACACCCTACTCTGAGAGACCCACCACCAAATCAGGAGCCCACAGCTGTTAATATTCCTAGAGTTAAGAATGGCCCTGAACAAAAAACAGGGTCCAATCTGAAACCAGTGGACCCGACAGCAGCGCTACTGCCCTGGGGGTTCACTGGTTCCAAAGAAGTCATAGCAGATCCTGGCACCAAAGACGGATGGGCTGTCTGTACCAGAGCAGCTGGGACCGGAGGGAATGTAGTGGGAAGCTCTAAGCCATCCAAGGAGGTTAGAGGAGAAAGATTTGTTGGGAGTCCTCAGAGAAAATGCCCCAACTCCAGAAGGGAGAGGGTCTGGGAGGAAGCAGAAAGACCCCTGGCCACTAGGAACTGATGCACCAACCTTATGATGTCCACTTCGGTGATAGTCCTTGAAGAACAGACAGATAATCAAGAGGGGGATTCTGGTCTTTCCAAGAAAGGACTGGGAAGCTTCCCCACGAAGGGGCTGAAAGGAGAATATCTTATCCTAGGTAAATACATCATTTCTGATTTTGGCACCAATGAGGTGGATAATGTCTGCTGTGGTGCAGTAGGAGTGGTCAGCACCGACAGAGAAACTAAAGAAGCCGCTGCCAATGGAGACCAATGCTGAAGTTTGTGGTTATGTAGCAGCAGCCGGTGCAGAGGAGGTTGTCTGTTCCAACATACTCAGAACCTTAGCTTCGGTTCCATAGATGTTAAGGGGATGAAGAGCTTACGCTGTTTTGCCACCAGTGCCAAAGAAGAAGTCGGCACCGAATGACTTTTCTTCATACCAAGTTCTAATTTAGTGGAAGAAGGGACAGACATGGACAAGGCTTCTTCGAAAGAAGATTTAATTAAGCCTTTCAATATTGATCTATTTTTATACTCAATCAAGGCCCGGTTGCTGAAGGCCTGGCAGATGGAACATTCTTGATCCAAATGGGCTGGACCCAGACAATACACACAGGAAGAGTGCCCATCGGAACTGGGCATCTTCTGTCCACAATCCTGGCACTGTTTAAATCCTGTAGTGCATTTTAGTTTTATAGCCATGTAACAACGGAACAGGAGTCAACTGGCAGGAACACTCATATACACACACATGCAAAAAAGGACAGGAGAGAAAAACTACCAATAATGGTAGCTATAAATACCAAAAGATTGGTAAAGAGAAGGAGAATACCAACTATGGGAAGAGAGAGAGAGAGCTACCTAATGAGGTAGAAAAAGGAAAGGGGGCTACCAACAATGGTAGAGAGAATACTGTAAGGTATGGGAAATAAACACTCACTCAGCCAGAAAAGCAGATAGAGACCAATAGAAGAGAAATACAAATATAAAGAAAAGAGTGGGGATGAGAACAACTTTGAAAAAATAAAGAAATTTTACTTAGCTGCGAGAGAAATGGCTGATTCGTCTTGCGACAAGAGAGGCAAATGAGATATGAGGTAATATGGTGAGGGGTATTGTGGGTAGAGGCATAGCTCGAGAGTTTTTGGCTGGCGCAAGCTGTATAACAGCCAAGCTGGTTTCGAGGATTGGAACCAAGTACCCAAAGGTCAATTATGAATGAAGATTGACAGCATTAGATGATTTTATATATATATATATATATATATATATATATATATATATATATATATATACACCAAGTTTGAGACGCCATTTCTTGGAATATTCTCTTTTCTCCTAGTTATGGCAATCTCGGAGTTGGTATACACAAGTTCAGGGAGGTGAGGGTTATAGGGAGGCTTTTTCCCCCCTGCAAAATGATGTTTTAAGGAGAAGAGTAATTTTTGAGATTTGCTGTTCTCCTTGGATTTTTATGTTTTTTTTTTTTCAGCTCGTCGGCACTTGGCATTTTGATTGTCAACATTTCAAAAGGGAGCCTTTTTATCATTTCATTAGCATAATGTAGAAGTCTAAAAAGCTTAACTACATTTTATTTTGGCTTCTTCAAAATATTTAGGAGGCCAGATAATAATACAGGAGAGGTGTGCATTAACATACAGACAAGGCTGAATACTCGACAGTTATGTTTCACTTTTAAGTTCCGAGATGTTTGATGTGGCTTCTGTAAATGTTTCATTTGATGTTTTGCAGCACTGTTTTCACTCCGGATATTACTGTAACCTGAAACATCATCCACTGAATGTAGGTCAATATGGCCCTCACCCTAGGGTACTAAATTAAGGGAAAACAAGCAATTCTGGAATACCCTTGAAAGAAACTCTATACATTTCTTTGTTATATAATCTATTTTAGCAATATTTATCTGCATTACAAAAAATGAGTACAAAGACAACTAAAGAAATTAGCTAACATACAAATATAGTCAGCAATGTTGACATACAAGTTTTTATTCTTTAAGTGATAGACATAAAAGAAGTGTTCTTGCTTTTCAATCTAACTGATCCAACAGTCTCTGCTTCCACTAGAAGCACATGATACAAGAATGCAAACTGAAGAGATGTGAGAGAGATGTTGCAGTGGATCATCAAGCTGGTCACTCCTTTCAGCCTCTCTGTAACACACAATGAATTAAAACACATCTTTAGCATCTTAACTGTGCTTTTCAATGTAAATTTGGTATTTAAGGTATTGTAACATCTTTGGAATGATGCCATTCAGGTTGGGGAAAAGTGAAGGAGATGTTTATGAACAGACTGAACATGAAGGGCATTTCATTGATACTGAGCTTTACACCAGTGTAGACAACAACTGGGGAAATAGTAATGAGGTCACATAAAGCAGATAAGGACAGTGCCCTGGAAGCAGTCAGAAGAGTGTTTTGATTGGGGTTTTGATTTTAAGCAGCTCAAGTTTTGTGAGAGGATTTAGTGAGTTTCTACATGAGAAATATGGAATTATGCTACAACTGCAGCAAAAAGTTGTGGGCACACTGAGTAAGTCCACTGAGCCCATTTATTAAAATTAAGCAGTTTTACTTTGAATGTTGTGCTTTTCAATGTAAATTTGGTATTTAAGGTATTGTAACATCTTTGGAATGATGCCATTCAGGTTGGGGAAAAGTGAAGGAGATGTTTATGAACAGACTGAACATGAAGGGCATTTCATTGATACTGAGCTTTACACCAGTGTAGACAACAACTGGGGAAATAGTAATGAGGTCACATAAAGCAGATAAGGACAGTGCCCTGGAAGCAGTCAGAAGAGTGTTTTGATTGGGGTTTTGATTTTAAGCAGCTCAAGTTTTGTGAGAGGATTTAGTGAGTTTCTACATGAGAAATATGGAATTATGCTACAACTGCAGCAAAAAGTTGTGGGCACACTGAGTAAGTCCACTGAGCCCATTTATTAAAATTAAGCAGTTTTACTTTGAATGTTTAGTTGTGCATATTTGCTGTATGTAAATGCAATGTTAACACAACATGCCTTCATACTATCCAGACTTCAGCTGACTTTCACAGATTTGGGGAAAAGAACATTATTGCTACAGTGCCCAGGGACATATCAGCTCCAGTCTCATCCTGCTACTGAAATAAGTAACATGCATGTTAACACTGGGATTGCCCTCCAGTTTCTACTGGAATGTGTCCAACTACCATAAACCCCCCGTTCACAAATATCACTTTAGCAGGGGAAAAAATGGATACACGTCAGATGTTAATATCAAATCAGTACTGTATAACCTTCACATAGTAATACCATCTCAGAGGTTGCACAGTAACGGACAAGAGTGGAATACCCTGTTCTGGCAAATAGCACCTGTTTCTCTGTAACTGTGCACAGTAGTTGTTTAACCTCAGTCTGTAGGAACAGCAGAGTTAATAGCCTTTCTTTAATTTCATAGACTGGCAACTACATAAACAGAAATCCAGAAAATCATTTCCATCAGATACAGACCAGTCTGTGCAGTGTTAAGTATGCTAATATCCAGATAACGAGAATTGTTTTGTGATACACATTCCTTCTAAAAGGTAGTCTGATCAGATTAGAATCTCACCCACAGTATCTGTGTTCCTCACAGAACATTCTGACAAACATCATACCTTACAGAGTGTCGGAAATTAAAATTAAATACTTGCCAAAAGTTATCTGACCTTGAGTCCCTAATACATTTGGAACAGATCCATGTGTGTGTGTTCTTACTGAAACTTGGTTTAAATGCTGAAACAGCACTCCCTCTACACCTAGGCTTTGCACATACCATGCCTGTAGACTGGACGGAAACTGTGGTGGCATACATATATTTGTTAGACTACATTACCTCAAGGCAGAGTCTAAGAGACACAAAAACAGAACTTAAGATCCAAATCATACTAAATAGGACTAATTATGCTTGCTACAGTATCTATCTATGTCCTCCAGAAAACCACATTAGATTCTTATATTATGGATGAGCTTCCTATAAACAGAAACTCTATGACCCTGGGAGACTTTGATTACCCGATGATTAACAGGGAAACCTGTAATTCAAATGTAGGGCATGCCAAAACTTCTTAGACTACAAATTATCAAAGAACCCATTTGGGGAGAAAATGTTCTAGACCTGGTCCTTACAAACATATGTATCTATATGTATCATTCCATGGTATTCCATTCACGTGTTAAGTCCAATCACAAACTGGTAACCTTGCCCATCAAAATCTCTAAACCTTCAGATTAAAGTATCACTGAATTCAAGGACTTTATACAAACATTTTAAAATTCTATGATGAAGTCTCCAAATTCACAGACAGCAATATTACCTAAGATATTAACACAGCAATTATTTACTGCGACAAATTCTATTTTCACCTGGATAAATATCTTAACTTAGCTGTCCCACCCAGATCAAAACAAAATGAGAACTTTAAGAGCAAACCAGCATGATGGTATATAAGCATATAGAAACTATATGGTAAATGAAAAAAAATCTTAAAATATACAGGAAAACTGAAGTTCCTCAAATCAAGGATAACATCAAGAAGTTATCAAAATAACTGAAAAAATGTCATCATGAAAACAAATGCATTTCATAAACTCAAACTAGCATCAGAAGCTAAAGACAACTATAAATTCTTCTTTAGTTACATCAGAAAGATATATACAGCAGCACTACAGTCCCTCAAATCAAGGATAACATCAAGAAGTTATCAAAGACATTGAAAAAAGCCATTTAGAAAACAAGCATATTCCCATAAACTCAGACTAGCATTAGAAGCTAAAGACAACAATAAATCCTTCTTTATTTACATCAGGAAGATAAGGAATTACACTCAATATTAATCAGATCTTATTCAAAATGGAAACATCCTCTTGGATTCAGTGGACACTGCCAACATAGTAACAAACACATCCGGTATAAACTGGACTCCTGAAACAACTATACAAACCCCACATACCCTTGAAGATCTCCAAATTACATTTACTAAAAGTACTGTCTAAAACAAAAAAAATCATAAAAGACCATTTAATGCTGATATCAAAAATCTTGTCAGACTACCCCCAGCAGGTTTGGCTTCATCAAGAGTTGATCCTGCCTGTTGAATCTCGTAAACATCTTTGAGAGGGTGACACAGGCAGTGGACAGCAAGCACACTGTCCATATAGTGTACCTTGTTCTTGCCAAGGCATTTGATATTATACCTCATGCTGACATAAACTAAATGCACCCCCAAAATGACCTCTATTGTATTTAGGTGGACTGCAAATTGGCTGAAGGACAGAATCCACACAACCAGCATGTCAGGTACTTCTACAGAGACCATGAATTTGACCAGTGGAGTTCCCCAGGGATCTTGGGACCTCTGCTATCGGCATCTTCTGCTCTGATTTCCAAATCACAAAACGATTTCTGGCTAACAAACTCTAAGGATGATTGTAAACTGTGTGTGTCATCCCCAAGTCCCCCTCTGACACACAGGCACTCCAACAAGAGCCTACATTTGCTAATAACTGGTGTGCTAAAACAAACTCAAATCAAGTGATAAAAAGTGAATATTGTTGCAGTTGGTAAACAACCACTTCCTCCATATTACAGTATAAACAACCTCCGCTTCAATATGAGATTGTTGAGACTTTGGAACATGGGTGGATAATGCCTTCTTTTTTAACCATCATGTTGAAATGTTGGTTAGAAAAAACCTTTGACCTCGCATGAATCATTGCAAAAGATATAGCTTCAAAATCAAAAGAAGTCCTTACCCCCTTGTATTCTGCACTGATTAGGCCTGCCATAGAATACAATACCCCCTTTGTGATGTACTCACTAGATATATCAAGTAGTTGGAAAGGCCACAGAGGTACCTAGCTAAAAAGAGCAAGGGCTTAACAGTCTGAGCTACCAGGAGAGTCTGAAAGCTCTATCCCTTTATTTAGTATCGTATTGACTTAAAAGTGATATGACCCTCATGTTTCGAGTAATGGCTGTAGTAATACAAGATTCTTTTACCTTAATAAATCAAACAGTCCTACAGATACTAAAACCAGAGACCTAAGTCAGCATTAAAAAAAAAAAAAAGATAAGACAAGTTTGGCATAGAGCGCCTATCCATTCTCAGCTTTCTCTCCAAATTAAACAGTGTGATTCACTATCCTTCTTCAAAAGGGAGATAATTGGCTAGGCATTCATGAATTCACCCCAGTATGATTGGACTGTCCATCCCTGGAAAGGAGGGTAAGGCCTAGAGTGGGTATTGGCAAAGAGTTGACCTCTTGGTCCATTTATCTTGTATATTCTATGACATCCCTAGAAAAAGACCCCACAGATAATAGTAGCCCCAACAGAAGAGCTGAGAATCACATACAACTGACACTGCAGATGTCAAGACTAGGTAGCTGCTGTATGAATATCAATTAAAGCTGAAATCCTGAATGAAAGGACATAGACACGACTGCTCTAGTAAAAATAGCCTTAGGTACTGAGTGAAGAGGCTTTTTTGTAACAAAACTTTATGGAATCAGATAATTTCAGATCATAACAAGGTAATCAAGCTGTGAGGCATTGTGCATTAAAAGAGAGCAACCCAGTCTATCCACTAGGGAACTGACTACTGGAGTGTAACTGGGTATATCCCATATTTTCATAGCTTCTAACCATAGACAACACCACCACCCTTTGTTTCTGATGCATTAGACCAGTGCCATATCATACAAGTGGAAGGAAATTGGTTTATGTCGAGGCACCAAAAAATCAAAACCACTTCTGGCAAACATTACATTTTTTTTCTTTTTTGCAGGAGGGCAGGCCTCCCTCACTGCCCCCCCCCCCACCCCCAAGACTTGTATATACCACGTCTGAAGTCACACAACAGTGGAGAAAAAAGCAAACTCCACTTTTGGAGAATATACTTTCAGCAAATAACACTTGCTATTTTTTGCATTTCTGAAACTGCATTCATCCAAATGACATGTTCCCAAGGAATCATGCACTGTGAAATAAAGGTACCGAAATGTAAAGTGTCCTCATATCCAGGATGCTGATTGTATAGCTGTGACTTGAAAGACGTCCAGACTCCTTGGACTATCTCCCCATCGCACTGCCCACAGTGAAAAAAGTTAATGGTGCAGGAAACTAGAAAGGATATTGAAAAGTAACAGAATTACTCATTCATTGCTGAGGGTGCTGCAGAACCTGAATATCTTGATTTGATGGACATACTGTCTCAACTGAGACCACTTGATCAAAACTGCCTACTGAAGTACCAGTGAAAAAACATTTCGATGGAGACAATTCACACTAGTGCCTTCAGCTAAAGCCTTATTGGAAGCCAGTCTTAGTTATCTGGTCCTAAGTAGTATCAAATGTGATGGTCAATGTATGGTATCCAGGTGGCAGGTGATTACAATAAGGTCCACTGAGACCTCAAGATTCAATTATTCCAACACAGTATGGTACTTCCTTATTATAGTGGCCCCAGCGACAGTGGCTTTAAAATAGAAGTAGAATAACCATCAGAACACTAATGCGTGCCTTTTTTTTTGGGGGGGGGGGTCATCCATCGATATACTTACCTTACATTTGGGTAGTGAAAAATTGTTGCCCTATTTATCGATATACTTACCCTTACATTTGGGTAGTGAAAATCGTTGCCCTATCCCTCGGTTACTCTGCTTAGGAATGGCTACACAGAGATGGAGAACAAAAGATATTTTTGAGTAGTCTCTAGCTGCAATAGAAACAGGCTGAACAGCCACCTTAAGATTCACTGAAAACGAGTACCTTTTGTTTTTTAAAGGGTTCCTTTTCTATTACAGATTGTGTTTGCATTTAGATATTTCACAGAAGCTAGTAAGACCATCATACCACGTTATTAATGGTCAGAATTTTTTTTAAATGTCCATTACATCTAAATAAAAGCTGAAAAATCAGCTACTCCCATTAGACGAGGTTCAGACTCCTTTTCACTAGTGCAGTTATACAAATTATCCTTTGTCCAGAAACTGGTCATAAATTGTGTGTGATTACAATGTGTTACTTGTATTTGCTTCAATTTATAACACGTTACAAAAATAAAATAAGATCATAAGTAAATTGGGTACTTCCTTATTGTGGCAACAACAGACGCCATCGTGGAGCTGCTGTAAGGAAGTACCCAAAGGTCCAAAAATCCAGTGTCTTTCCAAGAGGGAAGGATTGCCTGAGTGACCATGTGAAAAGCTTCTTAAGGAAACTGAAAACTGGCCAGAGTTCCTTAGCTTTTATTTATTTATTTTTAAACAACAAAATAATCTGGAATAGCATTTTTATATATAGTATGTATGTATGTATATATATATATATATATATATATATATAGTGTATTTCGGCTTTTCCCGGTTAGGGGTCGCCACAGCGGAACTCCAGTCCGCTAATGACTGGCAGTTGATTTTTACGTACCGGCTTGCCAGGCCTGGTGCACAACCTTCAACGAAGGTAAGCCCATTCACACGTCTCCACGCAAAACGCTCTAGCTGAGAATCAAACCAAACAGCATCTTACTGTGAGGCGACAACGCTACCACAGCACCACCACCGCGGATGTATATATATATATATATATATATATATATATATAGCACACACATACCAGGATGGCTGATGGGGGTGGCTTTTCTAAGAGCTTAGTTCTATGAAGCTGATGGGTATCGGCCTTTTTGGGGGACTGTAGAAACTGCTTCAAGGTTTTGCCATGCAACCTGAGTAACAATTTTTAATGCATTGATTTCAGATGTGTTGCAAGCATGGACTTGTCTGGAGGATCAGAGTACAATCTCTTTATCAACAAACCTTTACAGACAACTTCAATATGAAGTCCGGATGCCTACTTAAAAGGGCTTTTTCTGCGTCTCTTCAGTTAATAAAAGTCTTAAAAGGATTTAAAAAAAACATTTTTGCTGGAGGATGCCCCACTGGAACACTTCTGAAAAGATGTAGTCCTTCTACCTTGCTAAGAAATGACTGGCTGGAAGGCTACGGGCTCACAGGCATGCTGATCTGCAGTCAAGGCTACCAGTGCTTGGAGTGGACTGTATTGCAACAAGGGAAGACATAGCAATGGTGTAGCTTGGTTAATGTTGAAGTTGAGAAACTCCATCATCAAGAGCACCGAGGTCAAGTTGATCAACACAGATACAGACAAAAGGCCAGCTCTGAAGGGGGTGACTGCATCAGTGTTTAGTGCATTACTGCTGTACCATGACATCAAAATATTACTCATAGGACAGAAAATGCCCTGTCATCAGGGCTGATGCATTGGGTGTCAAGATTTACACCCTGGGGGGGGGGGGGGGTGGCTAGGACAAGATAAGAAAAGTACACCACCAGTGAGGACTGTTTGAGGGGTAAGGGTGGGATGAAAAGATAAACAAGTTCCCATGCACAATGTATTGTAAAAACACCAGAATGCCTGCCCTAAGTCCACAACATTACTTCTAATAGCCTGTGATCTATGACCGGGAAGGCCATGTTTCCGAATCAAAATTTCTGTTTTATCTCACTAAATTGCCAACCCATGTGAGGCAATTAGTGTGGACAGACAAGAATTATCTGAATCCCAGATGCAGTTTGAAAGCAAAGAGCACATATGCTGCAGTAATCACAAGCTTTTGGAATAACATGAGAACAGATGCAAATAAACCCTTGAAACTATGTCAATAATTGGTCTCAGGAACACAAATGAGCTAGAACTAAAGCCAATGGAAAGTTAAGAATTTCAAGTACTGGCTAAATATATTTACTGACAGAAATATTTTTGTTAAGGGCATACAGCTATGATGTACTTTGCACCTCTGTAGTGTAACAGAAAAGGCCATACCATTGTCACCTTACGGGTGTTATAGTAATTGGTGAAGGCTGATTTAAAAGGGCTTACACTCTATGTGCTCATTTTTTTTATCTTTAGTTTATTCTTTGCTCTCCTACTGCAAGGTCTTGCATGAAAACCTTTCCACTCATACAACAAATAAACTAATTTACTTACTGCAATCAGCTATAATAAACTGAAGTCAAGAACAAGGCATTTTATACTTCAGGGCAGCATCACATTTTACGTACTTAAGTCAAAGTATTGTATGTGCTCACTTAAATAAAAAGCACTGTGTAAGAGTTGTTTAGTTCCATGTGAAAGAAATCCCAATCCCTCCGAGCTACATGCTTGAGAGACCTAAACCTTGTCACCACAATAAACAGGACATGCTGGAGGGATAGATTCCCGTCCCAGAGACTTCCCACATTCTGGAACAAACTACTTATCTATATCAAACAAAGCTCCTCATTAGCACTCCAAGAAAAATCTTGATGATTGGATGGGAAATAGGAAATTCACCCCGGTGATCACTTTTGTGGCTCTGCTTGACAGGGGCACAGGAAAATAATTTTCTTGGGTGGCGTTTTTGGCTAGGGTTATATAGGCCAATAGCCTAGTATCTACCTACGTGTGTAGACCCTTGTCCCCCCACTTAAAAAGGCTAAAAAATGCAAAAAAAAACATTTAGCTAAAAGGATGAACCCCCACCCAGTTATATTCCGTCTTTAGTGTATTCACAGCTAGTATACAAGTGTACTAAAAGCATCCTGCTTCATGCTTAAATGTATGTTAGTTATCTCTAAGTATGAACACTCCATATTATATCATAGCTAAGATTGTCTCTACTATACAAATATCTGCTTATTAGAGGAAATCCAGTGCAGAGCTCTTTCTATTTTATTATCTCACACTTTCCTAATCACAAGTTGCAAACTAACATCTTGCAATTTTTCACAGAAATTATCTACATACCAGTCTGGTGTTCCCAAAACACAAAAAGTACTGTATTGTGTTTTTGAGCAGACAATTCCTTTCACCTTCACCCTGCTTAGGTTCACTTTGTTCCCTTACCCTACCACAAATTCCTACCCGCCCCCTCATTCTCTTTATTTATACTTACCATTGCTCCACCTCTATACCAACAGCACCTATCCTAGAAAGCCTACACATTCACCACACGTAGCCAAGTACCACCTACCCAGTAACAGGTTCTACCCTCAACCACGCCCACTTCTACAGAATACGACTCTGCCATCCATAAGCACTAGAAAGACATTAGTTTCCTACCAAATTTAGTTTGAGATCACAACTAAACTTCCTTCCACTATTCATATAAGGTTTCTTTTACCACTAAATGTTCTCCTAACCCTACCTCTACAGTTGCCCAATATATTTTTCTTTTTCAAATATTCTTGTTTTCTCCACCAATCTTTTCTTTCACTCAAAAATTTGATCACAAAAAAAATCTCTCCACCTAATATTTTCCTCCTGTTTCTACTCCCAATTAGTTGCCACATGTTCAGAATTTCATGTTTGTTCATCTGGTTTATAGTTAATCTTCGTGTTCTTTTTCCATTGATTAAAGCAGCCTAGGGTAACTTTTTAATAGCATGTATCTATTCCCAGAGGTCTAACTAGAACACCTATGTATGCAACTTTGAAAAACATATAGCTGGTTACAACTAAAACAGCTTCACTATACATGTTGACATTTTCAGCTACATGACGCATCTTTACATTTTTCCACCTGACTCTACTTGCCAGAACTATCCAGCATAATCCACATGTAGCTGAAGGTCATTATGAATATTTCTCTTTACCTATAAACAGTATAGATTTTGGTCTTAGAAATTACAACTTATATACGTTATCACTCACCCTCTCACTAATACTGCTGTTAACTATAACTATATACCACCTTTTCACTAACTCTATCTGTATACCAATTTGCACAATTGGAAAACTCCTTCAAAAACTAAACACTGTTTATCCCTAAACCCTAAGACATCAGCCCACTAATGGCCATACTCTCCACTCCAACAACTAAACTTCATTCCATACACCACACAAGAGAAACTACAGTCCCCTCCCCCACACTACTGCAGAGGTGTTAAAATTGTCACTGCACTGAGAGACCCTTGCAGAATCAATTCCTCTTGGATTACAAAAGAAACCCCTGAACAAAGGCAGCTGGATAATTTTTAAGTATAGTGTAAAACATCTGGGCCAAACATGAGTGTAATTAGAGACAGAAAAGAAGCAGTCCTTTTACAGAAGGTAAAGAAAATAATAGTGACACACACAAATCCCATTATATGTCAATGGCATGGGAATTCAGTTACTTCTTTATGTCTCGCATGAGTCACAAAAATGCATTGTGAGAAAGGGTTGAGGGAAGAACAAGAGCACATTGATACATTAAGCCCAATTGGAAGCCATGTTGTAGAAACAGGCTAAAATTACAAATAAAGCAGTGATTTTTGAGTTGTTAAAATAGGTCGGGGAACAAAGATAGAATGAAAAAAAAAAAAACAGATTGTTTAGTTCTAGGGTGGAGTTTTCCTCTAATCTCTTCAACATAAAAACTCACCCACGGTTTCCCCCTCCACTATAAATTTAACATCCATTTACTTTTAGTTCTTCTCTTGCAGCTCTTAAGTTCTCTACAATTTAATTTCCTCCCATACTTGCATATACCACGTCTTTTGGCTACACCACATTTACTTCTCCTATAACACATGCAGCCATGCACTGTATACTCTTGATCTAACTTATTTCCATAGCTTTTTATGTATTTTTTTTTACATCTGTGATATATCATTATACTGTATAATTTAGCTAAACCTTTTATCTTACTTTATGTATGCAACGTATGCTGAGCCTGCAAATGGTTAGATATGACTTGTACCCTACCCTAGTAATTAAATTAAAAAGGTTATGTACTTAGTAACTTTTCATCTGTATTGTCGATTTTCATTTCATCTCACATATGGGTTTGGATCCAACTTGGCTGTTAGAATATGTTGTGTCAACCAAGCTCTTGGACACCTCCCCCTAATGCATCCTTCTCTGTTATCTCAGATCTTGTTTGCTAAATCTAGCTTATAAAGGAGCATATACAGAGAATTTCCCCATCAGTGACCATGGTGAGACCATTTCTAGAGTATGGAGAAATATAGCTGATCCCCTACTATTGAACTTCCTGCTGTAGCAGGATCAAAGGCTGGGGGCTTGGAGGGTGGGGATATTAGGTGAAATTAGAAACAATACAGATGGAACATTATGGTAAGCATACAACTTCTTTATCTGATACTGTAAATTTTCATTCCATCCTCACATATGGAAGTGCCTGGCTATCTTCCCCGGTGACCAAATCCAATTTGTAATGAGTGATAAACATTTGATGACTAGCCCACGTGGCCACTGCACAAGTCCATTGATGCATTAGCCTGAAAAACTGCTGATCAGCTCGAACAGGTCTAGGAAGATTTATACCTTGTTTGGAGTAGATGAAGGCAACGCAATCAGAGAGCCATTTTGTTAGAGTAACTTTGATACTGGAAGGCCTTTCCTACGGCCTACAAAGGAAGTAAATAATTGATTTGTCTTCCTAAAATCTTTTGTCCTGTGCAGATAAAAACCTAATTGTCTAAGGGCATCCATTAAATATAGAACATATTCCTTTATTGTTGAAGTTGGGAAAGAAGACAGGTAAATTAGTGGTTTGATTGATATTGGACTCTGAAACAACCCTGAGTAAAAAGGAGGGGTTGGAGTGCAAGGAAACTGTCTTTATGGAAATTCAGACATGAAGGTTGGGAAGATGAAGTCTGAATCTCTGATACCCTTCCAGCAGATGTAATGGGTACTAGAATTGTCTTCCAAGAACAAATTTAAATTTTATATCACATGTAACTGTGGGTTCAAAAGGGGGCTGAACAATAAAATGAAGTCCCATGGAGGGTAGGGGGTCTTTATAAGGTGGTCTTAGCAAAAGGGTCCCTTTCAGAAAGGCTTTGCGGGAAAGGAGTGACAAGTTATTCTTCCCAACGTGAAAATCAGAGACTGACGCTAATTGCACTTTAATCGTAGAAGCAGCTGCTCTATTATCAAAGAAATGAGCCAGAAACTCCAGAATAGAGTGGATTGGTGCAGTGAAGGGATCCATGTCATGTTTAGCCCAGCATCCATATCTTTCATATTTGCTCTTATAAAGCTTTTGAGTGGAAGGTTTATGGGAGGCTAGTAAGATATGGCAGATTTGGGAAGAGAGCACAGGTTGTCTATCAGCAGAATTGGAGAAATTAAGTTGTCAGCTTGAGGTTGGACAGACTGGGATGAATCATTCCTGTCGGATGTGATAGTAGGTCTGGACTGGGATCCATAGTCCAAGGTTCTCAGTAAATTAGGCCAAAGAAAGTCAAACCAGATCTCTCAAGGACAAAATGAGGATTATGGTTCTCTTCAACCTGATTGCTTTCTGTAGAAATTTGAGAATTAAGGGAGTTGGAGAAAAAAACATATAGACTGGGAGGCCAATTGGGTACTAGAGCATCTTTCAGTGAGTTACCTGCTGGGGGAATTAGGGCAAAGTAGCTGCTGCAGTGGTTGTTCAAGGGGTGGTCACAGCAAGGCTGGCACCACCTACGGAAGATGTCTTCTGCCACTTTCTGGTTGAGGGACCACTTGTGAGGCATGAGGATGGATCTGCTCAACTTGGGTGCTATCACGTTGCACTTTCCCAGAATGTGTATTGCTACAAGAAAATGGTTGGATGAGATTGCTCATTGCCACACTCTGAGGGCTTCCTTATACAGGGGGTATGGTCTGATCCCTCGCTGTTTATGTACCAGACCACTGACGTCTGATTGAATCAACTTTCCTTGAGGGACAGTTTCCTGAAAGGCCTGCAGTGCTAGAAGCACTGCCCTCAGCTCCAAGACATTTGTGTGCAACTTGGCCTCACTGGCAGACCAGGTGTCGTGGACCGTATTCCTTAGATAATGCCCATCCCACCCTATCTAGGAAGTGTCTGTCATCACACTGCCCTGTGGCTGTGGGGGGACAAAGGGTCTGCTTTCATTGAGTGGAATGAATCCATCAGGAAAGATCTCTTTTGCAAGTGTCTTAAGACTCTGATAGGACACGGGATGGTGACTTGACAACTAAGCAGCTTATAGCCCTTGTAGTATTTGAATGTGAAGTCACTAGCGGGACCAAGGTGATTGCTGCTGCCATAGACCCCAGAGCCTGAAGGATCGAATGAGCAGCCATCCTCATGTTTTAAAGCAGTTTAAGTTTGGCATCCGATTGTCTGTTCCCTGTAGGATGGATCCTTTGAATCTCATCTAGGACTGCTCCTATAAAATCAGTGTTTGAGAAGGTTCCAGCGGAGATTTTCCATAATTTATGGATATGCTAAGCTCTGCACAGGTGTGGATACCAGAGTCCTTTGCTTGGATAAGTAGAAACCTGGCCAGGACAGAAATGAGCCATTGTCTAAATAGGGAAACAAGTGGAATCCCTGTCTCAGGTGAGACGCTACCAATGTGATGTATTTGGTGAACACTCTGGGGGTGGTAGTGAGGCCAAAGAGCAGTGCTCCGAAGTGGTAATGTCTGGCTCCCAGCTGGAAGGATAAAGGACTTCTGGAGCACTTTTCCATCTTTATATGGTAGTACGCATCCTGAAGGTCTGTGGCGCAGATCCAATCACCCTGTTCCAAAAAAAAAAAAAAGTATGGACTGTACCATGACCATTTCAAACTTTTGGTGTTTGATTTGTTTAAATCTGCCGAGATCCAGTACTGGTCTCCAGTTTTCTTTGGAACTAAAAAGAACCACAAGTTTCTGTATCTGAATAACTGCATGATCCCTTTGACTGGGTGGGGCATCTGGAATTCTCTTGTTTGGGGGGGGGGGATGGAGAAAGGGTATTAGCCAACCTCTGGCCATTATCCCCTGCACCCATATGTCAGTGGTTATGGTTAGCCAGGCTCTCCAGTGCAGAGATAGCTGACCCCCCCCCCCCCAGATTGCCTCCAGAGGTGAGCAGTCGGGCCTCCTTTTAGGAGTGTAGGAAGGGTTTCCACAGAGAGAGGTTCTCTGGACCCTTGGTTTTGCAGGCCTCCTCTGCTGCGAGGGCAGCGTCTTACAGACCCCCTCCTCTGCCAGAACTCTCTCTCCATGTATGTCATAAGACTCCTTGATTTGATTTCTTGAACTACCTTCTGCCACCACCTCACTGACTCGTTGGATATGGTCTCTGTGGGGTGGGGTGGAAAAAAGTATGCCCATGGCAGAGAGGTTTTTTACCTACTTTTTCACACCTGGATTGTGTATCTTTAACCTTGGCAGCAAAAAGGGACAGGTCGTCAAATGGGGGTGTTGACGAATGAAGAATGAAAAGGCTCCACAAAAGGTACAGCCAGACATGCCTCCTTGTAGATATGCCTGAACCCACCACTCCACTTGTTCCCTCAGCTGCATGTGATAGGAGCCTTTATGGAAGAGTTAGCTATAGCATGTAAGGTTGCCAACTGAGAAGTAACCTTTTCTTGGACCCCCTTCAGCTACAGCACCCTCAAAGGTATGACAGCTCTTTGACCAGCTCTGTCTGAAGCCTAGTAAAATGAGAAAGACAATTCAGCAATTATAGGGCAAAGGTTGCTGAAGAGAAAACTCAAATTCCTGCATCAATCCATCATCCTTATTAGCTGCCACCATGACTATGCCATCTACCACAGCCCCTTTTGTCCAAAACTTCTCATCTTCTAGCACTGTATTTTGTTTGGTCTCCCGGGAGTTGGTTCAGTGGAGTCTGGGCACTCCCAAGCTGTTTTGAGATTAAATCTATGAGCTCATCGATGGGCACAGTCACCCAAGATGTAGACAGATGGGGAAGCCGAAGAACATAAGATACACCATCTCCTCAAGTGAAAGATTGCTGGTATGCCAGCCACCTCTGTTTCAAGATCTCCAAGATGTCCCCAAAAGAAACATTCACAGGAGGTGACCAAGAAGATCCTTCTCCCTCATTGAGGTCTGTGTCTTCCGTGGCTAACTCTTCAGGGAAGTCAGAATGTTTCCTCTTACAAGTCCTCTTCCAAAGGACTTCAGTGGAATACTCTGGGGAGGTATCAGAACAGGTGGGGGTATTCTTATGGACACCCTGGGGCCTGCTGTCCCTTTGGAATGTCACGGTCAGAAACTGTGCGCAAAGGCTGCAGAAGAGTGTGGATCCAAGTGGGGGGGGGGGGTAAGTGTCTTAGCTGCAAAGCCCCAAAGGCTGACTGCTCAAGTAGAGAAGGACTCCAGATCTGACAGGCTATGCCAATGTATCAGAGTCCTCTCAGGCTCCAAAGACAGCTCGACCAGATCAAAGCCAGAGCCAAGTTCACCTATAGAGAAGCCCAAGGTGCAATGACTGCTTGGATGGCCCCGGAGTCAAACTCATCCGAGGCTCGTTCTAGGCTCTGAAAACACTGAGGAGCTCTGAGCAAAGGCCCAATCCAAGGAAACAGATATCCTCTGAGCTGGAAGACACCAGGCATGTTGGCTCTGAAACTTGCCCTGAAGTCGGAGGAGGAACCATTGTGGGAAGGGGGGGCTCATTGGCTTAGATGAATCTTGGACCTTAGGGGTAGGAGCTGAAGGGGACTTAGAAATACCTTGTGCCCACAAAATCTTTTGAACCATCCATTCCATGTCTTCTTCAGTGCAACTTCTGGTAGAGTGGGACAAGGAAGCAGATAGAGATTTAAGTCCACTTAGAAAGCAAGACGATACTCTCGATAAGACCAGATTAATACAGGGAGAGTACCTGGTCCTTGGTAGGGACCTAATTGGTTTGAATGGGCTGACCCGATCTGAGTGCAATGAATCGGACCTATCCTTGCTGAATAAACTTGCATCTGGAAAAGTCAGACCTGAGACAGAGGTCATCAGTAGTCTTAGTCACTTTTGTTCTTGGCTCTGAGGAGTCTTTTGGAGCAAAGGAAGGTCTCTTCTTCCCTCTATCAGAACTTTTAGAGGAAGATGCAGGGCTTGACTGAGCAGACCTAGGTTTTGAAGATTTGAGGTCACTGCCAGAAATTACCTCCAACTGACAGCAGCATACCTCCAAATCAGCTTGTTTTTCCTTTCAACCAAGGCCCTGTGACTGTCAGAAAGACAAATGGAACAATCCTGTAAATGGAAGGGGCCCAACAGTAGACACAAACTGTGTGGGTCACTGAAAGGGATCCTGTGCCCACACAGAACATTTCTTGAAGCCAGCCTGCTTTTTCAGACTTCTCAGCCATTGAAAAAGCAAGGCAGAGAATACCCACACGAAGATAAACAAAAAATGAAGGTGAAAAATGTATAGAAGTGATTTTTTTTTTTGGAAGGTAAGGGGGAAAGAACAGGTTACTAATGACAATAGCAGAAGTACCCCAAAGGATAAACCGAGGGGGGGGGGTAACCTAACAGTTACTGGACTGGGTGGAAGTTTAAAAGAGATAATGTAATTACGTTAGACTAATAAAATTAAATAAACAGGAGAAGAAGAGTAAAGACTGGAAAATCACTCATCTGCCCAAGAACTACAGGAATGACCATGTTTCACAAAGCGGCAAACGAGATCTGAGATAACAGGGAGGGATGCATTAAAGATCTATCAAGCTCATCCAGTTGTCCTTGCTAAATAAGTTCCAGAGCCCATTTGGTGGGACCTGTTCGATGATGTTTCTAGTAGCTTTTGAATCTGTATGTCATGGAAAGGATCTTGGGACTTTCTGAACCAAATTTTCCAACCATTCTGCCAATTCCTGGAGTAGGATCTGCCCAAAGTTGCAGTTGGATAACCTTGGATTTTGGATGCTGCTGCTGAAAATAGCTGGCTGGAGTACGGATATCCTTAATGAATGTGGACATACCTATGAATTATAGCCTGGTAATGCAGGGGTGCATTCTGGATCCTTGAACCAGGTCTCAGTCACTGCAGATATCTATGTTCTCCATTTTGGCTTGCCTGTTCAGATGGTGAATTTATCATTTGAACCATGCCTAAAAAAGGCACTATAGGGCTTACAAGAGCCTTAGCCAGTATCCGGAATCCCAGGGATGACAGGTGCAAGGCATCTCGGGCAGAGTACCGTGGTCTGTCGACCATGTCATCCCAGGCAGACAGATACTGGATCGCCTTAGAAGGACACCAGAAGCTTAGCCAATTGAAGTCAATCATTTTGTCCTTATACTGCGGTATCATTCTGGGAAATGGCAGGATGCTACTCAGGGCTAGTGTCATACCTGACTGGGCTACAAGATCAGCAAGTTCTTCCATGTCACTTTTCATGTAGTCCAGGGAGGTACATCTCAGGTAGTTTACACCAACATGGACAATGACGGTCATTTTTTACTTGTGGAGTGACCTGAGTGCATGGGTTATGTAGCGGATCCTAGCACTGACAGTAACCTTCTCCTTGTTTAGCCTGGTGAGTGGGTCATCAGTGTGCCTGACTAGAGTCATCTATGGCTAGTGTTAGGCACGTCGTTTTGCCTTCTGGGCTGTGGCTGAGTGGCACACTGAGTCTGTGGGCTATGCGTCATATGGATAGTGTTAAGTGGAGGTGGATTAAGTTTCTGCTTTGGAGGTCTGTTGCTTGAGCAGATTCAAGAGCCTCTGTGATGTGTTTCTGGGTGTGGATTTTGGTGGTGTAGGTTTAGTGGGACTATGTGAGAAGTGTGGTGCAAGTGTTTTACCTTCTCCTCTTGACTGTCAAATTCAGTCTTTGATGGAGAGAGCTTCACCTCCAGTTTGACTAGATAAGTGCATCTCTCACAAGTTGTAGTGTTAGGTGGTAGCACCATTAGAATTTGGAGATTTGACCAAGGAGCTGGCAAATACTCTTCTCAGGAGCCATTTCTGCAGAGGTTTGTGGTTTTGGTGACTTCTCAGTTGGCAACCCTACAGTCAGTATCCAATAGTTCCCTGAGGTTAGTTTTCAACATAGCTGAAAGAACCTCAAAGAGCTACAACTTCTGGCGTTTCCATACGGAGGTATGCCTGCTCACCACTCCACATCTTTGGTGAGGCTTCTGGAAGAAGAGTAAATGGAGGGGGGTGGGATGCTGGCCTCTGAAAAAAAAAAAATGGTCATGGGAATTGATGACAGAAAAGTCTCTGAAGGTTCTGTCTGATCTGGTAAAGTAGAATCCAATGGTTTAGCCTTCTGATCCGACTATTAGGACCCAGAACTCATTTTTTCCTATCTGGGAAGGAGACTGATTATTTTGCACTCCTCTTACTGGGATAGGGCTACTCTAAGAGAGGAAGGAATGTGGTCTCTTAAAATCTACTTTTTTGTTCAGTCAAAGCCTGTGGATTAAATCCATGGCAAACAGAGCAGTCCTCTTGTAAATGCAAATGACCAAAGTAGTGTGTGTGTGTATATATATCAGAGAGACGCAACTTATGCCCGCATTTAGGGCACTTTTAGCCATCACTAAGGGCAATGATGAAAAAAAATGTATCTTGCCATGATTTACTGCACCTCCCAAAACTGCCTGCAGCAAAATAGTACTCATTGCTAATTTTTGTATTATTTTTTTCACCTTGTCTGCCCTTATGGGGCATATATCGGGTTTCCTTTGGAAAGCTAATCTGTCCCATAATGCACAGATTGTGAGAATAGCCTACCATTTGTTGTCAGACTAGACCTTCATTCACGTAGAATGGAACACCTGGAAAAACACCATCTGCGAGTCTGCAGCGAGTTGAGACTTTTCACAAGGAGCAGTTTTGCAAGTTTCAATTCCTGGTCAAGTTACTCTTCCCCCATCTCCTCTCATACAGTAGACTAGAGGGTCACATTTCCAAAAAAAAAAAAAAAGTCTGGTGTGCCACTAAAACTGTTCCCTCATGTCTGTCTCTTCACATCTGAATAGCATTTCCCAGGAATTTCTAAAAAAAAAAGCGCACTAAAACTTGGGTTTTGAGCAGCCTAAGAAATTATACAGCTTTAAATGCACCAATATCTAGCTACAAAACTGATGGCACTTTGAAGTTAAACAATATCTAAGACTCACTGTTATAAAGTGAAATATTTCCAAGTTGCAGAACTCTTCTCCTACTGACACTTCAAGAATCTGCAAGAAAATGCTCAGTAAGCTAAAGAAACTGAATTTCCAAATAGGGTAATAGGAGATTCCGTTTCTCCAGATGGAATATGAATCACTTGGCAATGAAGAAAGCGGTTTGGGATAATATGTTTAGTTTGCATAGTGTACATTATTTCAGGACCACTATCAATACCACCTTTCATTTGTAGGTGCCACTCTTGCACTGAATGCATAAAGGTTCAGTGTGTGTGTGTGTGTGTGTGTGTGTGTATATATATATATAAATATCCTTACAGGATTAAGGTGAACTCCAAAGTCATATGTTAGTACCAACATCAGTCCTCCAAAGTCATATGTGTTAGTACCAACATCAGTCCTCCATGATAGGGCAAACATGAGTATTAATAGCAATTTAGAACAATCTAAAATGTGGAACAGAAAATCTTGACTGACAAATAAAACTGACAATTTTACAAAATTTTTTATTTACAAAATATCGATACATCTACAATGAGCTGCAGGGGAATGCTGGTAAGAGAGATTACAACCTACAGCAGCACGTGAACCCGTTTACTGGAATGTCATGGTAACCTAGTGTGCTTATTCAACTGTCCAAGAAAGAACAACACTGGGAAAATAGACTGGACAGGACTGATTAGATGCTACACAGGTGCATGGTTCTGGAAACTTCAGCTTTGTTTCAAAGTGCATTTAAGTCCTTACACACTGCAGATGAAACAGATCACAAATTTTGTCAATGGCACAGAACCAAATTTTAGATTCCAAGTGAAATCTTGTTAGGCTGCCACTAGTTTGTTTATAGCCAGATCTCTACAGGGACCAGTAATACAACTTTTCACAGCGCTGGCCATTGCTTATGACCTGCTGCTAGACTATCTATTGCATAGCCAATCAGGTGACAAGCAAAAACATTTGTCTTAAATTTGTTTGACAGGGCATGTTGTTTTAACAAGTGACAATTCATTTAGCAGTATGCAAATGTGTAGAGATAAAATACAAAAATAGGATGTTGCAATATAAAATACAGAAACTGCTCGTTTCTGATTACACCAAATAAGTTAAATAGTTTTAAGTATGTACATCAGACATGGCAAGGCAAGAAATATTTATCTACAGCAAAATGTCTATTTACAAGTGAACTGTACAGGTCTCTTCAGTATTCAACAAGCCCTGAAAGAAAAGTAATACAGATAGTTAAGCAGTGAAACTAGTAAATGTCAACAAAGTCAAGTGTAGTTCTGAAATAACAGTTATTCACCTAGGAGCAATTCAAGAATGTATTCTGAATTTTTTCATACACGCAAGTGAAGAGCTCATCTCTCGATTTTAGGCCATCCAGGTACTCTAAAAGGAATAACAAACTTTTAGCGTCATAGACTCACATTTTAAATGTACAGTACTTCAGGTACTAAACCAAACACTTCAGCCTCAAATTCTAGGTCTAGGTAGTAAAAATAATGCATACCAATATCCCAGAGCATTCGCTAACCCAACCAGCCAACCAAGCATTCAAGCAATACATCAGATTTGTTAGCCAGGTCTAGGTAAGGTCACCTATGAGCAATCCTATGAAAAGAGAATTCAAAGAATGCCGACAGCCAAATATACATCATTCCCTCTTGCTATGAGGGGTGACCCAAGGTAGACGGGTAACCTTTGGGTGGAAGACTGGACTCTAGCGTCATTGGTACAAATTGCAACCCACTTTAGTTTGGAGCGGTAAAAAAAAAAAAAAAAAAGCTTTTATGGAATGCAGTTTGGGAATTCTGATCTCAGCAGCCTAAAATTTGTCCACCCGTACTGGAAGAGTTATAGAATGTTTGTTTCTAGTTATGCTACAGTTAGGTCAAAAAGACCCGAGAAATGCAGCTTCCTCATATATACATTTCTTGTATATGTTTTATAAATACTGGGCCTCAGTTCTCTTGTCTACCTAAAGACATGCCAGGGTCATATATTATTGTTGGAGTAGTTACAGCCCCAAAGGCTAAACACAGCTTGCCTCTCAGACGTCTATGCGTGCAAGTTCAATCTTTTCAGTTTCTGGTAGAAATTACATTTGGCCATGTCCCAATACTCGTACTTAGATAATATATGTTTTCACAATTAGATAATTTCATACACCAATTTAGTCCTTTCCCCAACGGTACCTGGATTCAACAGTGAAGCTAGGGTGGGGACAAGGGGGGAAGCTGTCCCAAGTGCAATGATTTGGAGATGCAGTTGGCTGCCCCTAATGGCTCTTTATGTTCACTGGCATTTAAAAGCCAGTATTGCACTTGCACTTAAACCAGAGTGCCATAGTGCTCTGCGTGGTCTAAACTGTAGTAACTGCTTGCTAGAGTTTAATTTTTAGGTGAAACACGAGAGCTGTAGCAGTCCCATGTAGGGTATAAAACTGTTGACCAGTTGCTACAGTTTAAAGACAGACTTTTCTGCAGTTTTTGCAGAGCCCACACACACTTTTCCCTTGAAAAACCAAGGGCCTGGGGTGCTAGTCTGTGGCACCAGCACTGGTTCAACCAGCAACACTTAGCTTAGGATGCAAGAATCCAGACATAACACATACATCCATAATTATACCAAATACATTTTTTATTTTATTTTTTTGCACTTGTACTAAAATTCAGTTTTTTTGGCTTCCAACAAAGTTTTTACATGCTCTCAACAAGTAATCCCTTATCTGCAGCTCTCTCTCAACAAGTAATCCCTTATCTGCAGCTCTCTAGGAGTTTGCAATGAGATACTCCTTGTTAACCCCTCTGTAAGGTGCACTTGGACAAATCCTTCCCTGACTCACCTATACAATAGGAACAATTCAGCATCTTAATGACCATCTGACTCGGTGCTACAGAGAATCAGTTCTATAATGCATCTATAAATATAGCAAATATCTTCATTTTACAAGCTGTAGAACTAGAGATCCTTCATGACATGTTTCATGCCAATTAATGGAGACATTTCTTCAATGTACATGATCCAAAATCCACTTCATCTTGGACTTAAAACATTATGGTTGAGGACTGTAAACGGTCAGAATTCAAAGAATGTTGACAGACAAAATACACACCAAGTCAGAAATTACAATTACTTCTTCGGAGTTATACTGTTGGGAGTTTGCATCTAGACGGTACAAGCCCCAGATCAGGGGTGCTTGCTACTAGCAAAAATGTTTTTGGGTGGTGGGAAGGGTTGGCTGCAAGTTTATATTTCGCTTTGCACAGTTTTCATAAGTTACCCACACTTATGAATTTTAAACTTCCAACAGGGTTCTGTCCACAAACAATTGTGACATCAACTTTCTCCGCCAATCCAATTTAAAAACAGCTTTCAAGTTAACTTTTTCTTCCTTCTCTTACAGTACTTCACTGCTGTAAATCCCATATCACTCACTTGATTAGAAGACATCTTATGCTCAATAAGATTCGCTTGGTGCCTCTGCAAGCACTAGCCACCCTGCTTATACATCTTTAATGTTATCTGGCCTTCATGTCACCCTGCTAGCCTTCCATGTTTAGGAAGAGACTTGATACAAACTCCCAAATGTCACTTTGGCAGAATAACGTAGTTTTAGCAGACAAATAACTATAATCCCCTACCCTTACTTTGTCTAGTCTTATCCTTCATCTTTCTAGGCACTACTAACTCACCATTTATCCTACTGAACCTTGATATTTTTGTAAGACATTCCTGTGGGGAATGTTCCAAATTTACCAAAATCTATTGCCATAGGGATGTTTACAATAACGTACACACACTTACCTATATCAGAAACTGTCTCCTCCATCTCTTTTCGGTGCTTCAAATACATGGGCCAACAGTGTCCATCAAACAAGCCAGGTGGGTCAGGGACTGTGTAAGTCCGTGAACTGAAAAGGGAAGAGAAAAATGATCACATCTCACAGGCATTAACATAATGCAATATGGATAAAAGGTGCAGTGCGTGCTTATTTTAAACACTTAAATTCTACACAACAGTATGAAATTGATGTAGCTGAGACACAGAAGATATACTGGCATTTTGTCACAGCCCCACCTCCTCGGATAGTGTAAAGAATTTCACAGTAAGGACAGTAAAGCTATATACAACTTGGCCAAAGGAATTGAATCTCACTGTGCAGAAGACCTCTATCAAATAAATGGGGAAATAACTCAAATTCATCTAGATCACTAGAAAAGATGTTTAGATAATGGGGAAGCTAGCCTTAGGCTAATCTTAAGTAAAAACCTGACAAAATTCTAAGCCCCTATAAACCATGTGAACACTGCTGCCTATTTGGAAGTGTTCAAAGAAACTCTATACAAGCATGTTAACAGCTGCATAGAAGCAGCTGTACCCACCAGAAGTACACAAATCAAAAAACATGCCACACTGGTGGAATCCCATCAATAGGCTATGTAACAGAAGGAAGAAAATCATGGAAAAAGTAGGAGATGTAGCACACTGCAGGATAAAAGCACACTCAAACTAAACCTAGAGGACAAAAAACGTCTACCAAAGCCAAATTTGAGGTAACTTTGGCGCCTCAGGCCAAGGACAACCGCAAAGCATTCTTCAGCTATGTCCACAACCTCAGGAGGCAATACATAATTATGTGCAGAGCTCATTATTAATGGAGCTACTTATGGAGAGCCAGGAGATATAGCAAACCTACTAGCATTTAACCCCAATACCTCTTTTCACTTCAACCTTTCCTCAGGAAATACCATCAAATACCATCCCCCATCACTAGGGAACAGTTCCTTAATGCTTCTAAATGGTATGAAACATGAGCTATTGGGCCCCATGGAATAGTCATTTAACTGCATCTTCCAAACAGGCTTAATGCCTCATGGAGAACAGTAATCCATCTGCGCAAAGGTTGGCTATATACAGACTGATAAGTCTCCCCAGTCCCATATGCAAAGCTTTGGAAAGATTCACAGAAACTATCAGTGACATAGGAAACCTCCAGACACTGGGGCCCAACCCAGTTTGGTTTCATCAAGAGCAGTTCTACTCACCCGGACGACTGCTTTGAGAAGGCAATACCCAACTTGGACATTTTTGACAAACTCGAGATTAGGTACAAATCCTTAGGTCACCCGGTGGACAGCCAAATGGCTCATAGGATGCAGGAGGTTAGAATTGGGAAGGCCACCTCTAAAGAGGCCAGTCACAAGCAGAGTTACTCAGGGATTGGTCCTGGGACTGCTCCTTTTTTGCATTTACTTCTCTGAAATCAAGGCTGTCAATGGCCTTTAGCGGACTAAATTTGCAGAGGACTGCAAATTAGGAGCAGTTCATAGGTTCATACTAGGCTATCTGCCCTAGGGCATTTATAAGCCTAGCCCAGAGTTTTGTGGCTTTCGCCACCCCTTTAGTTTGAAGGATACTATGCCCATTATTTTGCTGTGCCCGTGTCAAGCAGTGACACCGGGGTTATCCCTGGGGTATACCTGCGATCTCCCATCCATTGGTCAAGATTTCTCTTCATAGAATCTTCCCACGGACATTGTTTCCAGGAAAGGCTTACAGACAAATAACTGGTGTCAGCCATGGACAAAAACTAAATGCCACGACATGCATAACAGTACCCTACAGGAAGTCATCCACCCCTGGTAACTACCATATTGAAAACAGCTCTGCTGCGTTGTGCAACTTAAGGTATGACATTTAGGTCCAAGTCAGTCATTGTTCCACAGTATTCAGCATTTCTCAGCCCTATAATTAGTACAATGCCCTCTGTTATGTCCCCAACCAAGCACATTCAACAACTGAACATCCACAGAGGTGAAGGTGTAAGTAGCATCCCATGCAGACTGCTTTCTCCTACAAGAGGTTGGAGGGGAAATCTAATAGAAGGCGTCAGACCCCACCCTGAAGGGCCTCCTACATATCTGCAAAACAAACCCAGAGATGACTCCTTCTCTGGAACAGGATCCCCATCCATGTGGAGCAAAGTTCTTCCTAACCAAATTCAATTTTAACTTGGCCAAGTGGGTGGGGAACAGGAAATCCATCCCTGATTTGGCACCATGGACATAAGCAGCCTGTATGATTCATTTCTCAGGCCACAGCTTGTAAATGTTTTGTCTCCCAAGCTTCTGCTTACATTTATCAAGGGTGTGAACACTTGTTAGAGACATAGCTGCCATGTTGTTGTTGAAAGCAATTCCAATAATGGATAAAACTTTACTGGAATCGATGAAAAACCTATTTGGACAAACAGGAATCTGACCCAAAAATCTCAGACTGGAGACATCTTCACACAGATTTAATTCAACAAAAGAGAAACCCAATCTCAGACTGGAGCCATCTTCACACAGATTGAATTTAAGAGAAAAAGCAGAAAACTAGTGGCTTAAGGCAAGAAAAGAATACACTGTCCTGTTAACAGACTGAAGGACTCACCTTCTTCTCCTTTTGCTTTCCTCATATGGAACAGCCAGGAAAAAGCGATGATCAAACAGGTCTTTCAATAGCCTTAAAACAAAACAAGCAAAATAGATAAGCTGATAATGAAGTCTTGAGGGGGACTGGACATACTGTCAAGTTTTAAATCTATTGTATGCATATAGAACTTTTAAGAACAGAGTTTTGATGATATCATAATTATACCATTTATTTTCTCAACTGACAGACATTAAAAGGAAATGTAAAACAGTTTGCTTGACAAATGAATAAAATATTTTCAAAGCTGCCCACTCTGATTTAACTATAAATGCGAACCAGATTTACCTTTCCAACTGTAAAGCCCTTAGCATTTATACTACTTTTAATATTTGAAAAAGTATGAACTGTCCTTATTTCACCAAGACCACATTAGTCAGATCTGTGACATTTTCCTTTGAAAAAAGATGAACTCCTCAATTAATACAAGTTCCAAAAAATCAAGTTCTACATCAGAATATCAATATCCAAGCTCCTCCCTCATACATGAGGCAAGCTTCCCCTATATCTTACACAGTGCAGAACCCCAGCTACATTCAAACATTTTTGAAAGACTCCTATAAATTTACCCCAGTAGACTCAAACCGCAACTATGCCAAACTAAGTGTTCATTCTGGATAGTAGAGGCATTTTTGGGAAACCAGATTAGAAAGCAGTGAACTGCAGTGGCAATTAAGATTAAATGTCTCCATTACCTGGCACTGATATTTCCATAGCACCCATTTTAAAAAGGAGAGCCCAGGGCTTGTAATACTGTATTTGAAGTGTTAAGTCATTTTTAGAATTATTTGGCCTGGTTATAGATCCCATTTAACACAATTTTAATGCAACTTTCTATTAGTTTAATGTTTGTGGCAGATAGGAGCTGTGTTAGTGTCATTATGTATTTATATTTTATATGCATAGGTCATTTACTATACTAACTTTTAGAAAGAGCATTGATTACAAAATGATGTGACATGACTGGCACTGTTGACTTATCCAATTGCAATGGTTCTGATGTTGTCCCAATATCAGGGAAGAAAACACTAGACAGTTTGGTTTTGTTTGTGATGGAATTAAAAGTTTGAGAGCTGTGCACAAAGCTTCTTGAAATTTGCTTTCTTTGCCTTGGTTTTAGCAGCAGTATGTGAGCCTTGTGTTTTAAACAAAGTTTTCACATCTCAATCCTCTTAATACTTCCGGACTTCTCCCAGTTTCCTCTTTGGTAAAATCCAGTCTCCCAGTTATCCTCCAACAGTCTTCTTCTGAAGTGATAGCTCACTTTAAGTGAGCTTCTATGGTACTGTTAGTTAAGAGCACAACGGATGACATAGTAGCCCATAAACAGGCTAGTAACACTGGTTCTTTCCAGAAGCCACATTGTGTTATGCCTCATGCTAGCTACAAGAAAAACTAGATTTTCTATCAGTGGTCATAACCCAACAGCTCAACCCACTCAGAGCTAAATGACCACTGTCAATGTTAACCAGATTAACTAGGTTTAGTGCCCCTTTCCATGTCACACAATTAAAACATGATCAGTCACACCAAGTACTTGAGTGTTGTTTGCAACCTAAGCAGTATTTAGACTGCCTTAAATCACTATGAAACCAAGTTCCATGATAATGCTTACACTTAGTTTTTCACTTAACTTGCTACAAAGCAAACATTCCATTAGCTAATCATGGAAAATAAACAGGTGAACTGATTTTTTTTGTTTGGGGGGGGGGGGGGGGGGCAGTGTTCTGGATGCAAAAAATATGCAAGTCGTGAATAGGTAAGAAAGAATGTTTATTAATGGGAAGCTGACCTCTATGGCACTGTGTGTGCGCAGATTGGAAATATGATAGCTTTAACTACAAGCTAGAACGGTTTTAAAAAATTCCAGCTTGGGAGATGCTGTCAGGTATGAATAGTTCAAACCAGATCTACACAGATTTCAGACAGTAGTACATTTGGATCCATAATCTGCCACAAGTTAGCTTTATGTGGCTGTCAAAGGGCACTGGCTGCATCTTAACTATATGTGGATGTCAAAGGGAAGTGGCTGCATCTTGGCTATAACCACCACTACAGCATCTTGTGAATGCAGTTCCAGCTCTAGTTTTGAAAACGCTGTAGGTTAGGTATATAACGATTTTAAGGTCAGAGGAGCAGACCAAGAATAAATAAACAGAAGTGGCAACAAGTCAAAAATAGAATTCTCTTCTAGACCCCCTGTAGATTTACCTAACCTCAGATTTTCTTGGAACAATTTGCAATGTCAATGCAAACAACCTGCCGACCTAAAGTTGTATGGAAAAACTATACTGAATGTAAGAATTCATAGATCTGTTTGTCTAAAGTTTGCAGAAATACTGATGGACCTTTGGGATTACTGTTTAGTAAATGACCCCCCACACACACACACACACACACACACCATCCAAATACCAGTTTTAAACAAAAGAATGGTCATTTCAGACAATCGATTAAGCACTTTTTCACCTTGAGACTGTACCATAGACAATCTCAGGATCCCAGCCCAAAATCAGACGACCATCTTTTCTGCAACAGGAATCTTCAAGTCATGCTTGCAGTAGTTCTTATTGCAACAAAGATAAAACAGACCACCATGGGTGAACAAGACACTGTCATGCCCACAACAGCTCTGAACAAAATACCAGCCATAGTAATTAGTGCTACAGACAAAGAAAGCTGTCTACTATAGTGAACAAGACTGCTCACTTGTCATTGTATATCAAGAAGCCTTCCACAATCAACAGGTGAACTTCCTTCTCTGGATCCGTCCCATCAGAAGTCAGAGAATAATTCACACCATGAGTACGGGCAAACTTGACCGGGTTCTCCTTCCAGGCTTTAACTGTGTTGGTCATTGCCTCCATATCCATGGCAGTTATCACTAGGAAGAAAAAAAGGAAATGCTCCCTTGAAGTCAGGAGATACAGAGCTTATAAAGAAAATTGAGAATGATTGTATGTATTTTTACATTTAATCATTTATATATATATATATATAAAAAAAAATACTTATGGATTACTCCATTACTGCTTTCTATTGTGAACACCGTTCTTACCATCCCACTGCTTAAAGCCGTCTTCCCCAACTTCTATCTGATCCGGTGGCTGAAACATAGTGACCAATAAAATTTTGCTGCAACCCAGGGTGATCAGTCATCTAGCAGATCTGATCACATCCTGCATATACATACATTTTAAAAAGCAAACTTTAACAAGAATTCAGTTTTCAGAAATACCCATGGCAAGAAAAATGTGGTATCCATATATACCTTGCAATATAAAAGCAAGAGAGAAAATGAAAAACTGCACCCATTTTGTAATACAGTAGTCCCCATGTTTTGGCAGGATTGTGAACAGATTACAACAGCACTAAAATTCACAGCAGACCATGTCAAAGTGCAGAACACTTGAACTGATATATGCACGCATGTTGCTCATCTCCAGCTCTAACTGCGGGTACAATGGAACACTTAGGTTCATGAAAAATAAATTTGCCAATGGATTTCTCAAATGTACATAAAATTAAAAAAAAAAAAGGAAACCACATTTTCAAAACCAGGAACACTTGCATGCTTTCATTTCTGTGATTTCAATTTTAAAAAAGTTAAGTTTTTATAAGCTTGTATTGACAGCACTAAAGATGCTGGAGTGCTCTCATGTCTGCTTTTTGCATAACTGTAAAGTTAGACTCCAACTAGTTAAGAAATTAAATAGTTCGGAAACAAGTTGTGCAAGTTAAGCAAAAAATTCATTCTGTAAGGTACAGGTACTGGTGGAGAACCAATACATTTACTACCTCCCAGTAGGAGACACTGAAAGTGTCATACATGCAAAGCACTCGCACTAATGACCTGTCTACAGCCCACTGTAGAAATCTGAGAAAGCTGCTGTTACAAGCATCAGAATATGTTCAGGTGGCACAGTAGAGCCACCAACATATTAGCAATAATGACAGACTATTAGAGGACATGACAGTAGTCTGTTACATAAGATGGAATCCCAGTTAGTTCTTCTGAGCCCTGTAAATCCTACAGGGTTTACTAGAAAATTCGTGTTACTGTGAACAGATCTCACCAGTGGAAATTTCTGCTCAATACTAAGCTGCAGTGAACCCTACATAAAACAGTAGTACGTTTAGCCATTGGCAATGAAAGGGACAGGCTGTGCCCCCCACTACCACCAGTTTCAAGATCCATGTTGAACCTGGGTGAATGCAACTAAAACACACAGGCCCACTACAATCCATCCAAATTTTAACTATACCAGTCTAAGACACACTGTCTACCAGCCATTTATGGATTTTATAACTTGTTCCTTACAGGCTCAAGTGAGTGTTCCTTGTCTGCATTTACTGCCTTTTGTGCATAGGTGGTTATCTTGGACGGCGTCTACTTAAAATCATTCTAGTGCAGACATTGTAGTGTCTAGCACTTCCCACATTGTCTGGTTATCAGCCCCCCTTTTCCCAACAGGACGACACCAGTGAGTAAAACAGAACAAGGAGACATTTACTAGAGGGGAGACAGCCCCTGAACACAGTTAACAGTCAGAGGGCTAAGAAGCACCACTAAACCCAGTTGTCCCTGCCAGTTAATATGCAGAAGCTACTCAGTTTGCATATTCCCTTTTCTTATAAAACTACACTGTGTTCATCCTGCATAATACTGAAATCTAGTATTGACTGTAAAGCTTATACAGACAACCGCACATCTTTGAATAATACTTTACCATACCTTTAGAGAGTGGGTTTTAGTTTTCATGTCAGACAGCATAAATTTTAATTCTATTTTAAATATGAATAGTTGATATCCCCTTTTGTGCTTTTTGTATGTTCCCATGCACTTTAGTTGGAACCAAAAATAAGGTGCACTTCACTTTATGCCATCTGAAGTTAACACTTCCTATAGTCCACTTTGCCATTTGAAGTTCACTTCCTATAGTCCTCTGAAATTGTTGCTACTAGTTGTACGTAAACATGTGCTCCTTTCAAAGATTCTGTTCCACAGGTATCCCTAATCTCCTGTGAATTTAAGTTGCAACACGTCACCAAGACTGATAGTTTCCCATACACAAGCCCTGCCAGAGAAACGCCTAGGGATCTTAAGCCCAGAAAGAGTGTTGCATAAGGACTAGGACAGTCAGCCCATGTGCCAATATATCCTAAACAAGTCAATGAAGCTAAGAAATGTAATGTAGTAGAGTCTCTCAAACATTTGCTGTTTCATAGACGACTTGGTATCTGTGAATTTTGTGACCTCTGAAGTCAGTCTGTTCCTCAAAGTACTATTAGATGCATTACACCTGCTACCATCATATTACCTGAAACCACTACCACATATAGTAGTCAGTGTATATCAGGTCTAGAAGAAACAGCTGCAATGTTAATTTATGAGAGTTCTGGGCTGAAGTCACATATGCTACAAATGGGTGTAATCCCGGGGAAGTATTTTCTAGTTCCCATCCAGTTATCAAGGTTGTGCTAAAAAAATGGTAAAGTACTCTGCTTGACGTGGAGAGGAGTCTATTCCACAGATGGGGAGTTTCTGGGACACAAATCTGTCCTGCCAACAAGTCCTATTGATGTCAAAGACCAGGTTGAGGATGCACGTGTGGGTTATAGAGTGCAGCTTGACTTGGGGATATGCAGCAGTCGCCTTGTATGCCAGACAAAGGTCACCTCTGAAGTGTCTGTATGAAATTGACTAGAGAAATATAGCTTTTAGCCTTGTGTGCATGGTAGATTTTTGCGGGTCTGGATTCTCCTAGTGAAGAACCTCTGATCTACCCAGCTGATGCATGTGCTTTGCGAGGTACATGCCAAATGAGGTGTTGTACTCAATGGGCCTTTTTAGGCAAGAATACAGGAATGTTATTACCTCCTTGTCCCTGGATGCGATACCCTTACTTATGAGTTGGGCCTTGTAGAAAGCCTTCTGTAAAATGGAAACATGGTGGTCAAAAGTCAGGTTGCCATCAGTCTGGGTGCCCAAATCCCTCACGACTGATTGCATGCTTAGGACTGGCAAACCTTTTGGGTTTGAAGTATCAAAATTTTGGAAAATACCTAACTCGACTCTGCTTGTGTGCCCCCCCCCCCATATAAAATTAAAAAAAAAATAAAATATATATAATTTTTTTGTTTGTGTCTTTTGGCTTTTCCCGGTTAGGGGTCGCCACAGCGGAACTCAGGTCCGCTAATGATTGGTAGCGGATTTTTACGTACCTGGTTACCAGCCCTGACACAACCTTCAACGAAGGCACGCCCCATTCACGTATGCCTCCACACAGAAGACGCTCTAGCTGAGAATCGAATGGGACATCTTGCTATGAGGCGACAACGCTACCGCAGCACCACCACAGTAAATTATATATATATATATATATATATATATATATATATATATATATATATATATATATATATATATATATATATATATACACACACACACACGGCTTTCAATACATTAGGGATAACTCATGACTAAATACATCAGGGACAAATCTAGAAATGAGACATGGACAGTTTTAAACTACTAGAACTATTAATTTGAGGCACTGACAGAAAAAATATTAATGTGAATTAACATTTCCTGAAGTAAAATTAGTCTATAAATCTAATTGTCATTATTAAGTTTAAAAAGTTGCCAGTTTTAGGAGGGATTAAGAGGGACAGTTGAGAAATAGCAAACTCATAGAAATGCAGACTACTTGCCCTCTGCAGAAGTGTAACCAAGAAGAGAAAACAAGGTCAGCACTGATATTTACATACCATCAAGAAAGTATATCAAAATAGTCTGAGGTTAATAACGGACTCCTGGTACAAATTTCCATGCACTTCACACAACAAATGCAAAAGCAGTTTGTTAACACAGATGTTGAACACTGGTGTGTCAACCAAAATGTCATGGCATGTCACCTTTGACATGTCATAGGTTTGCCATCACTGCTGTAACTACTCCTCTATTAGCAAAGAGTTATTATCCGACTTGGTCTTGTTAACAAAGTCCTTCCTGTCAAGTCCTTCCTGTCATTATCTCCCCCTAAGCATGTGAGATGCTACACTACCACAATTAACTGTGGAAAATACTGGGGTCAAAACCAAGTAAAATATCTGCTAGTTACCTAGGACACAAGCAACAGGATGTGGATACAGTTGCATTATACAATGCCTGCTCATTACTATTGAGCATGAGCAAGCTTATTTGGACAGCCCCAAATCATGCATGCTCTACAAATTTAAAAAGTAAGAGATTCAGGGATTATATCTTCTCCAGAGCTATACTGATGCCCTGTGCAAGCACAAGAGCGGCAGTTCCATTCTCATGTGCAGATAATCAGTAAAAAAAAAAAAAAAAAGCCAATTTAAGAAAGGCAAGCAATTTCTTAATCATTAGGTAAATATTAAATAAAATAAAATTATACAATAGTAATAATCCAGTCCTGGGTGTATCAGGATTTACCCACAGCCAGTCATCGATAATTGCTTAAACAGCTGTTGACCACTAAGGGCATATGTAAATTTACTAGGAAACAGGGAGCCCGTGGGGAAAAATACTGAAAATGTGAGTAGTTTTATAGGCTCAAAATATGAACAACCATTGTCAGTAAAATTCTGCATTGTGTTAGTATATCCACCACAATTTAAGACAACCAGGGTTGTCAGACGTCACTATTTGAGGAGGATTGTCCCGGGATCAGCAGCCCGATCCAGAGTCCTGTACTGCCGGTTTAAATCCTGGAAAAACAGCCCTCTGCTTTTTTTCTCCTCTTTTTACTGGCCTGTATACCGGCATACGGGCCAATCAAAAATCGCTAAACACGGAGCTACTTGTGTTTAATATGGAACATAAAGCAGTTCCGCATTAAACAGAAGTAGCTTCGTGGTTAAAGACCTTTTTTTGGGGTCCACACAGCATTGGTGCAGCGGTAGCGTTGTTGCCTTACAGCAAGAGGTTCTCCCGTTAGATTCTCGGCTGGAGCGCCTTCTGTGTGGAGTCTGCATGTCCTCCCTGCAGTAGAGCGGCGTTCGAAAGACATGTGTAGAATGGGTATGCCTTCGTTGAAGGTTGGGCGTAGAGCGGGCACCTCAGCACTCGTAAAAAAAATCTACGGCCAATCATTAGCGGACCGGAGTTCCGCTGTGGCGACCCCTAACTGGGAAAAGCCAAAAGAAGAACGTAGCGTGAAAGACTTTTTTTGGTCCTCATTTTGTCCCTGCCCGACCAGTCAGAAATCTGGCAACCTTGGCCACAACACAGTAAAATGCAGTTATTGTGAAAGAATGACTGAATACAGTGTATGCAAATTTACACCAGCACTCCAGTATCTTTACTAAGTGTAACACAGGGACAGTTAAGCAGAGTCTAAGAAATATACATTTCACTATGCCTTCTGCGTTATGCTGCCTAAAAACTTGGTTGAACTATGTAAATTTCTATGAACATTCCTACAGCTACCCACATGAACATGCATGTGCAAAATTACAGAAAAGAGACCAATTTACTATGTTAACTGTTCTTGATACTCTCCTAAATGAGAGCATTATTATTTTTGGCAGTATGTGAAGGTGTTAGCTTTCAAATACTACAGTAATATAGCTGAATACCTGGTGTAACTATTAAGTTGCTCAACAATATTATAG
Organism: Protopterus annectens; assembly: GCF_019279795.1. Classification (NCBI taxonomy): domain Eukaryota; kingdom Metazoa; phylum Chordata; order Ceratodontiformes; family Protopteridae; genus Protopterus; species Protopterus annectens. The sequence continues at coordinate 398,621,419 of NC_056747.1, forward strand.
TTTAAATAAATTTTGTTCAGTTCCTTTAGGTAAAGGTGTGCAGGGTTTATTTTTGGCAGTATGTGAAGGTGTTAGCTTTCAAATACTACAGTAATATAGCTGAATACCTGGTGTAACTATTAAGTTGCTCAACAATATTATAGTTTAAATAAATACTGTTCAGTTCCTGTAGGTAAAGGTGTGCAGGGTTACTTTAGCAAGAAAAGTGTACCCACTAACATGAACCAGAGAATTATTTTAATCTTTTACACACTTACATGGACTTAAGTAGATTAAGTGAAGCTTAAGCAACAAGCAAAATACAAGCAAACTTTAAAAAACTAGCAAATGTAAACATGTAACTGCATCTAAACAAACCATGCACACTTCATGCAAGACAAAAAAACAGTGCTTACCTTGAAAAAATCGTCTTGGTGCACAACACAACAGTTTGGCAGGGCTTTGACAAGTCTATTGGTCAAAGTGGTTTTCCCACCATTGGTGATGCTAAATAGAAATTATGAGCAATTGCAGAAAAAAGTTAGTATTGGACAGCACTGAAGTGTATACTCACTTTACCAAACAAATAACATTTTCAGAGATAAAAGTGCAGCAGCAGGATAAAATAAACAAATTCAAAATTCAGAAAGGCATAATATGGCAAATACAGAAGGAAAAAAACACATTGATAAGCAACCAAATCAATTGACTAAGGTGTGTTGGTCAAAATGCATTGTGCAAAATATTGTTACACTGAGGGAATAACTGTCATCACTTTGATGGGCTTTACCTCTAATGGCGTTGGAGCAATATATGTGTTAATTATTAACCGCACTGAACTTTTCAATGCCTGACAAAAATGAAGAACCGATAACTTTTACTGACAATAAACTAAGCTCTCAACTAAATCAGAACAAATCTCAAAAGAATACGTGACAAATCCATAATTAATCAGGATCAGATACACTAAATATTAGGAACTGGAGAAGTTGACAGAATAAAAGGATGTGAATTAATACAGATTTTTATTAGTTCAGCAAATGCATAACTCGATTTATTAAATGCAATTCACTTTTTCTCCAAGAATCGCCAGTTTTAGGCGATGATGGGGACAGAGCTAAGATATGACAAAAATTCAGGGACAGCCCTGTCACTTGGGAACTGGAGAGAAGCATGCCAAAGTATTAATAATGTTAAATAATCACAATACATGAATACTCTGGTAAGGCCCATTATAAAAGTCTAAACACGTAAAGTATCCTTAAATATAATGAAATACAAATATATAGTAGAACACAGAGCGCTCCTCTATTTTAAATATCCCGCGCAACTACCGGCTTAAGCAAAACATTTAGACACGCCCCCAGACTAACCAGTAGAAATTGCCATAGTGGACCGTTACTGGGGAACGGGGCGTAGTGTGCACGTCACCAGTTTCCTTACAACAATTATTAGGGAAAGCCGACAGTTATAGTCTATTCAAATATCCCGCCTTCGTTCTTCCCTCCATATTTCAAAAAAGAAATGTATCGGCAGTAATACTGACAAAGGTTTATCAAACAACTTTTTAGCCTCAAATACACGGCCATTAAACTCCTAACACTTAATATATACACCCACTAAAAATCTATAGTCATGACACACGGTAGTCCCAATGTAAACAGTGATCTGGGCACATCTAGCCTGACGAACAGGACATACTAATACTGATGGACATGGTACAACTGCAGGAATGACACACGGTCTCAAAACATTTTTGTTCTTTCTGGTTCCGAAACCAGTAGGCACGTTCTCCAGAATCTGGACTATAATAACCTACACAGACATGTTATAATATTGTCAAGCTCAAACCCTCTTGTCACCTAAAAGGAAAGCGGCGACAGTAGATACCATGGAATTAATTCATACTTCCTTCGGGCCATAAAGAAAGCCTACGAGAAATATGCAGCCACGTGCTTCCAAATTCCCCACAAGGAATTAAAATAAAGCCACCAGGACCCTAACCATTTAAGGATGGGTGGAGAAGGTGCATTTGATGTTTCTTGTTATCCACTTTCACCGAGTTGTCATGCTACTTAAGGATGAGCAACCCATAACGTGGACGATGTCATCGTAATGCAAAAAAATAAATAAATAAAGGGGCTTGAACTCAAATGTCCACTATTCACGATATTACTACTTGTTAGGGCTAACAACTTCTCATAAATTATTAGACTCAAAGCAAGCGTTTAGAAGTTATACTACTCAGATATAGTAGGTTTATCTGTTGCTGCTTTTGGAGTACCCTAGCTTTAAAGATTTTAGAAGCGGGTCCTTAACATACAAACTTGGCACAACGTACAAGCAAAGGGAAAAAGAAAAAAAACACCATCTATACTTACCCGCTGATCCCGATGATGACTTTCATTTTCGATGGAATTAGAAACCGTCCGATATACCAACAAAAACAAAACACGAATTTGCGCTACAAAAGCCTAACTTATTTAGCTTTTCCCCTTCCCCGAAAAATTGTTCACTTACTACAAGTTCATTCAGAAATCCGAGGGCAGCACTGTACTTATATCGCCTGTCCCACGTGACTGTGTCGCCAGCAGCTGAAGGCAGGACCACGACAGGGGCGCGGGTGACAAAGGCTACCAATCGAGGACGAGGAGCTTAACTCTACGCCTGCCCATACGAACTGCACCTGTTGCAGCATCTCTTCAAGATCTTGTCAGCCTATATCTAAAAATAAATTTTAAATCTCACTTTGCCTAAATTAGTAATCTCTAAAGTATGGTAGTTTCACCTCTAACATTATTATTAGAAGGAGCTTTCAGACAGGTACCACGTTTAAACTTGTGACTGTCATAGAGCAAACGTCTTGGAAAATAACTACTACTGTACATTGTGCAGTGGTCAGAACATGTGATTTCTCAATTTATTACTTTCTCTTTGCACCGCGCCCAAGTTTGTTCCTTATTTTTTTTCTATATGGGACTGGTCTGTTTTTGTACATTTCAACAAATGACATGTTTCATTTTAATACTTGTGGTTAATGTGAGGTTGACGATCGTATGGATTACTGAAAATCCACGTTTAATATTCGTGTTCTGAACGTCAAAGTTTAACTTTCATCATCTTCTGAATAAAATACAGCTGTGCAAACCAGTCTGATTTCCTGATTACTTCTAGTACAAGCGGAACTCGTGTCGCTTAGTCTGCCCCATGTATTTTAATATTTAGGGTGTTGCTTAATTTTAAACTGCACCATTTTGCCGGACTGTGCATTGCGGTTTGCTGGTATAACAAGTGTTAGCTGGTGAACTATTCCCCTTCCCGAAGGTGCTGAATCATCATACAGTTCATTTGCGCTTTGTACATTGATTATTTCCTCACGTATATCATATTTAACAATGCATGTTGGTTGCAGACTATATGAAATAGCATGTTTATGACAATGAGTTACTACGTTCTGAACGATTGATTTTTGTAATAATAACGCTAACAAAATATACAATACAGAGTTTTGTAGGGCTAACAAATGTGCTACCAAATGAAAAGTAAGGGTCTATATTCGATCACCGAAAGCTTAAAAAGCGAACGGTGATTAATCGACCCTATGCAAGCGAAAGCTGGAACTGTCAGAAAAAAATCGCTGTTCAAAAAAAAATAAATAAATAAATTTAAACGTTACATTATGTCCCGTACTTAAATATACCAACTCCGAGACCGCACTACAGTGCCGAAAACGGCAACGTAACGAAGCGGCCAAGCGAATTATTTCCCAGGGAAAGAATCCGCTTCGATATTTTGCCGTTTGAGTGAGTTGAGTACGATTCGGTAAGCTCTCCTACCGAAGAAATTAAAAGGGTCTGTCCACTGAAATACCATGACGTGGTTAAACCAAACCGGTTTCTTTCAACTTCTGCATTAACAAAGCACACAATAAATCGAGTTATAAAACACCTCTTAAAGAATTCTCTATCTGCTTGTAAAGAATTGCATTTGGAAAGGGTGCACTACTTCCCCATCAGTAAATATGGCCTCCCTTTTATCTACTCCATCACAGAGAAGGGATACACTTTTACTAAATCCTTTTATTTCAGAATTTTACTCAGTAACAAGCAAAAGTTCAAGGTAACAAAACTATGTATCATCTATCTGAAAATATTAGAAAAAAATATCTGACAGATACAACATAAAATCATTTGGTTATTATCACATACCTGCTATATTACCACACATACCACCCCTCCCCCCTTCACTGTTGAGGCTGCCCACTAAAGTGTGCTAGCCTGTGTAACTGATTTATCACTGTTTCTGCATTTTCTGTGTGTTTCTATAAAAAAAACAAAAAAATAATCCTTGTTTTCCCGCTTCTCCTCGACTAGTTTAGACCAGTTTACAGGCATTGCTGTATTCTGGGCTGTGGTGTAGTTCCTGTGTTGTCCATTACCTTACTTGGATAGAAGGAAGTTTCTTTGCTCACCAGTGGGAGTGGGGAGCCTTGAGCAGCCTACCTGTCCCTGTAGGAAGTGACCTCAGCAGAAGAAGCTGTAGTAATTGGTTGTTTTGGACCATTTCTAGCTCTTTTGTAGTTCACTGTTTAAAATCCGCGTTTGCACGGCTTTTGTGGGTTGTGCGCATAGCGCAGCGCGGTTAAACAAGGTTAAACTTCTTCTGGCTCTGCCAGGTCTGCTCTTCAAATTTTCCCTTAAGGAAGCTCTACTCTTAGTATAATCAGACTACTCACTATATTATAAGCCTAGCACTTGTTCTCAATACTTCTCTATTAAGTAAGCACTCTCGTACTAAGTAAAGCACTACATCTACTTACCACCCCTGTGAATATCCACTTCCCTTAAAGGTACAGCACTCCCTTATACTGTTCTAGCATGTCGAGTGGTAGATTACTGGCATCCTCTCCAGTTCAGCTGGTCAATCTGGGTATCTTGAGACAATGCTACAATTGTCTCATGTACACAGACAACCCTCTCATCCCCCCAACAAACACAAATACATGTGAGAGATGCAACTATATAGCCAAACTGGAGGCTGAACTCTCTCAACTCAGGGCTGGCATGACCAGACAGGAGGAGATGGTAACCACACACACAACAATCCCAGTCCCACATAGACCTACCACAACTGCAAACCAAATACATAAAAACACAAAGACATACTCGGAGGCTCTAATAAAAAACTTACCAAAACAGAGGCTCCCAAAGCAGACATCCAAAAATCCACCACCTCAAAACAAAACACATGCAACACATACTTCAATAAATCAGTGTGTCAACCAATCACAGCCCTTAAGGCCAAACACCATGCCTGATACACTAATAATAGGTGACTCTATAGTCAGACACACTGATGTCCCTCTGACCAGGCTGAACAAGGAGAGGGTGACTGTGAGCTTTCTATCAGGAGCTAGGATCCGCCACATAACACACGCACTCAAGTCACTCCAAAGCAAGTACAAATATGACTCCGTCATTGTCCATGCCGGTGTGAATGACCTGAGACGTACCTCCCTGGACTACATGAAAAGAGACATAGAGGAGCTCTCCGATTATGTAGCCCAGGCTGGTATGACCCTAACCCTGATCAGCATCTTGCCTTCACCAAGAATGATACCACAATACAAAGACAAGATGATCATCTTTAATAATTGGCTCAAGTACTGGTGTCATTCTAAGGGGATCCAATGTCTGTCTGCCTGGGATGACATGTTGGACAAGCCACGCTGCTTCACAAGGGATGGCTTACACCTGTCACCACTGGGCTTCCGGATATTGGCTAAGGCTCTTGCCACCCCCATAGTGCCTTTTTTAGGCAAGGCTCAAAAGACAAACCCACCTCCTTAGAAAACAAAAATGGAAAAAACTAAGGGTAATGCTGCTCAACACCAGAAGTCTAAATCTCAAGATGCAGGCACTTGATGCACTCCTCAGCATGGAGAACATCGGCGTCTGTGCAGTAACTGAAACCTGGTTCAAGGCTCCTGAGAGCACCCCAGCTACCAGGCTATACCTCGTATCATGCTTTTCGCCCCAAAACCCGGGCGAACCACAAGGAGGGGAGTGTCCATATTCATCAAGGACACCCACACCTCCAGGTTAGTAGCAACACATGAAGCATCAAAGACCATACAGGTGCAACTAACCATAGGCAAAACTGCTATACAACTGGTAGCGTGTTACAGACCATCCTCCCAATCTCAAGAACCCCACTCAGCCTTCCTGAAGACATTGGAGGATATGAATGTATCACAAAATACCATCATACTGGGAGACTTCAACTACCCAAACATAGATTGGGTACATTATTCTAGCCCTAATACCCTAGCCCAAAGGTTCCTGGAATTCATAAATTCAAATGCACTGGAACAACTAGTCACCTCTCCTACTAGGGGAGATAATATACTAGTCCTGATCATCACAAACATGGGGACAAAATGCTCCACACTGGAAGTATACCCCTCACTAGTGAGATCTGACCACAAACTAATCACCCTGGATATACATATCCCACCTCCACCCCAGCACAAAAGACCACAGTGAAAAACTTCTCAAAAGCAGACTTCACTCTTCTTAAGACTGAGATGGTATCCTTTAAGCCCACTGTGCCAGTGGATACCACATCCCACAATGCCGAATCCTTCACAAATGCTTTCTCTGGACATCTCCAAGAATGCATGGACCATGCAATCCCAAATAAATCCAAGTCCCTCTCCACCAAAGGCAAGCGTCCTGTCTGGTGGACCTCAGCCATTAACAAATTGTATAACAAAAGAAGGAAGCTACTGCATGTCAGAGCAAAATCCCATGAAGGGAAGACATCTCTGATCAACATTAGCAGAAAACTACGTTCTCTCATAAAAACATCCAAGGCCAACTTTGAGAGAAAAATCGCTAAGGACACTAAAGATAACCACAAAGCCTTCTTCAGCTATGTTAGAAACCTGGGCGGAAACCCTCATATATGCTCAGAGTTGGTTCACAACAACAAAAAATACACTGAACCCACAGATATTGCCAACATTCTGGCTGACAGGTTCAGTGCAAATTTCTCCCCTCCCTCACCCCCAAAAGAAGAAATACTTATCCCAGCTGAATGTAATCTCCCTGTCATCTCAGATGTCCAAGTGAGAACCGCCCTAAACAAAGCTAAAAACACAGCATCAATGGGACCTGACGGTATTCCGGGTTGCGTGTTACGTGAACTCCAAGGGGAGCTAAACCCACACATAAAAATGCTATTTAACCTTAGCCTTACCGGGATATGTACCTGAACACTGGCGTGCAGCAACAGTGGTCCCACTCCACTAAAGGGCTGCCTCTACAGACCCTGGAAACTACCGCCCCATAAGCTTAACCAGCCTGGTCTGCAAAGCTATGGAAAGAATCATTATGGAACTCATAAACAGAGACATAGTGGACCTACAGACACTTGACCCCACCCAGTTTGGCTTTGTAAAGGGCAGATCCTGCCTTTTGAACCTGGTTGACTTTTTCGTAACAGTCACTAGAGCCATTGATGAGGGCAAAGCAGTCCATACAGCCTACCTGGACTTGGCTAAGGCCTTCGACACAATACCCCACTCAGGCATCATAGATAAGCTCAACAGCTTAAACGTAAACCCTTATGTCACTAGATGGGTTGCAAACTGGCTAAAGGACAGAACCCATAAAGTTAAAATCGCTGGAGCAATGTCAGACTCAAAGCCAGTCACAAGTGGTGTCCCACAGGGATCTGTCCTGGGACCCCTCTTGTTCAGCATTTATTTCTCAGATGTTAAAGCAAACATGGGAGGGCTGTGGCTGACAAAGTTCGCAGATGACTGCAAACTAGGCGCCATAGTCGATACACCAGCGGACACATACATCCTACAAAACGGCCTCACAGAAGCGGACAACTGGTGCGAGTCACGGCCTTAAACTAAATGCCAAAAATGTATAGTCATCCCTTTGGGAAAAACAAAGTACCCACAAATTATCACATAGACAGCAACCCACTGAGTACGGAAAAAGTAATCAGAGACCTAGGGACCCAAGTCGACAGCAACCTCTCATTTGACACCCACGTTGCCAAAGTGGTTAGAAAAACATTCTACCTTGCACACCTCATCATGAAGGGATTCACATCCAGATCCAAGGATGTCATTGTACCCCTATACTCCTCCCTCATCAGACCCATGATTGAGTACAATGCCCCATTTGGTATGTACCTCACCCGGCATTTGCAACAGCTGGAGATACCACAAAAGTACCTCACCAAGAGGATCAAGGGTCTCCAACATATGTCTTATTCTGCCAGACTAAAGAAACTTCAGCTCTATTCAGTAGCATACCGCCTGCTCAGAGGTGATCTCTGCCTGACGTACAAGGCCATGTCCAATCAGGATCTGATGGACATGCTCCACCTCAAAATCCAAATCCATCAGGACCACGAGAGCTAAAGACTTAAACCTCGGCACAAGTATGAATAGGACATGCTGGAGGGATAGATTCATAACCCAGAGGCTTCCCATGCTTTGGAACAAGATCCCAGTTCATATTAGGCAGAGCTCCTCACTGACTCTCTTCAAGAGAAATCTTGATGAGTGGATGGGAGATCGTAAGTTTACCCCAGGGGTCACATCTGTGTCACTGCTAGACAGGGGCACAGTAAACTAATTCTATTATATAAGGGGACCTTCATTGTGTCACTACTAGACAGAGGCACAGTATTCTAAATTTATTCTGTACATTTTTGTACCATTTCATGGGGTGGCAAAAGCCACATCACTATGGCTAGGCTTACAAATGCCCCAGGGCAGATAGCCTAGTACTATACTATGAAACTATGAAACTCATGTCCCTAATCATTCTTATTGTAAGGGAATTCCAATGTAAAAAAAAAAAAAAACTTGCTGCTACAACTCACCATCACCATCTATCTTGCACATTCAAAGGCCATTTATTCCCTTATTGGTGTCTCCCTTTGCTTCCTTTATATACCCAGAATTACACCCTCTATCTTCCCCTTTTGTTCCATCCCAGTTCTCCCTGTCTATGCAATCTGCTTCCATTAATACCTCTGATATAGCCTATAGCCACACAGGCTTGCTGATAACTATCAACCATCCACTTTTCGCTTCTAAGCTTTACAACCTCCATCCAGCTACTATTATCACCTCTACCCTAAGTCCATTCGGGAGATGTTGGGATTCAGCCTTTATATGCTGAATCACAAGCCCCCCCCCAAAAAAAACTGCTTTGTCAGGAGGTTTAACAGCATACAGACAGTGATACTGGTCTAAACTCCATGAAGTCTGTGTTACATTTCCAGATGCATTCAATTTATATGCAGTCTTTGTTTTTATATGGTGATCCTATTTTATAATTTTTAGCCTTTCAAAAGCCTCCCCCGAAAAAACTAATATTTTGAGAATTATCTTCTTTATATGCTACTATATGAAAAATAATCTTGTTTTTTCTAAATTTTATACTGAAACCAGCAGGTATTAACCTAATGGTGCCGTCCAGTTACAAGACGTTAACCACATACCTCTCCCTCTAGACCTGTCTAGCCTCCGCTATTTAAAAGTATTTTTCTGACACTCTTCATCTGTTACTATTCTATATTCCAGTTGAAAAGCTTTCTCTTAAAATGTCAATGAACCTCATATGAATTTGTCTATATTCTCCTCCTTTTTTAGTTTTTTCTTTCTTGTCTTATCTTTAGTACATCTTCAAGATTATCTCTACTAAACATAATGTATGAACAGCAATCATGTTACTACCTGCTATACTTTTAATTGGAAAACTGGATAATGAAACACCCAACAAATGCTCCCGGATCTAAGAAACTTCCGAACAAAGTCCAGTACTTCACGAGTGATGAAAATACAAACAAATTTATTTAAGCCGATTAAAAACAATACGCTTTTCGTCGGAACACCACTCCAACTTCCTCAGAAATTCAAATACAAGCAAAACAGTGCCTCACCCCTACCTAGCGTTAAATACTTTGATTGAGCAAGCATGATCACATGATACAAAATTCAATTCGTTGTCCTAAACCTCCAATAAAATTAAAAAACAAGAATAAAAATTAAAAAATACACATCCTGATAATATTACACTTAAAGCATATTGAAGGTTTCATATTTACCATTGTATTACGACTCATCGGTGCCGCTCCCACAATGCTGTAATACACCACCAATTTCAGAGAGGTTTTCACTAATGCAGTACAAAACCCATCATGCCCGTCTCTACCCAATCCGGGCAAGTCGCTCCCTATTGAAACGAACACTCAACTAAGTTGGAACTAGTATACGTTTACTCGAAGAGAGCAACTAGTTGAAAAATGACCTACCGTGATCAAATCATGTCCACTTATGTTATTCACCACCCTTAGTAAAAACTCGAGCGGATATTGAGAAACCTAGTATATTAAATTAAAATTACTCAAGACAAATGACAATGATATGTACCATTTCAACACATACAATCTAAATACTAAAATAAACAATAATAATAATATTGATATTAAAAATAATATATGTATTTAATGTACTGATATAATGGACCATACTTATTTAAAACCTAAACTAAATAAAAATACTCACACCCCATCTCACCAACATACAAAATAAAAATGTAAAATGACAGATGTAAAATGTGAGCTTTCTCAATAACAAGAGGCTCTATCACCAGTTAATGTTAAAAAGTAACTTTAAGATTCACCAGATAGAGACGGATACCAAGTGTCATTAATCCTTCTATAAAAATTTTTTACACCCAAGTTGGAAAGGACCCGTTGGGTACTACCCCTCCAAAACTCCCATAACTACACCTATATGCTGTGTTACTAACTCCAGTGTTATCACAAACACTATAAGATGTAGGATACTTGTGCAAAATGTTCCATTACATTTTAAATTTTACAAGACTACCCTGTGCTAATAACTTGTCCTAAGCTCGCCCTGTATTATCTTCTAAGGTGACTAATGTACACATTAGACCAATGCACATCACCTAAAATGGGGGTATATATGTTAAATTACAACCTACCGATCGCTCGGGAACCATTAAGAAATTGTAATTTATCATGCAACCTTGAACTCTAGAGGTTGACAAACCAGTGTCACCTCTTCAGACGTTTCAGCTTTAATAGGCAAGCTAGACTGGGAGAACCGTTTAGGCCAGGTACATGACAAGCGTCTAACCTCAATTGTCACCACAGTTCTCTACTTTCAAGCATAAGCGGTGTGTATCCACCTCTCAAATCCTGTCTGACCTGATCCCCAACACTAAATAAAAAGTTATGGCCAGGGTTTTCCAAAACATGTTTGGCCAAGGCATTATCTATTTTGCCTTTCCTAATGGCATAAAGATGTTCATAAATACGCTCCTGTAACTTGCGGTCGGTCTTCCCCACGTAAAAGGTGGAACAACAAGTGCACTGGCTAAATACACCACCTGTGTACTATTACAATTGTATCCAAAGAAAGAAGAGTCCGACGAAGAAAAACAGCTGAGCCTGGCACCACAGGACCTGGAAAACAGGTTTGAAAACACAATCGTGGTAGATACCAAACTGCAAAGCTTTGTAGTTCAAGCCTTTATTTAACGAACAAAGAATGTAGACCAAGCGCTTTCGCTCGGTTAATACCGAGCTTTCTCAAGGTGAAACAAGAGTCGTGCTTCACTTCCAGTCATTAAATAATCAAACAACAAGTCACATGCCATAATTAATTCAATTAACAACATAATGAATTGAAAATTAAAGATGATGAGAATGTTACTCAATTAAAAATGCCCTGCTCTAAAATAGATTTGTTCACAACATTCAGTGTAGAAATAAACAACTATAATGGTCCAACTTACACACTTGTAATGTGCACACCTACAAATGCATGTACTATATTGTGGTGCCAGACCTTAAAAATCCACACTGTGTAGAAATCATACTGTAAATATAAACTTAAATGTTAAAAAACAATCGTGCATTAAAATGATGTAAATAAGCATGAAATAAAAACTTCACATTTATAGTGTTCAATGCAATAAAACCAGAGCCTAGTGAACTGGAGCTACATTAACTTTGTGGAAAAAAAGGTAAATCTACTACCCCCAATGCAATACTAGCGAACCAAGAAACTACAAACGAGCCTGCCTCAGCTTCAGGACACTGTTAATGTTGATGTTCTCATTCAAACCAGGAAACCGGCTGGAATCCAATTTCAGTTGCCAAAATAATTCTCTGTATTCAGCCTGGTTTCCCAGCTACGTAAACGTTTTACATTACAGGAGATATCTTGACGACATCTGTATATTATGGAAAGGTAGTGAGGACAGTTTAGTTTGTTTTTTACAATACATCAGTGAATCAACATCATTTTTGAAGTTTACTCACATAATAGATAAAGACAAACTCCACTATTCGGACATCACCCTATCAAAGGATTATGTCAACCAATGTTTCCAATCAACATTATACAGGAAAAGTTCTTATTCTAATTCTTATCTCCATTTTCAAAGTGGACACCCATTCCATCAAAAGAAGGGTATAGTAAAAGGGCAGTTAATTCGGACCTCACGTATGTCCTAGTACCCCAGAAAGTGTTTTGAAGAGGTCGGCATTTTAAAAAGTTTTTTTCTAGAAAAGGGGTACCCTGCTACACTTGTAGAAAGTTTAACTGAAGAAGTGAATCAGGGAAGGGACACCCTCTATCCCCCTTTGTTGGGAACTGGTTTAAATACGTCTCCTCAAAACGAACACACAAACAACCTCAGCATTAAAAATAGCTTTATATACACATACTCAGCTAATTCGTACAAGATTGAACAAATTAGTCAGAATTATTGGCCTATTCTTAGTGCACATGATGAAATAAAAACTTACATTCCAACTAACCCACATTTTTTTCAGAAAGAGAGATACAAATTTAAAAGAACTTTTGGAAGTTAATCATGAGGCTCAAACATATGGAAACAAAAAGAAAACTGGAACATATCCATGTGGCAGTTGCAAACAATGTTTTGCCATGTTAAACTCTGGTGTTTTATACCTCCCATCTAGGAAGTTTAGATTTACTTCCACTAGATATTTCAATTGTGGAGCTAGGGGAGTGGTATATTTAGGGTTTTGTGAAACGTGGTGGGTTTTATGTGGGCAAAACGGAACGTTTTTTAAGGAGAAGAGTGTATGAGCACTTTAATGATGTTGCAAACCACAAAGAAAGTAACGCATTTTATAAACATTCCTTACTGTGCGGGAATATGCACTTGAAGTTTTTGGTTCTTGAACAAATCATACCAGACATCAGAGGTGGTAGCTGGGAAACCAGGCTGGAATACCGAGAATTATTTTGGCAACTGAAATTGGATTCCAGCCGGTTTCCTGGTTTGAATGAGAACATCAACATTAACAGTGTCCTGAAGCTGAGGCAGGCTCGTTTGTAGTTTCTTGGTTCGCTAGTATTGCATTGGGGGTAGTAGATTTACCTTTTTTTCCACAAAGTTAATGTAGCTCCAGTTCACTAGACTGTTTTTTTTGCGTTGAACACTATAAATGTGAAGTTTTTATTTCATGCTTATTTACATCATTTTAATGCACGATTGTTTTTTAACATTTAAGTTTATATTTACAGTATGATTTCTACACAGTGTGGATTTTTAAGGTCTGGCACCACAATATAGTACATGCATTTGTAGGTGTGCACATTACAAGTGAGTAAGTTGGACCATTATAGTTGTTTATTTCTACACTGAATGTTGTGAACAAATCTATTTTAGAGCGAGGCATTTTTAATTGAGTAACATTCTCATCATCTTTAATTTTCAATTCATTATGTTGTTAATTGAATTAATTATGGCATGTGACTTGTTGTTTGATTATTTAATGACTGGAAGTGAGGCACGACTCTTGTTTCACCTTGAGAAAGCTCGGTATTAACCGAGCGAAAGCGCTTGGTCTACATTCTTTGTTCGTTATAGCTTATTTAGATGTGGACCTTAGAAAAGATGTGATCCAGGAATGTTATACAGCTAAGATCCATAGAAAAGAGACATTTTCCAATAGTTATGTTCACTTTGACAGTTCCCATTCGTTTAAACAAAAGAGGTCTATAATTAAAGGCCAACTTGTGCAAGCTGCTCGGATGATTTCTGGAGACCAGGATTTTAGAGATGAATGTAACTACATGTCCAGTTTATTCCTCAATAGAGGTTACCCTCAGGACCTAGTAGGTGAATTGGTTTCAGAGGTTCACATTAAAAGATTTTCAGGAATTTATGTACCTATTTTGAGTCATAAGGGTGTAGAATTAAAAGAGCATATAGGACAAAAGGAAATGACTCCCTCTTTATCGAATAGTTTAATTCTAAGTTATACCTTAGTCGCTAGGGAGATATATTCCATTATTAAGAAAAATTGGACTTTAATAACTCAGGATGATTCTACCCGGAAAATTCTGGTAGACTTGCCTAGGGTAGTCTATAGGAGGGGGGAAAATATCAAAGGTACATTGGAAAGGAAACCTAAGTCGTACAGTAGCAGATTCGGCATGTACAAATGTAATATGTGCCGTTACTGCA
>NC_056747.1:398640970-398893470 GCF_019279795.1 Protopterus annectens
GTTTTGCTTACATTCAAGTCAAGGTTGTTCCCCTTGCACCAGTTGATCAGAGATGCCACCTCCTCTCTGTACGCCCTTTCATCCTCCTTTGTGATGACCCCCACGACTGTGGTGTTATCAGCAAACTTAATGATATGGTTAGACTTGTGCTTTAGCACAGCAGTCGTGGGTCAGGATGGTGAATAACAGTGGGCTGAGAACACATCCCTGAGGAACCCCAATGTTAATCGTGATGCACTTTGATGTGGTCTCTCAATTAGGAAGTCCAGGATCCAGTTACAGAGATGTTTACTGATTCCTAAACATGCCAGTTTTTCTACCAGCTGCATTGGTAATACCATATTAAATGCAGAGCTGAAGTCTATGAACAGCATCGTCACATAGTTGTCTTTGCCCTCTAAATGCTCAAGGGCGATGTGTACTGCTACTGATATGGCATCAGCCGTGGATCGGTTACCTCTGTATGCAAACTGCAGGGGGTCAAAATCAGGAGGTAGGCATGATGAAAGATGCTTTTTGATCAGCTGCTCAAAACATTTCATAACAATGGATGCCAGAGCAACTGGTCTGTAGTCGTTAGGGCTGGAGGGGGTAGTTTTCTTAGGTAGTGGGATGATGTTAGTTTCCTTGTAGCATGAGGGTACTTTTGCCATGGCAAGAGAGGTGTTAAATATTTCCTTGAGCACTGTGCATAGTTGATAAGCACAGCCTTTTAACACCTTGCTCAGTATGTTGTCTGGGCCAGCAGCCTTTCTGGGGTTCACTGTTCTTAGCTCTCTTCTTACCTCCTCTGTGCTGAGGTTGAGTATTGCATTCTTATCAGTGGGTAGCTTTAGTGCCAATCTGCTGTTTCTTTCCTTAAATCTACCAAAGAGGATGTTCAGACTGTCCGGGAATTTGATGCTGTCCTCACACAGTGCTGACCTGATTTTGTAGTCAGTGATCTCCTGTATGCCTTGCCATAGTCTCCGTGCATTTTCATGCCTTCAAAGTGGCTCTGTACCTTTCTGCCATACTCCCTCTTAGCCTCCTTTACAACCCCCCCCCCCAGATTACCTCTTGCTACACTTAGGGCTGCTTTGTCCATAGCCCTGTAAGCTGCCTTTCTCTTCTTCAGAAGCTCATATATCTTAGGGTGAGCCATGGCTTCTGGTTAGCTCTAATAGTGATACTCTTGGTATTTGTTACCCAATCAACACAGTTTGAAATGTATGCTGTAACTACCTCAGTGTAGTCATCAATGTTTAGATGCTGATTCACTGTGGCTGTCTACTTGAACATATCCCAGTTGGTTCTTTCAGAGCCTCCATAGCCCCCTTGGGCCATACCCTGATCTTCCTTTGTGAGTTTCTCTCTAACCAGTGCAAGTTTGTAAGCTGGCAATAGTAAGATGGTATGATGGTCAGAGTTTCCCATTTGTGGAAGTTGCACTGCCTTATAAGCTTTCGTTAAGTTTATGCACACCTTGTCCAGGATATTATCACCCCTTGTAGGAATGTCCACATACTGATGGTAGTGTGGGAGTACTTCTTTCAGATCTGCTTTATTAAAGTCACCAGCTGCCACATGTACAAGGTCAGGATATTTGCTCTGCAGCTCACCCATATGATTGCATAGTTTATTTAGAGCTTCAGTGGTATTGGCACTAGTGGGATATACGGCACTGTTACACTGACCCTATTCAGGTCCTTGGGAAAGTAAAATGGTCTCCATTTAATATGCAGGAACTCTAAGTTCTCACAGCAGTGTGATAGTATGATTTTACTGTTGCTGCACCATCTTTTGTTAATATAGATGCAGGCTCCACCTCCTCTGGCCTTTTCACACAGTGTATGGTGTCTGTCAGCATAAAATTCTTCCAAGTTTACTGTATTATCATTTATCTTATTGTTATTCCATACCCAAGTTTAGGTCTAATGTAACTAAGAAATAATGATTTCTTCATTTCGGATTTCTTAGCCTTTATAAATATTTTTATATAATCTATAGTTCTATAACTATCATTAACCAATTGGTTGACATTATTAGAAAAACTCAAAGCTGGATCTACCCATATACCCAGGTCCTTAAATTAATCTGCAGTTTCAATCACTGTGTGCTGTATTAAATATTCACCTTTCAGTCTGTGTATCCCAAATCTTATATGCTTTAGTTTTTGAGGTATTTATCAGCATATTATTCTCCTGTGCCAAAATGGTCAATTTAGTCAAGTTCTTTTGCAGATATGCCCTATCTGTAACACATGTAATCAGTTAACCCAGTTTCAAGTCATCTGCATACAGACTGTAGAACACTTCGGATGAAAAAGATAGATCTGAAAGATACAATCTAAACAGTCATGGGCCTAGGACAGGACCCTGTGGGACACCCTGACTGTAACCAAGAATTTTACCTGTGCAATTGCTGTATGATAATTGCCATGCCCTATTTGTAAGCCATGCAGCTATTCATCTTGTCAAGAGTACATGGATACCTAGTTGTTCTAATTTATTGATCAGTGTTTTGTGAATGTCCCTATCAAATGCTGAAGTTAAATCTATAGAAATGACATCACAGCATACATTTTCATTCATAGCTATTATATTGTCATGTTACATGTGGTAGTAGATCCATTTTCATCATATTCATGCTGATATATAGTTTTAAGTCCAAACCTTTCCAATTATGACAATAACTTATCCAATATTACCTTCTCCATGATTTTTCCATGACATAAAAGTAGACTTAAGGGTCTATATGACCCTGGGTTTGTCCTAGTCCCCTTTCCCTTAAAGACAGGTTTAATGATTGTGTATCTCCAAACTTGGGGAATCTCCCCGTATTTATACAGCCTAGTAAATAATAGATATAATGCTACTGTAAGTTCTTGCTGAAGTGTTCTCTTGTCATTATTATTAATTCTGTCTCCTCCCTGTGCTTTGTTTGGATCCAGTTTGCATAGTTCTTTTTCAATATAATCCAATTTGATTTCAGTAAATGAGGTTACCTGGATGTCACTAGGAGAACTTATCCTTCCCTCTGTGGTGCCAAACTATTTTGCATAAAATTTTGTAAATATTTCTATAACCCGTTGTGTTTGAGGATAATTTTTAGAATCTACACACAGTTCCAAATCCTATGTGTCTATAAAATGTTTTCATACTATGTTGAATATCTTTATATACATTTTCTGTTTTTTCTTGATCATGTCTTCCTCTATGCTTAATTTGTTTGCCCATTTTATTTATTTCAGCTTTCAAGTTGTAGTTCGACCTCTTTTCCATTTCTTATGTTTTTATTTCTCACCTTAATAAAGTATCTTGTTCTTATGGAAATATATCCTCCTGACATTGTTTGGCTAGATCTTGATGTTAAACATTTTTTTGCATTAAAACAATTTCTTTTTCAAAACTTTTGACATTCCTTCTACAGTTTTTCCACTGAATGCATCACAACAATTAGCTTTTACATAATGACTGTTTTGCTTTCATGTAATCTGTATATAACCTTCTGTGCATTAATTTACATTTAAATCTGGCAGAATTATCTAGCAACAAATGAACCTTTATAACCCCATGATCACTGCACACCAATGATAGTAAAAGTTGACATGAAGTAACAGTAATCTCTTTAGGAACACAATGTCTAGTATGTTCTGTTCCCTGGTAGTTTTTTTTTTTTTACAATCTGAAGTGACTGTTCTTCCTGGACATATGTTATTAATTTCCTTACTAATGTTGTTGAATCAGTATTATTGCAGTTTTTTTTCTGGTAAATTTAAGTCTTCAGCCACTGTTATTCATCTCTCTTGTGTTTCATACAAGAAATGTATGAATTCCTCTCCGTCATCAGCACTTGACTCTGATTGTCTATACACTTCAATAACTGTTAGATGTTCCAGGGTTGTCTTTATTGTCACAGTTGTAATAATCACAGGACTCATAACGATCTTTAATCCCTATCATGACACCTCCACCAGATTTTTTTAGAATGTCTGTTATCGTCAAAATATTTAGACCCTGACAGAACTGGTTTCCAGTCATTGTTCTTTAACCAGGTTTCACAAATATTAAGAGCATCAGTGTTGTGGGAATGTAGCAAGTTTTCCAATAAAAAATGTTATTATTAATGCTCCTAGCATTAACAGCTATCAGAGATGCATCAAATGTTGCTCTCTGTGAACTGTTAAATTTTCGAGCTGGCAAAATACCTGCCTTGTGTTTGTCAAATATTGCAAAATATCTGCTGCAAAATTTCTCTTTCCAGATCCTGACACCTGCACACCATCCTGTCTGAACATGTGTGCTTAAAATTAAGCTATGATGCTCTACACATTTCCATTTTTTTAAAACAGGACATTTTTTTCATGTAGGTATTTACCCCCCAGATCTTTACAGTCACAGTGACATGACTCCTTTCTGTATGTGATTTGTGAAAAGTATGTCCTAAAACCTGTACAACCTATGCTATCGAAGAGGGCTGTAAGTTCTCTACTAATAGTCAGAGAGTTCTTGCAGATGAGATCGTTTGTATCAACATGAAAAAAAAAACAGATCCGTACTTCTTTACATTAAGGCGTTCTATTGCCTACCTCACATCTCTGTTTTTCCTCCTGGCAAGCATAACACTATTTGATGTTTATCTTCTCTCCAAATGTAAGTATCAGTTTCTCTAATAATTGACTCTCCAATTACAAGATATTTTCTGACTAGATCTGAAGAATCTTCAACTTCTAATTCAGTAATATCTGCTCTATCCATTGCTACAAAGGAATGATCTTCATCACCGTTAGTCTTATTAATCCCACTGGTTTCATTGCTTATTACATTTGCAAGCATACGGTTCTCATCCAGCTGGTTTTGTATATCCATAGCTTGAACTATGTTGTCAACATCTACCTTTCTCCTCTTTTTTCATACAGTAATGTTCTTTGGTCTTTCCATGTTCAATTTTGGTTTGTTCCTTTTCACCTGCCCTTTGTCTGTTTTTTCTACCTTCACCTTTGGAAAAATTATGCTTTTTACTGTAGACTGAATGTCTTCTGACTGACTTGTCTGCAAAAATGTATTTTCCTAGTCTGTAAAAATAAAATACTCAAAACATTCCTTTAGCTGTAATGTGGATGCATTTCTTCTTTGTTGTACACTCTTATATTTAGATTTTGTTCACTGACAATTATATGTGCAACAAGAATCCATAACGCTGTTTCAGAGTTTGTTCCCACTGAATGTGATAACTGGCAGCCTGCATTGTTATTCCCTTCCACATGAACTTCCATACCCCTCAGTCTCTGAATATTAAAAATCGGGTAACCTATGGGTGGATGAAGACTGAACCTTTGAACGTTATTTGTCAGAAGTTTAACCTGCCAATGATCAGTTCCTCCATAGCAAATCATTGTTGCTGAGTTGTGCCAGCAGCGATATCTTTGTCAGGGGTAATTTCCTCCTCCTTCAAGTTGGTGCACCCATGGATTTAGTATATATACATTTGAAGGGGTGTGGGGGGCTTAGCCCCCTGCAAAAAAGAAAAAAACACTTAAAAAAGTATTTTTGGACCATTTTTTTTCAGGAAATGCAGACTGGGGATTCTAAACCTCAACAAGCTGAAATTTGTCCACTCACAGTGGAAGCTTAAAAATCATAGCATTAGTCTTTAAACATCATAGCAGAGGGACACTTTCTTCTTTGTTGGAATAGAAAGTGTTAAGATGCTAGACCCCCATAGAGCTAGTGATAAAGTATCTTTGTACAGCATTATGTCAGTTATTTAATATTGTCTATTCCTTTGAAAAGATCTCCCTTTATGAGTAATTCCAGAGCATATATAGCAATATTTGTTAACTTGGGAGGATATGATTGACAGACCACACTGCTTTGCCAGGGTGTCCCCTTTATGGTTTCAGTTATTGGCAAAGACATTATCCAGCCCCATAGTGCCTTTTTTGGGCAATACTAACCTGATAAAAATTGCCAACATAATGAAGCAAAGGAAAATATGAAGGTGTTACTGGTCAGTGTTAGAAGCATGAAAAAGAAACTACCCTCCCTACAAGCCCTTCTCACCCTGGAAGACATTGACGTCTGTGCAGTGAATGAGTCGTGGGGAGCAGTACGGCTGTGCAGGGCTATAACACCTTCCACACGTTAGACCACCTACTGTGCAGGAGGTAAAAAAGGTGGAGGTGTAGCAATCTACATTGAGAAGAGACTTACATTAGAGCTGGTAAAGCAGTATGATGCACTACAGCTTCTTCATGTCCAAATAGGCACCAGAAAGGTCCCATATCATATATTAGCTAGCTGCAGAACTCCTCCTATGACAAAAGAAAGACAAAATACCTGTTTACAGGAACTAGAATCACTCATTATTAAACCCAGTACCATTTTCATAGGTGATCCAACTATAGGCTAGGAAACCTATACCACCACTAGTGCACAAGCAAAGAAATTCCTGGACTTTGTCAACACAAATATCCTTGAACAATTAGCCAAAGTGTGCTGCGGTAGCATTGTCGCCTCACAGTAAGACGCTGTCCGGTTCGATTCTCAGCTAGAGTGTCATCTGCATGGAGACATGCGTGAATGGGCGTACCTTCGTTGAAGGTTGTGCGTCAGAGCTGGTAACTCGGCACATAAAAATCAACTACCAATCATTAGCGGACCAGAGTTCCGCTGTGGCGACCCCTAACCGGGAAAAGCCGAAAGACACAAACAGTCAAAGTGTCCACTAGGGGGAGTAACATCTAGTATCTTGTCCTTACTAATATGGGAGCATCTTGCACCATCACTTGTGCATCTTCATCACTTTTTAGGTGTGACCATACAACCGTCTTCTTTGAAATAAAACTAAAATCAGAGATCTGTTCCACCAAAGGCATCTTTAAAAAATTCTTTAAGACAAACTGCCTACTCCTAAGTGATAAATTGTCAAACTTCAAACCTCCACCAAACTGACTTAACTCCACTGATTATGTAAAAATGTACACTACCACAATATAGCAGCATGTAAGCAGCTGCATAGATGCAGTTTACATCCCGTAGGAAGAAATGCAGGGCAAACCCCAGAAACAAACACGCATGGTAGAACCATAATATCAACAAACTTTATAATAAAAGGGAAAGAATTTTGACCAAAAGCAAGAAAACTAACTCCCAGAATGTTAGAGCCCTTGTCAGTGAAATAAACAAACAATTCAGGAGCTTAATAAAATCCACAAAGCTAAGTTTGATGCTGAAATAGCTACCCGAGCCAAAGACAGGGCATCTTTTAGTTATGTTTGTAATCTCAAAAGCACAATGCAGCAATGCACTGGCTATTACAGACCAATAGGTATGACCAGCCTCATATGAAAATCCATGGAAAGACTTATTGAATTAATCAACCATGCCATATGGAACCTCCAAACACTGGACCTGTCTCAGTTTGGATTCATCAAGGGCAGGTCATGCATACTCAACATAGTGGATTTTTTTAAAAAGGTCACCAAAGCAATGGATGAAGTCAAAATGGTACACACCACATACCTTGACCTGACCAAAGCTTTTGACACAATTCCTTATTTGGGCATAGTAGAAAAGCTAAATATACTGGGAATAAACCCCTGTGTCACTGGCTGGATTGCCAACTGGCTCATAGGACACAGATAATCAAAATAGGAGAAGTTACTTCCACAAAAAGACCAGTGACCAGTGGAGTGCCTCAGGGTTCTGTACTGGGACCTCTCCTGTTTGGCATCTACTTTTCTAAAGTAAAAGTCAATATCAAAGGGCTCTGACTGACTGCATTTGCAAATAACTTCAAGCTAGGAGCACTCATTGAATCCAAAAATGATTTAGCCATCCTGCAGGAATGTTTGTCTCAAACAAATAACTGGTGCCAAAATTATGGAGTAAAACTAAATGCCAAAAAATGCATTATTTATCTTTTGGGAAGTCACCTACCTCACAATCTACCACATTGATAATACACCCCTAAGAGATGACCCAGTTTGGGATTTGAGAACTTATGTGGACAGTGACTTAACTTTTGACCAGCATGTCTATTGGTGTAAGAAAGTCCTTCTGTATTACACAGCTTATAAACAAAGGGATTGTGTCCCCATCTAGGGATGTCATTGTTCCCATTTACTCATCCCTCATTAGGCCAGTCATTAAATAAAATGTCCCTTTAGCATGTCTCTGTCCAGACACATGCAACAACTGGAATATCCACAGAGATGCCGTACTAAAAGGATACAAGGCCTAAACAACATGTCCTACATGGACTGACTCAAAGCCTTGTCACTATGCTCGGTATCCTACAGACTGATAAGAGGTGACCTGTGTCTGGCATATAAGAGATCTTTCATTCCATTACTGATGGGTTTACTGTACATCAGCAAGTCAAATGGCATCAGAAATACTCGGTCTCGGGATCTAAACCTCTTCTGCAACACCAACAGAACAGTTTGGAGGGACAGATATATCTTGCAGAGGATACCACTGCTCTGGAAAAGACCCCCTATCCACATAAAACAAAATTCATCCCTGTTGACTTGCAAATGCAACTTAGATCTATGGATGAGGAACAGAAAATTTACCCCAAGACTGTCCCCTGTACTACTAATGGATAGAGGCAGTTCCTAAATGCTTTATCCCATGCATGGATCCTCTCAAATTATTTATGGTATGATCCCAGTTATTCTCATTAAGGGTAATATATAATTATTGACCAAGGGATGGGTAAGACCAATCTATAACTAAATGGAATAGCTTATTTTGAGTACTAAAAGTGAAATTGTCTAGGCTTAAAATGCCCTGCAAGAGCAGCTAGACTAGTACTTACCTATAAACGTAGAGTGTTATGCCTAAATCATAGCAGTTAAGAGGGACGTGGACTACATTTTTGGGCAGGGTGCAATTAATAAATTGTACCAACACTATTTAGGACTCATTTCCAGTTACTTGCAGCCATAAATGTTTGGTCATATGGTTCTTTCTCCTGGAGCTACAGAAACTTTCAAACAAATCACAAACTATGGAATATTCTCCAGGCTGAGGTGCAGCAGTAGCATTGTCACCTCACAGCAAGTGGTTCTCCCGTTCGATTCTCAGCTGGAGCACCTTCTGTGTGGAGTCCACATGTCCTCCCCGCGGTCGAGTGGCATTCGAAAGACATGCGTGAATGGGCGTGCCTTCATTGAAGGTTGGGCATTGGGCTGGCACCTCGGCACTGTAAAAATCTACTGCCAATCATTAGTGGACCGGAGTTCCGATGTGGCGACCCCTAACCGGGAAAAGCCGAAAGAACAACAACAACCCTTTAAACATAACTAAAAGCATGTTTTTTTTTAAAGATAGGTTTGCTTTCTCCTGTTATCGCTTAATATCCATTTTAGAACTCATACAGTAAAGAGGCAGGCATAATGTCCTCTCTCTAACCACTGATGGACTGTTATCTTTTAGGCAATTTCTTATAGCCTCGTTTTTCTACTTTTCCTTGTCAGACTTACTGCAATAAGTTTTTGCTATTCATAGTCTTACTTTATTTCTGTCCTCACTGCTGCCTACTCCAGTGTGCCAGAGTTTCACTGTCAACTTTAACTTTATTCAACTCTCCTTATTTAAAGTTCAGAAAAAAATCTAGAATTTTTGTAATGTGGAACTCTGTGTATGCACCATATTGTACAGTGGTTGTTTGCTGTTAGTACTTTAATTGTGGCTGTCACAATGCAGTAGTATTTCTATTATATTCTTTTGAACTATTTATATAGTCTGCTATGTAAAATATGTGATAAACAGTATCCTGGGTGAATTTTCAAGGTGTTGTTTATAAGACATAAACTTGATCTTAAATAACTACGTTAATGCTGGAAATTCCCAAGTATCTTAAATGTAAAAAGGGTCCCCTGGCTCAGTAGAACTTGCCTAGTTACTGAAATGCAATTTGTCAGTAAATAAATAAATAATACTCCAGATATGTAAAATGTTGCTTCTTCCTTAGTTTATGTATTAACAAGTAACATTTCTCACTATGTTTGCATTGCATCGTAGTTTTAAATGCTGTTAAAATCCTACCAAGATACACGTCCAGATCTTTGCAAAAGTTTAAACACCTTAAGAGTAAATGGAAGATCCCTTACATGAGCCATTTACAAGCATTTCCTTTTACCTTTTTTTTTACTTTTTTGATCAAATAATCAGCCTTGTATCTACTTTTTTATTGCCTTCTCCTTAATTGCTGCCTAACATAACATTAACTTCTTAATATTATATAGTATCATGATCTTATTATTTATTTATTTTTTTACAGTTTGTTAACCTGGTGGACTGCTAGTTCACATGGCTCTTTTTCAAACTCAACCCTGGAGCACTTTCTGGTTAACTGACATTTTCCAGAGTCATACACTAGGCAAATGGAAGCTGAGGGAGTCAAACCTTGGTTATTATTTTATTTACGTTACTTTGCTTTTGGACCAGGTTGTAGCTGGAAAAGCTCCACCTACTTAACAAACAACTAAGTAATATAAAATCCTTTTTTACTATCCCACTATCAGTAATCTCATTTGCTCCACCTTAAGGAGCCTGAACCCCACAGGTTCTTACTACACCACCATTACCTCTACTGCTTTCTGCTTGCTCTTGGGTTCATGTATCTGTTATTTAACTTCACTGCATTGCTTTCTTCTTACCCGTACCCTAGAATCCCAGTGCATACTGTCTACATCCAACTAACAATTTTCAGTGCCTGCTTTATCCCACTCATTACTGCAGGGAACCGGGGCCTATCCTGGCAAGTAACAGGCATCAGGCCGTAACCTTTTCTAGATGAGATATCAGGTCATGCATACCTAACAATCTCTTAGCCAAAGAAATCTGGACAAAGCTTACATAATGGGGGGACAAAGGCTCAAAAATAGGGACAGATTTTAAATATTGCTCTTATAAACTTAGAAAGTAAATAGAATAACAATGTCTGTGTTAAAATACATTTTCTAAAGGATATGGAGTCTGAAACTCAAATGTGTGTTGTTATTTAGTGATTTCATTCCTCAGATCATCCCAGTGATTTGCCAGAAAACCATACATTTTATGAGGAACAGACCAAAATTTTGAGGCAAAAATCTGGACATTCTTTGAAAATCTGTACAGTTGAGAGGTATGATGTAGGACAGACACGTACTGAGAAAACAAATGAAGGAAACTAAAATGACTAAGAAAATGTATATTGCCAGAAGTACTCCACCACTCCAATGCAAAATCCACACTAAAAGTTTATTGTGACGCTTTCGTTCACATTCAATGAAGGAACTTCTTCAGACATTTTAAAATAAGACATCCAGAGCTTAAATAGTTAAAAAAATTATAACATCATACACCCTCCCATTTTTATATTAAAAAGCAAACACAATTCACATTTAATTCATCCGAATATGTTCATGGTGAAACTATTTCAAAAGGTTCATAAAAATACATAAAAAAACATAAAAATATGTATATATTCATATATATTTTGCATTACAAACACAAGGTGCAGGGTTTGAATCTCACAAGGGATAATTGGCTAGGTTTAAAATGGCTTGCAAGGGCAGTTATCTTGGTACTAATCTATATACCTATATACCTATATATATATATATATATATATATATATATATATATATATATATTTTTTTTTTTATTTTATTTTATTTTATTTTATTTTTTTATTTTACTAAAGATTTTAATTTAAGAATGCACTTTACAGAACAGTATTCACTCAGGCCAGGGAAGGAGCATGCATTTAGTTTTAATTGCCATAGTAATTCCCTCTCCTCAAGCCTGAGTGCCCAAGGGCCACCTCTAATGTTGGCTTCCACTTTTTCTATAACCATCTAATGGAAATAATGGTTTGACTGTTCCAAAATATGTTTGGCTAAGGCATTAGTTGTATCCTGTTTATTAATACTGTACTAGTGTTCATATATTCTCTGCTTTAAGTGCCATTCTGCCTTACCTATGTAAAATCCTGGCACTTAGCTAAATATATGACCCCCTTAGTATTACAATCGTATTTACCTGCCAACACAAATTTTGTGTTATATATTGTGAAAGATGATGTGACTTCTATATATTTACAGGTCAAAGAAGGGCTCTGCTTCACATGAATAGGATTCTATTCCAGAGGAGAGTCAATCTCTGGGAGACACAGCTGTCTCTCCAGCATGATGTATTCATGTCAGAGATGAGGTTTAGCTATTTGGAGCAGGTAACCCTCATGCAGTTAGTTTTATATTTCCATCAGGGCTGGGTCAGAGACTGCCTTGTAGGTCAGACACAGATCACCCTTCAGTAATCTGTATGAAACTGAATAGGGCTTTTAATCAGTCCACATATGACATGTTGGTTATACCCTGTATTTTATGGGTTAGAAACCTCTGAGGACACTTTTACCTGTTGCAGGTGCCTGGCGAGGTACATGCCAAAGGGTGCACTGTACTTGATTATTGGTCTGATATGGACTGAGCACAGAGGTACCATGACATCTTTAGATATGGATGCATAGTTTGTATTACTCTCCGAGTACCCAGATCTCTCACTACTGGGTCCACCCTTAGGAGTGGGCTATCAACAGGGACGGCTCATGCTATTGGACTGCAGCCCCCAGCTGTAAAAAGAAAAGAAAAAATGAAACAAAAAAAAAAAAGAAAAGAAAAACTAAATTAAAAAACATGATGGTGATTCCTGGAACTCCCCACATGCGTGCTCGGTGTTCCCGGAACTCTCCACACATGCATGCAGGAATTTGGCCTGACCAGTCCAGATTAGGAAGAAGGCATAAAACTACAGAAATGCCAAGAAGTCTATGCAGTTACAGCTGCAGAGACTGGAAGGGGATTGGACTGCAACATCTGCAGGCTGGATAGCTTGCATTTCAAAACCCAGGGGCTGAGACTTTGAAGCAAGCTGCTGCAGAAATTTCAAACCTGGACTCCAAACCCTTAGTATGTGCGTGTGTGTGTGTAAAATGCCCATGTTAAATATACCTGGTGGCTAGTGCGAAACTCAGGAAATATACCTGGTGGCTAGAGAATAACTCAGGCTCAAACCCTGTACCTTGGGTGCATGTAGCAATTGTCTGAATTCCCTACCCACCACCACTTGTGAAAACTATTCAGATTTTTGCCTCATATTTTTGTTCTGTTCCTCATAAAATCTGTGGTTTTCTGGATTTTGAATTCACTAAATAATGACAGGCATTTGAATTTCAGACTCCATATTCTTCCGAAAGTACATGATAGCACAAAACCCTTTATTGTAGCAATTTTCTAAGTTTATAAGATCAGTATTTGAAATTTGTCCCTATTTTGGGTCTGTATTCCCCCATTATTAGCTTTGTCCAGGTTTTTTGTGCTAAGAGGTTGAGAGCTATTGCGAGAACTGAATTCACTAAATGATAGCCATTTAAGTTTCAGTCTTCCTGTTTTTCAAGAAGCAGCTGATTTGGCACAGGGCATATTGCCCTGACTGTAGTGCACAGGGTCCTGGGTTCAAGACTTGGCAGTGAAATGCATAGTAGTAACACAGCATTTTATTCTAGCAACTTTCCAAGATTATACAAGCAATGTTTAAAATGTGTCCTTGGTTTTTGGGCTTTAGCCCCCCCCCAATACAGTTTGGCTTTTTCCAGATTTTTTGTGCTGCAAAGTTGAGAGATACAGTTGAGTGTCGAGTGGATTACACAAGGAGCTGAGAGCTTCAGTGGAAGAGAAGTTTAGTGCTGCTTATGGTGAGTCTGCTTGCATTGTTAATAGCACAACAGGTAGTGTACTTACTTTTGATGCAGAAGGCTGTGGGTTCTACTCCCACAGTATGTAGATGCATTGTTGATACTGTACGGTGTTGTACTTTTAAATGGGGTGGATGCTGCTGTCCTGAGAATGTCCTATTTGGTGAAGATACCTAGTAACTATGAACCTATCAGTTTGCCATCCATTCCCTATTGCAATATTACTAGCTTATCATTTTTTTTTAATGTAACATAGGCACTTTTATTCCTCAAGGGCAACAGGGACTTTATTTGTAGATGAAACAATGAGATATAAAGTTGTTTGCTAGCAGTAACCTCTTCATTAGTTACAGATCTCTTTAATGTTGAATTATTTAGATGACTTTTACTTCTGCAGAGATTGTGCATATTTACTGATACTGGTGGATTGTAGACGTTTGAGTAGACTTTTATGATTAAATGTTCTGAATTGGGCAGTTTTGTCATTATTCGTGCATGCATTTTGTTTCATTGTTTACTGGAAAAATGTTCAAAACAATACATTTAAAACGCCCTCTAACAACTGTACTGTATTATACAAGGAATATAATTTAATACAATCAGGAAGGTGTATCAAAGAACACATGTATATTTTGGGTCTATATTATATCAGCGAACGCTTAAAAAAGCGAACGCTGATTGATCAACCTTATGTAAGTGAAAGCTTACAATCTCGAACTGTCAGATCAGCGATTTTTTTCCTAGGGAAAAAAATCGCTGATCCAAAACACATACACACAACACAAGCACACCAAACAAACAGAAATCCACACACATACACCTAAAATCTGATACCTAACCCTACACTAAACTATGCACACACCACTAACTATCCACTTACCTTAACTCAAACCCTAACCCTAAGGTCCGTCACTATCGCACACTCACCTCACCCGCTCCCTAACTCACCTAAATCCGCCCTAACCCTCATGTCCACACAATCGCACACATACCTAACCTGAGCCCTAACCCTAACTCACCTAAACCACCCTAACACTCACATCCACAGAATCGCACACTTACCTGAATCCGACCCGTAACTTTCCACCACAGCACTGAAAATACCGAAGCAACAGAAATAGACAACCGAATTCTTTCCCTAGGAAAAAATTCGGGTTTCTGCTACTTCGATATTTTTCACTTTCGCTAAAATAAGGTCGATCAATCAGCATTCGCTTGTTTAAGCGTTCGCTGATCTAATATAGACCCTATATTTTGTGTGCAAGGGGCCTATGATTTGAAAACAGCCCAAAGTTAATCTTTTATCTGCCACTGCCCAGATGTATTTTCTTTGAATGTGGGTTTCAATGCTTTTTAATTGAATGTGAGTCTCAAGGGCAGAGAAGTTTTAATGCTAAGTCTATTTTCATTGTGAGACTGCATTGCTTTGTTTAGCGGATGTCTATTAGTGTTTGTGCTGTAAAATGTAAAATAAAACTTTTAAATGAAATCCAAATTATCAGAGAAGTAAAGCAGTATGCACAGTACAGTCTTTATGGTAAATGGGGTGAAATAGCCAAGTAATGGGACATTGGAATGGCTGCAGGGGGGGGAGGCCCCATTTGACCATGATTTTGTGAGAGGGGAAGGGCGGCAAACTCAGACAGCCCCAGCTGAACTATACCTCTCAACTGTCCAGATTTTCACAAAAGGAATAGATTTTTGCTTCTTATTTTTGGTTTGTTCCTCATAACATTTGTGGTTTTCTGGCAAACCATTTAGGAATAAAGTCACTAAATAATGACAGACATTGAGTTTCAGACTTCATACCCTTCCGAAAAATGGATGCTAAAGCAAGACCTGTTATTCTATCAACTGTCTAAGTTTATACAAGAGCAATTTTTAGTACTGTTTGTATGTTCCCCCAGTATATTTGGCCTTGTCCAGATTTCCTGCATTAAGAGGTTGAGAGGTATGTGCAAATAAATCACTTTATAGAATTAGGTATATTCTCACCTCTCAGCCTGTCCCCGATTTGGGTTCAAAATGTTGCTCTCACCCAATAATCCCTTCACAAAATGTCAGTTTTGGAAGAAATTGTGTCAGGTTTACAATTAGTAAATAATTGTAATGATCAGAGTTATAGATTACTTTTATTTCAGAAATGCATGTAGATTCTCTTATTTTGTCAGCTGCTCTACTTAACATTACTAATATTTAAAAAATGTCCCTTCTTTGACAGTTTTGCAGTTGTATTGTGTGGTTATTTTATCTTGTTGCATCATATTTTGTCCCACTTCTGTTTATGGCTTTGTCCATACTTCTTGCTCTGAGATTGAGAGGTATGACAAATATGTCAGGGCCATCACAGCCAGCCAGAGACATTTAAAATTGTGACATACTTGTTGCACCCCACTCCCCCACGTACTGACTCTGGATGTGTCCAAGCAATCCAAGGTAGACACAAGTACTACAGTGGCTTTTCATCTGTCCTTGATTTTGGAGAATGTTCTGTTTTTCTGTCGTATTTTATACTGTTGAATTATGCTTCTTATTATTCAGAAAATGCATGTTGTTGCAGTGCCTGTTGCTCTGTGTTTAAGTAGCAATGCTTTAATGACCATCAGGTAAGCTTGTCTGAGATTGTAAGATGCAAGTAAGCTTTAATATGCATACTATTAAAGAATTACCAACATTGAAAGCTTTTTTGTTGTTGCCATGCAGAGAATATTTGCATAACTAGATAACATATAAACATTAGGTATTGAAATGCATATGACAGTATTTGTAATAAAGGACAGGATTACAGTATTTTCAGAAACTCATTTCATTTGTTGGAGACTTGCAGTCATCTTTATAGGCTTTACCCATAAACTAAACAGAATTCCAATCTATCACGCGTGGTCCATAACCTATGCAGTAATCCTTTAAGCAATTTATCTTGAAATTGTTTCTTGTTTGCTGTTTATTTTTTACTTTGATCATGTTTTCCCCATGAAACAAGCAGATAGTTGCTGTCAGGCAGCAGGTCTTTTTTGGATAAGAAACATTTTTACAAGTGAGGGTATCACAGAGATAGCTACTTTCAGCATGTTACTTGGTACTTTTATAAAGCTGAATATAACTTATAATTAGAACTGCAGTGCAAGGAGAAGTGGTTTGTGTTGAGTGCTGCTTGTTTTTTTTTTATACTTGATTTTGACTGGCATTTCAGTAATGTATTTAAAAAGTAATTTATTTTTCATGCCTCACAACCTTTTTGTTTCTATCTAGGTAAGCTGTCATGTAGCCAGTGCATTGAAATATTTTTTTTCTACACTTCAGTTTGCCTTGATTGGACTCTCATAATGACTGTTTGATACCCAGGGCAGCATATTTAATTAAAGTCCCGTTTTTTGTGGTTTTGAGCATAGCTCTGCCCCTTTCTTGTTGGCCACATCCCTTCCCATTGGCCCCACTCATTCAGCTGTCTCCTGCAGCCACCCTTTGATTTGAAGTCACCAGCCACCACTGACTATCAGTGTTGTGATTTGCAGGGGTATTTGATTTCCCAAGGGGTATTATTATACACTTCTTTGCATTTAGTTTGAGGCCATGGCTCTCAAACCAATCAGTAGTCTGCATCATTCCTTTCTGTAGGATATTAGCATAATTTGAGGAGTCAGTGATTGCCCCTAACTTGCAGTCATCAGCAAACATCGTCAGCCAAAGGCCTTCTACATTTGCCTTGACATTTGACAATCATATCCAAACAGGAAGGAGCCTAGCACTGAACTCTATGGTATTCCACTCGTGACTGGCCTCTTGCTGGATGTGGATTCCCACAGTCTAACAATATTTGTCCTAACTATGAGCCATTTGGCTATCCACCTAGTGACAGAGTTTTATGCCCAATTTTGTGAGCTTATCTATAATACCAGAGTGGGGTATTGTGTTAAATGACTTGGCCAGGTTAAGGTAGGCAGTATGCACTGTCTTACCCTCATTCATGGCCTTGGTGACCTTTTCAAAGAAGTCCACCAGGTTGAGCAGGCAGGACATGCCCTGACAAAGCCAAACTGGGTTGGGTCAAGAGTTTTCCTATATTGTTGTTAATCAGGTCCATGATTATCCTTGCCATACTCTTGCATATGAGGCTAGTCAGACTTATGAGTCAGTAGTTTCATGGGTCTGTTGATGGTCCCCTCTTGTGCAGAGGGATGACTGTTGCTGTCCTCCACTCTACTGGGACAAAGCCTGTCTGGAGACTGTGGTTAACTAGAGATCCAGATGCGTCTTCTAGGTCATAGGAGGTTACTAGGCTAATGGCCCTCCAAAAGAAACCTCAGTCAGCACTTGTCACCCCTGTCAGTGAGGGACACAGGTGGAATCCCTGGGACAGATTTGGGGTTTCCCATCCAGTCATCAAGGTTGCGTTTGAAGAGGGTCAGCAAAGTGCTTTGTTTGATGTGTATGGGAAGTCTATTCCAGAGATGGGGCAGCCTTTGGGAGACAAACCTGTCTGTACAGCAGGTTTTGTTAATGTCGCATATTAGGTTCAGGCCTTTTGAGCAGGTAGTGCATGAGGAGTTAGACTTACGGATATGGAGCATCTCTAGTAGGTCAGGGTCCAAAATTGCCTTGTAGGTGAGACACAGATCACCCCTGAGCAGTCTGCATGATACCGAGTAGAGTGATAGTGATTTGAGCCTGTCCACATAGGACATCATGTTTCAAGGTATTTAATACGCACCCTGGGATGCTGTGTTTCTAGCTTTAGAGAACACATTGATGACCTGCTCTTTTGTGTTAACAGGCAAAGGAAAGATAGGGGGTATTTCATGAGAGTGGCCAGACGTGATGAGGGGATGAAATTTGAGCTGAATTTATTGGCCAGTATGTTTGCTATTTCTTCTGGTTGAGTATAGGTAGTGCCATCTACAGCCAACTCTGCACATTGTTGAGTATTTCCCTTTAGATTTCGGACACAACTATAAAGTTCTTTGTGGTTATTCTGCTTAGAAGGTTATTTTAGTGTCATATTTAGCTTTTGAAGACTTGACTAGTTCCCTGATTTGCCTATTGAGACTAATGAGGGATTTTTTTCTCTGTTGTACAAGCTCCCACCTATTTCTAGACAGGAATTTCTTCCTTCTGTTGTATAGTCTATTTATGCCATATATCTACCAGAATGTCTTATTTTTGCAGCTACACCTGGATTTAGTTCAGTTGGGTGCTGCCATTTCTATGCAGTTGTATAAGTGGTCGTACAGGGCATTCATGTATGCATCTTCATAGGCCTCCTTGTTTTGAGGGTTAGGGGTAGCTTTAGAATTCCCTATGCTATCACTTAATAGAAGGTAATTTGAACTATTAAACTTCTTTAGGATTTTAGAGTTTGATGGGGGTTCTACCTTTACATTTATTTCAAAGGAGACCAATTTATGATCCAATCTTACCGATGTGGACATTACATTTGGGGGGGGGGGGCGTTGCAACACTGTCCGATGTTTGTGAGTACTATGTCCAGGATATTTGAGACCCTAGTGGGAGGGCAGACCAGCTGTTACAGAGCATTTACATTGACAAAGTACAGGAATCTGTGAGCCTGCATGCTAGTCCCAGTTTATGGAGGGGTAATTAAAATCGCACATGAGTAGTGTGTTGGGCTGAATAACTTCAGGTATGCAGACTGCAGACTGGTTTTCATTGTTTATGGCTGGGGACTTGCAGCTAGCGATGATATGGTGGGGGATTTTGCACATGGTCAGCTGGACATGGAATAGTTCATGCGAGTTATCCTGCTGGACCAATCCAGAGGTCCTCTATAATCCTTTTGGCTCACATGTCACTGTTCTTTTCAGTACACTTTTGCACATCCCTGAAATCCTGTCTGAGTTAAATATACTTTAACCCCCCCCCCCAATCTAACTGTACTATCTTGGACAATGCTAATATTGTCTTTCCTTGTTCAACTTTACAGCTAAAGTATCACCTAGCAAGTGTCTTAGCATATTAGGTCTGAAGTTTGTGTTTTACTTTACAATTGCTGTTTTCTTTATAGAAAGCCTCTCAATACAGGACAAATGTTACTCAGAGTGCCAGTCCCTGTTAATGACACAACGTACACCAACCAATGGATAGAAAAGGTTTGTGTGCATGTGTGAGGTAGAGGAAAATTAGACAGACAAACAGAAAGCATTACTTATTACTTGACATCACTATTCACTATAAGGGAGCTGCCCATCAGTGGTTCTTATGGATTTCATTGTACTTTGCTTCCTGATCTACATATTAGTATTGCCTGCAACGTTTAAATATTTTTTTCCTGTGATAATGCAGAAATGTGTCTGGAACCTTCTGATATAGCTGCAGCTACCTCATCCTTCAAAATTAATTAGGAAAAGGCCTTACTTCAATGTTTTTTTCCTATTTAGAAAAATAAAGTAGACATAAATAAAGAGCTGGAAACAAAACTAGTTACAGCAACATAGCTGTTAAGATAATAGTGAACAAGTAGGACTTTGTTTCTGAAACCATGCACAGATTCATCTTCCACCATTTGGAAACAAATAACCTGATATACATTGACAATGGCTGTTAATTTTTATGCACTTCCATTAGGTATTTTATAGATAGTGACCAAAGAGTTTCTTTCCAATCCTTTGTTTTCCACAGCTGCTCTGTGTAACTTCCTTAGCTGTCTAGGAATGCACTCTACTTACCATATAAGTTGTATTCATAAGGCTATCCAAAACTTTATTTTTAAACATGTAACAGATGTTCTACCTAGACATACTGTTTTGGTTGTCATATGGTAAATATAGCAAAATGTATTAAAAATGGAATTTAGGTGGCTGAAGCTCTTGCTAGCATTACACCTCCCCCCTCATTCTGGAAATGACACATGACCTGAACTTCTTTAAGTAGCACAGCCCCTCGGATCTTAGCTGACACAGCAGGCATTCTGTTTTGTGGTTCAAATCCTTTGTTCCCATGGCTGCCTGCACCTTATTTTGACCCCCCCCCCAAGAATTAGGGTTTAAAAATACAGATGCTGAGTAAAATACACTGATTATCCCTCCCCCACTACCAACCACCCATCCTGCTCAGTACAACAGTGAAAAGACTAGTCAGGGCAAAAAGTAAGGTGAGTTCATCTATGAGAACAGCCTTATACGTACTAATATACACACACTGCAACACATACCACTGTTAGCAATAAATGTGGCCCTGCTTATGGAGAGAAAAATATTTAAACTTTCAGAAATGTTCATAAAAATACATACCTTTATCTTGTTTTGAATTGTTTTAATATTTTCAGAAACTGTATTACTTGTCATAGTTATATTGTTGCAGAGAGAAGCTATACAGACTGAATTAGTTAATCTTTTGCTGGGCAGTTTTTCTTAACACAGCTCTGTTTACTTGTTCTGCTGCTGCTGACTGTATTTATGGATCTCTCTGTTTAGAGTTTTAATAATTTATTTGGGATTGTAGCAGACAACAAGTTAGTGAAAAATGTGGAACCCACAGAACTATCTAGACAATAGGCCACAGAGAATCCTTCAAGTCACTACAGATGAAAGCCTAGTGGAATACAAGACAAATCAGTGCTGAGACTAGATCTTTTCACTGGCTTTGTAGTAGAAACGGCAGAATAAATTAAAGGAGATGTCTGACTTTCTGTTAATGAATAAAATAATAAATGTTGATACACAAGAGCATTATAGTACAGTTGAGAAGAAATTTTGGCAAGATTCTAAAAACGGCAGTTTAAATCCAATGCAAAATAACACACAAAAAGCAAATGACAAGGAAAGCAATGCATAAATGGAGGGGAAGAAGTAAAAAAAAAAAAAAAGTAAAATATGAAAATTGCCAGGCAGGGACAATAAAACTGGGGAACAGTATCTACTACAGATTTTCTACAGACAAGGCAATAATAACTTGGCATGTTCAGTCTTGAAGAAAGAAAATGGCGGGAGCATGTTTTAAGTAAATATGTGGATGAAATTTAAAGAAGACAGATGTTTGAAAACAAGGAGATATGGTCTGAAGATACAAAGTAGATGGTTTAATGGACATGAGAAGAAGCATAATTTAACTGAAAGAGTGGTACTTGACGGAAAAGCCTGCCTAAAGAAGTAGTGTTACAGTCCAGGTAATAGTAAAATTTAAGGGTACATGGAATAAACACAAATTGGGGAAAAAGGAAATTTTGCATTGGATAAGTGAGGTCTACAGTTTATCACAAAGGTAGGGTAAACGTGGTCCTTATTTTCCATCAAAATATGTTTCTGAACTCATCATAATGTTTTGTCTTTCCTGACGATTTTCAAAGTGAAATCCTTATATCTGGTATAAAGAAACCTAGATAGTGATATTAGAATACAAATAAACAAAAAATAACATCTGTAATCTTCCCTGTTACTCTTTTCTAAAAAAATATATCAGTAGTAATTGTTTTTTTTTCAGGGAAAAGCCCCCTGCACCTCTGGACTTGTATATATCAACTCCACAGTTGCACCATGTAGAGGAAGGGAGAAATCTTCCAAAACAAGTGAATTGTTGCCAAAACCTGACCTGCAATATTATCCTGTGGAAAACAGCTTTTGGCATTATGCCTTACATCTTTTTCTTTTCTTGCGGCTGATGCTTGAGCAATTTCACCTCTTGCAGCCATAGGGGTCTGAGTACAATTCCTCTGGGTAAAATATTATTATATTTAATTCTTGTAGCAGATGACGAGATAGTAGTAGTCAGCTGTTAACATTCCTTCGACTACCACAGGGAGTGATGACACGTTTTTAGTGATACCTCACAGATGACTAGATGGTAGTAGTCAACTGTTAACATTACTTCAAGTACCACAGGGAATGATGACACATTTCTAGCAATATACAAGTGTGTTATAAAATAAATATAGTATGTGTGTACTAGTATCTATGTCAGAGTAGCCTGCACTTATTTTATTTCTTATCTTTTTTTCTAAAATGAATGGTGGGCTGATTGAAAACTAACCATTGCTTGGACCAAAGGTAAAAGTGAACAAGACAGAGAAGGAAGAACAGCATAAATTCAAACATAAAACCTTGCATGATAACGAAAAACTATCAGCAAAAGTTGGAATAGCACTGAAACCTCTTGAATTATAACCATTTTGTTTATAAAAAATAACTTAAAATGAATTATGTAAGAGGTAACCCTCCATGCATTCAAGCTACTTTGATATATTCTCAATCAGAGGTCACACTTGTTCATGGAAAGATGATAACTTTGACTTTAATCTAGATATTGCTCTTTCTATGTGCAAAGACAACCTCGAAGTGAGAATAAATAAGCAGTGTGTGTTGTTGGGAGGACTGCCTCCACAAAATATTATACATTCAGAATAGTTTAATATTAATTTATAAAAGTGTCTAAAATGGGAATTTAATCTTTATAAAGACATGCTTGTAAATTACAAACAACATGTGATTCTATAACATGGAATATTTTACAGGTAAAGATGGCTTGTATAATATGTTGTCGGAGTATTATGTTCAATTAAGTGTATTTTGGACTTGTCTTGTAGCTGTTATATTTAATCAGCAGTTCTTTGCTTGCAGTCTTGTAGTTTCAGGTTTACAAATTTTCATTGCAGTGTGAGCATTTTTTGCATTAATACTCAGTAATTCAACAAAAGTGTTTAAAAATACTCAGTATTATCCTACCAAAAGTGGCTCCTTTAGTATTACTAGAAGCACTACATACAGTGATGCAGAAGTGCCAACACAGAAACATCATGCGGACAAAAGTATAAGGAGTGTTACTGATAATATTAACATGATTCTATACGCATATACATGGAATTGCCAGTCATTATCACTATAAATACTACATACTGCGGAGAGATGTTCTGTACAGTTACTGATAATATTAACATGATTCTATACGCATATACATGGAATTGCCAGTCATTATCACTATAAATACTACATACTGCGGAGAGATGTTCTGTACAGTTACTGATAATATTAACATGATTCTATACGCATATACATGGAATTGCCAGTCATTATCGCTATAAATGCTACATACTGTGGAGAGATGTTCTGTACAGTGTTACTGATAATATTAACATGATTCTATACGCATATACATGGAATTGCCAGTCATTATCACTATAAATACTACATACT
Organism: Protopterus annectens; assembly: GCF_019279795.1. Lineage (NCBI taxonomy): Eukaryota > Metazoa > Chordata > Ceratodontiformes > Protopteridae > Protopterus > Protopterus annectens. Next base: position 398,664,841 of record NC_056747.1, read on the forward strand.
GTGGAGAGATGTTCTGTACAAAGAGTGTTATCAATAATATTAACACGATTCTCTACCCATATACATGGAATTGCTAGTCATTATTGCTATAAATACTACATACTGTGGAGAAATTTTCTGTACAGTGTTACTAATAAAATATTAACATGACTCTTTACCCATATACATGGAATTGTCAGTCATTATCTCTATAAATACTACATACTGTGGAGAGATGTTCTGTACGAAGAGTGTTACAGATAATATTAACATGATTCTATACCCATATAGGATCATAGGAAGTTACTAGGCCATTGGCCCTGAAGCCCTTATAAGCCTAGCCAAGAGTTTAGCCCATGTTTAGACAAATCAGCACCCAATGCCTCTGTGTAGCAGGGACACGGGTGGAATCCCAGGGATGTATTTTCTATTTCCCATCCAGTTATCCAGGTTGAGCTTAAAAAAGGGTAAAGAGGTACTCTGCTTGACATGGAGAGGGAGTCTATTCCACAGATGGGGGAATCTCTGGGACACAAATCTGTCCCACCAAGAAGTCCTATTGATGTCACAGACCAGGTTGAGACCGCGCATGCAGATTACTGGAGTGGAGCTTGACTTTTGGATATGCAGCAGTCCCATCAAGGTGGGGTTTGAGATTACCTTGTATGCCAAACAGAGGTCACCTCTGAGGAGTCTGTATGAAACTGAGTAGAGGGATAGGACTTTTAGCCTATCTGTGTATGGTAGATTTTGAGGCCCTTTATTCTCCTGGTAAGGAACCTCTGTGGTCTCTCCAGCTGCTGCATGTGCTTTGTGAGGTACATGACAAATGGTGCATTGTACTCTAGCTAGAGGGGGGTCAGGGGAGATGGTGACTTTGAACGTGACAGCTTTAGGGTCAGATCTTACAAGGGAGGATGATACTGCAAGGATGCTGTAGTGGTTACTCGTGTTGGTTAATACCAGGTTCAAGATATTATCACCTCTATTGGTGGGTATTGACTAGCTGTTCCAAAGCATTTGCATTGACAAAACTGAGGAATCTTTGGGCATTTGTGTTCAGGCATGAGTAGTTCTTCCAGTCTATGTTTGAGTAGTTAAAGTCACCCAGGATCAGGGTAAAGGATTGAATCTTGATAGATTTGAAGAGGTCTAGATAGGTAGATTGGGCATCTTGAGTTAGATTTGGGGGCTGGTAGCTAGCTATGATTTGTATAGGGGTCTTATCAATGGTTAACTACACTTGGAGTGTCTCCTGCACATCATACTGTTTGATCAGCCTGGATGTGTATGTGTCTTTAATATAGATTGAAACACCACCTCCTTTGACTTTGCTGCCCACAGTTTTGGGTCTGCCCCCCAAGGCCCTTTCAACATCCCAGATACTTGTCCCGCACCTCACATCTATGTAGATCAAGTGTTAAAGGCCCTATCCAAGGCAAAAAACACAGCTTCCATGGGACCTGATAGTATCCCAGGATGTATTCTGCACCATCTCCAGCAAGAACTGGCTTCACCATTGAGCATCATTTTCATCCACAGCCTAAGTATTGGCTTCATTGCAGCATTGTGGAGAACCACCATTGTCATCCCCTTGCACAAAGGTGGTGCCACTACTGAACCTGGAAACTATTGCCCCACTAGCTTGATAAGTCTGATCTGTAAAGCCATGGAGCATATTATTACGGATCTCATAAACAAGGACATAGGCAATCTCCAAGCACATGACCTCACCCAGTTCGGATTCGTCAAGGGCAGATCTTGCCTGTTGAACCTGGTTGACTTCTTTGAGACTGTCACCAAGGCCATGGATTAGGGAAAGTCAGTACATACAGCTTAACTTGACTTGGCCAAGGCCTTTGACACAATCCCCCACTTGGGCATCATTGCAATACGAACACAACTTGGCGTAAATCCCTATCTCATAAGGTGGGTGGCCAACTGGCTCACTGACAGGACCCTCAAAGTCAAAATAGCCACCTCCACCTCCGATAACTGACCTGTCACTAGTGGAGTTCCCCAGAGATCTGTCCTGGGACCCCCACTATTTGGCATCTATTTCTCAGAGGTACAGCCAAAGACAAAAGGCCTGTGGCTGACCAAATTTGCCAACGACTGTAAGTTGGGTGCTGTCATTGACTCCCCAAATGATGTTAACATACTACAAGAGGGTCTTACAGCAACAAATGACTGGTGCCAAAGTCATGGCCTCAAGCTAAATGCAAAAAAAATGTATCATCATACCGTTCGGCAAAAACACAAACCCTACTGATTACCACATCAATAACAACCCCCTAAGTACACAACTTGTGGTGAAAGACCTGGGCACTCAGGTTGATAACAACCTCACATTCGACCATCATGTAGCGGCAGTGATCAGAAAAGCCTTTTACTTGGTACATCTCATAAGTAAAGGGATTGCATCCAGAAAAAAAGGAGGTTATTTTCTCTCTATACTCCTCCTTCATTAGACCAGTAATTGAGTATAATGCCCCGTTTGGGATGTAGCTCTCCAAACATTTGCACTAACTGGAAAGGCCACTTAAATACCTCACAAAGAGAATCCATAGCCTTCAACACCTATCCTATGCAGACAGGCTCAAATCACTATCACTCTACTCGGTATCGTACAGATTGCTCAGGGGTGATCTGTGTCTCACCTACAAGGCAATTTTGGACCCTGATCTACTAGAGATGCTCCATATCTGTAAGTCTAACTCCTCATGCACTACCCACTCAAAAGACCTGAATCCAATATGTGACATTAACAAAACCTGCTGGAGTGACAGGTTTGTCTCCCAGAATCTGCCCTGTCTCTGGAATAGACTTCCCATACATGTCAAACAGAGCATCTCACTTGACCCTCTTCAAGTGCAACCTTGATGAGTGGATGGGAAACCACAAATTCATCCCAGGGGTTCCACCTGTGTCCCTCATTGACAGGGGTGACAGGTGCTGACTGAGGTTTATTTTTGGGGATAAACTCCTGGCTAGACTTGTAAAGGCCCCAGGCCCATTAGCCTAGTAACCTTGTATGATCCTATTATCCTATGAATGTATGATAGGATGAGTAACCAGGTATGGCTGGGGTGCTCTCCGCAGCTTTGAACCAGGTTTCTGTGACTACACAGATGTCAGCATTTTCGAAGGTTAAGAATGCTTGCAGTGAGTGCAGTTTCATGTTTAGACTCCTAACGTTTAGCAGCATGACTTTTAATTTGCATTTATACATGGAATTGCCAGTCATTATAATTATAAATACTACATACTGTGGAGAGATGTTCTGTACAAAGAGTGTTATTGATAATATTAACACGATTCTATACCTATATACATGGAATTGCCAGTCATTATCGCTATAAATACTACATACTGTGGATAGATGTTCTGTACCTGCCATCAAGGTACTGCAAGTAAATCACTATACTCTCATGAAATATTACTCGAATAAATGCAGTGAACGAATCTGAAATGTTAAGTCCTTTAAATAGGTAGGAAGTGCTGAACAGAGGAAGTAAAGTCATTAATATGAGAATGCTGCTATGGTGTCACCTATTTCAGGGATCGGGCATTGTAATCTTAGTGAAAAGAAAAAGGAAGATAAACAAGAAGTTAGCCATACAGCTGCCTATTTGAAAACAATTAGTTGTGTATCCTTTGCTGTCTAAGTTAGTTCCATTAGGCTGGTGGCCTCTTTTCAGGGGAGAATTGAGGTGGTATTTATACTGACTAAGGGAACATTTGACCAAGACAAAGAAGAACCTATCCACTTTTTTCAAAAGATGCCATCTGATCTTTTGCATCCAGCTGAGCTATAAACTACTCAGTCAGATGGGGCCTCGGTTTAATGTCTAATTGGTCACTTGTTTTTGAGATACTGGCTTTAAGAATTTTTGAAAATCGATAACTACTTTATTATTTAGAGGAAGAAGCCTACCTGCTACAGCTGTCCTTATTTTATTTAATTTTATTTGCATTAGTTAACTGGGGTACAGTACTGATTTCCATGGACCATTTGCAGACTCAGCCTGGGAGTGCTATCTAGATAAGTGACTTGCTCAGAGTCATATAGGTGATGGAGGCTGAGGAATCAAACCTTGTACCACAGGAAGCAGCTTGTAAACAGCTCCTTAATCCTATGTGCCAACTACAAGCAAGAAATATACAATATAAAATAATCAGCCTGTCTTCTGCCTTCTACTTGCATGCCTTGGGTACACACACACACACACACACACACACACACACACACACACACACACACACACACACACACACACACACACACACACTGTTGCACAGTAAGTCTTTTAAGGGTGTTTTTGTTGATCACTTTTGATCAACAAATTAGTTTTCAGTTGCTTGGGATTCCCCCGTTTGTAGGGGAATGTATAAACATTGCTGTTAGCATGAGTCATCTGAATAAGCAGTAACAGCTGTTATGGTAGCTCTCCTGTTGGAAGATTTTCTATGGTCTGCATTCCATTGAGGTAGGCTAGGGACACTGTAGATTCGTTCTGCTTCCACACCTTCCTGCTCTCCAACATTATAGTGACAAATTTACAGTGCATCCGTTATCTGAGATGGCTTATGTGAGTTACTTGAGGTTTACCTTTTTTCCCCCCATTATATTTTTGTAATTAGATAAAGTCCATTAGGATACATATGCCTGCATTCAGTGGGTGCAGTTTTTGTTAGGAAAAATGATTCAATATGATAAAACAAATTATTTGTTTAACCGCCACCTTGGTCTGTAGGATAAACCTTACTGGCAATTAATTACCTACTCACTAAGCTTTAATAAATGATTTCAATGACAAAAGTATAGTTTGCCAAATTCACAGTACAGCAAATAGTGATAACAGTGCAGTCAGTCTGCCTATGGTACTGTTGTGTACGTATGCATGATATATGGACATGTAAATGGCTTGAGATGTACTTCCCTTGACTATATGCGGAGAGACTTGATAAGCCTCCTTAATATGTGTCTGAGGCAGGTAGGAATGCCTTGAGTGGTTGCGGCATTCTACCATCAGCAAGAATGATACTACAATACAAACAAAGTATTACTGATTTCAACAAATGACTTAGCTTCTGGTTCCATTCAAAGGTGATACAATACATCAGCCTGTGAGAGATGGTAACCAGTGCCAACTGCTTTGCTGAGGATGGCCTGCATCTCTCCCACACGGTTTTCAAATATTAGCTAAATCTTTGTTTACCCCATAGTGCCTTTTTAGACATCAGCCTTCAAAAGCTTCCAACATAACTAAATAAAATCTAGATAACATTAAGGTTTTGCTGCTCAATGTTAGGAGCATTTACAAAATCTTCACTCCCTAAAGTATTCATTACCCTGGAAAACATTGATATATATGGATCATCACTGAGATCTGGTAAAAGACCACTGAAAGCAGTCCATCAGGGCAGTGTTTCAATGCCTGTCAATGTTTGGGCCCATCACATTTGATAAAGAGACTAAAGGCGGTGCTGTCTTCATATTCTTAAGAAAATGCTTCATCTCCAGACCAGTTAGACAAGAGAATGACCTCGCACTCCTCCATGTCCAACTTACTATTACCAAAACCTTTTATCATAGCGAAGCTTTGTGTCACATACTTCCTACCTAACTAGAATGGAGTCTCTATGTATTAAGCCAAACACCATTCTAGTGGGAGATTTCAACTTCCCCTTCATAAAATGAGACTTCTGTATACTCAAACAAGTATGGCCAGCGATTTCTGGATACATCATCAATACAAACTCCATAGGCCAGTTAGCCCACACCACAACAGGGGGTGATAAAATGCTGGAGTTGGTCCTTAACAATATGGAGCAGCTTTGCTCCCACCCCAACTGTAACATCCTCCCTAGTGAAATCGGACCGCAAGTCAATCACATTCACAGTAAGACTGAAACCTGATGCATCTTCCAGTATCTTGGCATTCAGTGATTATTCAAAGGCTAATCTACTAAACCTGATCGATGACTCAGCTAAATTGAAAAGCCCTTCCATCTTGATGCTCTCGTTGCTTATGCAGGAATCTTCACTGCCAAATCTTATGCACATGTAAATAAGTAAATAGTTGCATAGCTGCATCTGTCCCCCTCAGAAATAAATACAATTCCAAAATAAAAAATAAACCCTTGCAGTGGAACTCAAATATGAGTAGGCTCTATAACAAAAGAAAAAAAAAACCTTACTGCACACAAAAATAAATCTAACTCTCAAGATTAAAAAAAAAATGTTAAACTAAACAAGGTCAAATCAACCAAAGCCAGATATGCAGTAAAAATAGCCATCCAGGTGAAGGATAACCACAAAGCTTTCTTTAATTATATTAAAAATGTCAGAAGCAATACCCAGCATTGTGCAGCGCTATTAGTAAATGAAATGATATATTCAGGCCCAGAGGACATAGTCAATCTACTAATAGACAAATTTAGTTCAAACTTCACTCCCCTCTCTCTGGTATTCTCAGACCACATACTGACACACATATACCCCCCCACACTCAAATCACACAAGAACAAATTCTCAAGGTGTTGTCTAAAGCCAAGAAAACTATGTCTTGGGACGAGATAATATAATAGGTTGTCTACTGATCAGCTTGAAACATCACTTGCCTGATTCCCTACAGAAGTCATTCAGTATCAGCCTCAAAACAGGCTTCATGCCAGATGAATAGCAAAGAAAAACAAGTGTGGCTACAATGGACCTTGGTAATTATAGATCCATAAGCCTGACCACTGTCATCTCTAGGGCTATGGAAAGGACCATTACAGTATTAATATATATGGCAATAGGTAACCCACAGACTCTTGACTCAGCATAGTTTGGATTCAACAAGGGCAGGCCCTGCTTTCTTAACCTGGGCAACCTTTTTAAAAAAAACGTTACTGCAATACTGGATGAGGACAAAACAGTGTACACCACATATCCTGATCTCACAAAGGTATTTGCCATACTGCACTCGGGTATCAATAGATAAACTGTCCTAGAGATACTGTAAATATCAATCTCCATGCAACTCATTGGATAGCAAATTGGTTCTCAAATAGAACTCAAGAAGTTAGGATGAGTGACAAAACCTCCTCCAAAAAGATCTGTCACTAGCAGTGTACCCCTAGGTTCAGCCCATAAGCTACTCCTCTTTGACATGTACTTCTCAGAGGTCAAAGCTAATGTTCAGGGTTTCTGGCTGGCTAAGTCTGCGGATGACTGCAAATTGGTGCCACCATGAGCTTCCCAGAGGACACAAAGATCCTACAAGGGGGCCTGTCCCATACAAGAAGATGGTGTCAAAACTGAATTATAACTAAATGTCAGGACGTCTATAATTATATTTTTGGCATTCATGACTCCCCTTGTGACTAGCCAATTGACAGCATACTTCTGAAAATCAGTCTCATAGCTATGGATCTAGAAACCCCTGTCAGCAATTAATTGTCCTTTGATCACTAAGTATTTACTGTTGTAAGGAAGCCCTTTTTAGTACATGTCTTATATTTAAAGGTATTGCGATTGTTCCACTGTACTCAGCATTCATTAGGACAATCATTGAGTATAACACCTTATTTGGTATATATCTTTCCAAACACTTGTAAGTGGAATGACCACAATGCTTTTTAACTAAAAAAAAAAAAAAAAAGGATCTAAACTTCAAAAACTGTCCAGACCATTTTAAAACCTTGTCCCTCTTCTCAGTTTCACCCTGGCTATTGTGAGGTGATAACCCCCCCCCTTGTGTATAGTGCTTCAATAGACTCTGTTCTGTTAGACCTATTACATATTCTTATGTCCAAGTGGTATCATAGGCACCTGCTCAAGGGATTTCAGTCTCTTTGTCAGAATAAATAAAACATGTTGGAGGGACAGGTTTGTATCACAGACCGTATAGCTTCTATGGGAATGTCTTCCACTCCACATAAACAAACTACTTTTCTTACTCTATTCAAATGTAATTTGGATAAGTGGATGGGTAACCACAAATTCAGTCCTGCTTTAGCACCCCTGTCTATCATGGAGAGGGGGAATCATGTAAATGTCCCAACATATCATTGTCCGGCTCATCTCTTGGTTATTTGTATGCAAAATATAGGGCAAATAATTACTATGGGAATACTAGGCTGGGGTTCTTGAGATCTTAACAAATCAATTGCCTAGTAAGTACCTATGAATCTAGGCTGAAATATTAACTTGAGAGCAAAGAAAAGATTGCCAGTTTTACAATATGTTGGTAGCCATTACAACAGGGGAAGGAGCCGGGAGAGAGAAAGGGTTGCTTATTATAGCAATAACCCACGCCTGGGTGTGGGTAATGCTGGATTTACCCACGGTTGGCGTGGTTTGGTCCCGAGAAAGCCAACCGTGGGTAAATACAGCATTACCCACACCCAGAAGTGGGTTATTGCTATTATACCATGACATTATTTAAGAAAAGAAACTATTACTTTTCTTAAATAATGGCATAGTATAATGCCTGTTTGCTGCCCTTCCGCAGAAGTCTGGCATCCGCGGCAGTTCTGATCTACTGCGCGCCTGCGCAGTACATCAGAGCTGTGGGCAAAAGCAACAGAGAAAGCAAGATCTCCGTTGCTTTTTTTTTAGTGTTTTGCTATGTTAAATGGGTTTAACATAGCGAGACAGCTTTAAAATAAGCAACGGAGATGTCCGTTGCTTATTTTAAAACTGTCTCGCTATGTTAAACTCATTTAACATAGTGAAACACTAAAAAAAGCATCGGAGATCTTGCTTTCTCCGTTGCTTTTTTTTAAAACCAGTCTCGCTATGTTAAATGGGTTTAGCATAGCGAGACAGCTTTAAAATAAGCAACGGAGATTTCCGTTGCTTATTTTAAAGCTGTCTCGCTATGTTAAACCCATTTAACATAGTGAGACAGTGTTTTAAAAAGAGAGTTATACTAATGGAAAAAAGTCCGGGCGACCAGACCTTTTTCCATTAGTATAACTCAATTTACAACGGGCACGCTGGCCAATCAGCGTGCACGTTTTGGAATAATAATGGGGGGGTCATGGTATAATATTCTACAGCCACTGATGGTCTTGGTCACATTTTGAAGACTTTATCAGACATACTGTCAGATGCACAATCTGCTGTCTGCTGTTATATTGTCCTGACAGTGCTAAGTTTATCTGATGGAAAAAGGTGACACCTTATCTGACCTGCTCTTTAACAGCATTTAGTATTCTCCTTCCTCATCATCCCTCTCCTTCCTCATCATCCCTCTCCTTCCTCACCATCCCTCTCCTCTTCCTTATCCTTCCTCCACCCATGCTATGCCCTTGTGATGTGTCCAGTGAGTTCATCTCCATCGCCCGTTCTGATAATGTATGTCATGGTTCCACAGCCACTGCTATATAGTAGTAGTTTTGCAAATCGAAGGAGTAGCTGATTATTACAGTCTCTTGCCTGTTCCCTCAACATCCATCTTTTCTTGTTCAGGACAAACCTGTCATATCTACCCAGCATGACCATGAATACCTAATATCATACCCCCCATCTCTTATGTTGTCTGCTGAGAAGAATTCTATCCCTTTTCATCTCTTTGCATTTCCCACACCATTCTAGTAGCTTTCCTTAGGACCCCTTCCAGCAGCCCAAGTTCCTTCTCAGCTATATGCATTACTTAAGATATGGCCTTAACCACAGCCAGGTGCACTGGTACATTACTTCTTTGCTTCTGGAATCTGTCTCCTGAGGAGTCCCCCAGCATTCTGTCTACTGCCACTGCCTGTTCTCTTAGTCTGCTCCTGCTGGTCTGCTACAGGTGTATTGAATGTCACCAGTTTGTTTTCATATTCATTTACCATCAGTTCCACTCTGTAAGGTGATACTTCACACCATGGTTTCTATGGTCAGTCAGCTTTATCAAAGTCTTTCCTGGACTCTTTGGCATTCATTTATAACATTGGACCTCGTCAGTAAATTTGCATAGCTCTCAGAATGTTATTGAGATACTGTGATTTCACAGCTGTTACTACCATAGCTTCTGTTTTTTTGGTTAATTTCATTGGGGGCTGCCACACCCTGTTTACTCCCTATCCATCTTAAAAAGGGTATTTTTAGGAGTTAAGGGTGGCAGCAGCCCTCCTTTACAAATGGAACTACCAAATTGATTAGATACTTTCCTGTTTAAAAAAAAAACAGCATTGTAATCACTTCTTTCACAGCAGAAACCAGGGACTTTCTAACTCCTAAGGCAATTACAGAAAACCGGAGAGCTTGCATAGCGATCTAATTTCATAATCTGGGCCATCAGCTGAGCAAGGTCCAATGTTCTAAATAATCAGTGACTCTTCTCCCCATCCTACACATGTACAACCAAACTTTGTCATTAGTAAACAGGTTAATCCTATTCACTTTCCACACATGTCTGAAATGCAAAGACTGGGTAGTGCAATCAGGAATGACTCCTGCAGTATTCCATTAGTTTCCACACGTGTCTGAAATGCAAAGACTGGGTAGTGGAATCAGGAATGACTCCTGCAGTATTCCATTAGTTTCCACACGTGTGTCTGAAATGCACGGACTGGGTAGTGGAATCAGGAATGACTCCTGCAGTATTTCATTAGTTTCCACATGTGTGTCTGAAATGGATACACTGGGTAGTGGAATCAGGAATGACTCCTGCAGTAGTCCATTAGTTTCCACACGTGTGTCTGAAATGCACACACTGGGTAGTGGAATCAGGAATGACTCCTGCAGTATTTCATTAGTTTCCACACGTGTGTCTGAAATGCACACACTGGGTAGTGGAATCAGGAATGACTCCTGCAGTAGTCCATTAGTTTCCACACATGTCTGAAATGCAAAGACTGGGTAGTGCAATCAGGAATGACTCCTGCAGTATTCCATTAGTTTCCATACGTGTGTCTGAAATGCACACACTGGGTAGTAGAATCAGGAATGACTCCTGCAGTATTCAATTAGTTTCCACATGTGTGTCTGAAATGCATACACTGGGTAGTGGAATCAGGAATGACTCCTGGAGCACTGTAATAGTCTCCTTCCTTATTTTTGAAACTGGACCTTCACACGCATATAGGGCCTACATTCAAGCAGTGGCTTAGTCCATTTCCTCAATATTGATCCCCCCAAAACTGTCGTTTTTCTAGCAGATATCTTTGTGGGATTCAGACAAAAAGACTGGGGAACTGTAGATAGGCTGGAAATACTGGTAACCTCTCTGCTCTACCCCTCTACTCATGTTCCTTTGTAACTCAGACATAAAACTGAATTGAGTGTTGCTGACAGCCCTTTTGCCATGAACTTGTATTGAGTGTGACCTTGTGATTGCTGTCATATAGGAACATTAAAATATGTTCCCTCAGGATTCCCTCTCTCTCGCTCTCTCTGACTTTCCTTATTTATTTGCATTTTGTTGGCATGTACATCCTCTGAACAGAAACCAGTGCTTCAGCGGAGGTCTAGAAACATAGACATATACTTATATATATCTACATCTATATTTATATCTATCTATCTATAGAGAGAGAGAAATGTGTAGATGCAGGGACATTACTATAAACTTAGACATGATGCATAAATACAGATGGAACTATTTACAGAAGACTACCATTATATAAAAAGGATATACATCTACCGACTCCTTTGGGGTATATAAAAAGAATACAAAAAGCAATATTTATTTTTGTTAACTGGGTAAATGTAAATGAACTGGTTCTGGGAGCCATTTCATCTTATTGCTGTCACTTGTGAAACATCTCAAGGATTAAGCACTTCCTCTCAAGCTGATGTTCAGGTTGTTGTTCATACAATTGTTTCCTTGATGTTGGGTTATTGCAATGCCCTTTACCTGGGACTTCCTAACACTAAGCGGGATCACCTACAGATGGGTCAGAACTCTGCTGCCAGAGTACTTACCAGTAAATCTCACTGCTAACATAGCATGGTCATTCTGCATAGTCTGCACCCGCTTCCTGTACATTACAGGGTCATTTACAATGTCTTAGTGTATCTGTCCACTCATAAACAGGGTCCCTCTTTTCTGAAGGAGCTTATCTAGCCCACTGCCCCCTTTGGGTGTTGCTCTCAGCCTCCAAGGGGTTGTTGATAATTCATAATAATACACCAACAAGTACATAAACCAAACACCAAAAAACTCCAGGTAAAGTAGAGTGAAACACCAAACACAGAGATGAAAAATTCTTCCTTTATTCACATGTCCTGGTACCTCGGCAATTCGCCTTCAATGGAACAATTGATCAAAGCAAACTCATCAACTTAAATACAGTGACAATTAACTCATCAATCAATCAATTAATCGACTAAAGCTATTTGGATTTAACCTCAATTCATTATTTAAAGTCCCAAAACATCATGCCCAACAATGAATAAGTACCTAAATACCTATCATTAATATGTGAGCACAAATATGCCATTTCTTGACTTTCATAATTATGAGAAACTAACAGTCATGTTAAATCCAAAAACATGCATATATATACACCATAGATGAATGAGAAAATAAATACTTCAAGTTCACATAAATCTACTGCTTATAAGTCTTCCTAAACTTCAAAATGCAACATTTTTCATCACAATATCACACAATGTCATCACATATTGACATATAAGTAACAAATGCAACATTTCATAAAACTAAATTCTCTAAATGTAGTCAAAGTGCAAAGTTATTATAGTTCAAAAAATATCAAATTACATCAATATTAAAGTGCAAAATATCTTTATACAAAAATATCAGAATGTATCCAAAACTTTTTAATGACCAACCCTTTTTATAACAATGTCCCAATATCTAAATTCATACCCTTCGGATATAAAGTATGATAATTAAGAATCATCCTAATCTATTAAGTTCAGCTCTAAAATTTCCAGCCTCAAAATGTGGCCTGGCCAAAACACTGAAAATAAATCCATTAGTGTTACTAGTGTGGACTTTGACAAAATGTGAAACCACAGGACTATCCAAATTCCCTCTTCTTACATATCCCAAGTGTTCCAAAATACGAACTTTGGTCTTTCTAGTAGTTTGACCAATATACCATAAAGGTTTGGCACAATTACATCCCAAAACATAAACCACCCCATATGATAAACAATTAAATTTTTCAAAAGCTCTATATTTCTTTCCATTGATTTTCTCGCCATGTAAATTTCTGGCCATATGACATACTGAACATCTGCCACATTGTTGCATCCCAACATTTGAACTTTCAATTGAATGTTCCAATTTTTTAATTCCTTCAAATTATTAAATCTACTGTAGGAAAAGGTGACATGTTTAGGAAATAAACCACCTATCATCACATCATCACAAATTAAATGCCAAAATTGTCTTATTATTTTTCAACTGTTTGTGAAAAATCAGAATACCTAGAAACAAAAAATAACTTATCATTTTCTACAGATGAACATTGTTTTCTATGATCTTTTTTTATGTTTTGTCCTCCACATAATCTATTTTTAAGAACTAGCAATGTTTCTACCAAATACCCTCTATATGAAAGTCTGAAAACCACTTCATCTAGGGTCTCATTCCATAATTTAGGGTCAGAAGTATTCCTCAAAATTCTTTTGAATTCCCCTTCAGGCAATGCTTTGATTAAATGGGGAGGATGCATGCTGCTGGCATGTAAAAAATTATTCACCGTAGTAAGTTTCCTAAATGGTTTAAAATGCACTTTATGATTTTCCCCAACATAAAATTCTACATCCAAAAATGGAATTTTATCCTTGGAACATTCAAACACAAAATTCAACACATGTGAATTCTTATTTAAATCTTGCATGAAATCACCAAACTGGGAAGGCCTTCCCTTACACACAAAAATGAGATTGTCAATATATATTTTATAAAAAATAACATTATTAACAAAAAAATGATTATGAAACATAAATTCTTTTTCAAACTCCCCCATGTATATGACTGCATAAGTAGGCGCGAAGGCCGCACCCATGGCTGTACCTTTAACAAGAAGGTAAAACTTCTTCTTCCACACAAAATGATTGTGATTGAGACTGTATTCCAACAATGATAGCAAAAATGTAGTTCTGGGGCCTTCACCCATCATCTTTTTCATTGCTTCCATGCCCCATCGCTTATCAATATTTGTATATAAAGAAGAGATGTCCACTGTAGCCCAATAAAATTCCTCATCCCACGTCATTCCCCATAACGCTTGGCATACATCTTGGGTATTCTTACCATGGGAAATTACTCTAGGTAAATAAATCTTAAAATGAAAATCAAGGACTTTATTGGTTCTTTCAATAAATGAACCTACCCCTGAGATAATTGGTCTCCCAGGAGGGTTAGTCATATTCTTATGGATCTTAGGAATTGCGTAAATATAGGGGTGCCTAGATTCTTTCATCATTAGTTTTTTAACATCACTATCAGATAAAAATCCAAGTCTTTCCCCCCTCTCAAGCAATTCTACAAGCTCATCAGTATACTGTTTTAGTGGGTTATCTTTCAATTTTCTGTAAACATCTTCCTTGAGCAGTGCTTCAACAAAGCCCTCATATTTATCATGATCCATGACAACCCAATTACCCCCTTTATCGGCAGGTTTTACTACCACTTTATCTAAGCAGGTTCTAAAGTCTTTTAATGCAAGCCATTCCTCTTTAGAGAGATTAAATGATCTCTCCTTTTTACAAAATTCTACATACTCTTTTTCAATGCTTGCACACGCTACATGTTCAAAAACATTTATAGCGGTCGACCGCTTAGGAGGCAAAAAAGTACTGTCATTGGAAAAATAGGGTAAACCTAAATGACCATAACCCACACCAAGTTGTCCCCCATAAGAAATACCAACACTACCATTTTCATGTTCAGAGGCCAATTCATCAGGAATATCATAAACACTCAAATTAAGTAATACATCATCTTCCTCTTCTTCTACAAAATTTTCATTCAAAGAACCCACACAAACATTTACATTACGCTCAGCAAAATAAACCTTCAAATTCAACTTTCGAACAAACCTTCTGATGTCCAAAATGACATCAGCTAATGTTGGCAGTTTAGTTCGTATGAATTTCGTGCCTATAGACAAAACATTACAAAATTCCGAAGATAAATTGACACTGGAAAGATTAATAATATTTAAATTATCATGACAAGTGAAAAGATCACCCTCATCATGAACAACATGTTCCAAAGGATTCACATTAATGTCTACACAACAAGTAAATGAATTACCTTCAGTCAAAGTTCAGGAAGCAACTGTGGCTAGTTTTTGTGAAAAAAAGTTGCTTTCCCTTGATTCTTCCTGGAACGAGTCTGTACATTCATTTTCTTTGCATTTTGATCAATCCTATTGTTCGTAACCCGTTCGGTAGAACTATCAGTACCAGCGTCTTCAAAAGACACACTTTTGCGATTGCCAGTGGTCTCCATAGATGAACAAGAAGAGCCGTCCTCACTTCTGGGCATGCGCATTTTACTGTTATAATGTTGACGCCGACCCTTGCGTGGCCAGTTGAATACCTCGTTTTTTTCATAATCCCTTATGTCCCTATTAAGTTTGGATCTTTTTCTCCCCATAACATCACTTTCCACTTTATTAATCTTATCATTAATGGCCTTAAAAGTACCTTGAAAGATGTTCGGAGGGGTTCTATCCATTAACTCAGTTTGTAACTTCACAATCTCTCTACGTAGATTGTCAACAGTTCTGTTGTTTCTTTTAACAAGTATTTTCAACCAGTTAATAGTGCAATTTTGTGCAACCTGCCTCCACTCCAACAATAGGTCGTTCTCATCTTCGCCAAAGCCACCGGCTGGTAGCCTATCAATGTGCAACCCTCTCGGTGTAATATTCAATGATATATATTTCTCAAGTAATTTTGAATCATAAAAAGCGGACACCTCCTTGGCCATCGATCTTTCTAACCTGGCAAATTCATCCGAACAAGATTCAGTTGCATTTGTAGACCACAAATCCGAAGCAGCAAATTTTCTTTCTATGGTGTGTATATATATATATATATATATGGGTCGAGACGGAAGAGGAGACTAAGCGACCGACAGGTAGGTTCACCGACAGGGAGATTCGACAGCGGAAAGACCGACAAGGAAATGTGCGATCGTTACATGATGAGTGTGCGACAGTGACGGAGTTAGGATCGGTCAGGTAAGTGTGCGAAATTGTGGGATGTCGGGTTAGGCTGTGGGACAGGTGAGTGTGTGTTTGTGTCGGAGGTAGGGTTCGGGTTAGGTAAGTGTGTGATAGTGAGGGACTGTAGTTTTGGGACGGGTTAAGTGAGTTAGGGTGCAGGTAGGTGAAGTGCGATGGTGTCGGTGCTTGGGTTAGGGGTGGTAAGTGAGTTAGGGTTAGGGTGCAGGTAGGTGAAGTGTGCGATGGTGTCGGTGCTTGGGTTAGGGTGGGTAAGTGAGTTAGGGTTAGGGTGCAGGTAGGTGAAGTGTGCGATGGTGTCGGTGCTTGGGTTAGGTGGGTAAGTGAGTTAGGGTTAGGGTGCAGGTAGGTGAAGTGTGCGATGGTGTCGGTGCTTGGGTTAGGGGTGGGTAAGTGAGTTAGGGTTAGGGTGCAGGTAGGTGAAGTGTGCGATAGTGTCGGACGTTAGGGTTAGGGTTTAGGTTTAGGTTAGTGGATGTGTTGTTGTGTGCTTGTGTATTTGGCGTATTTTGTGTCGGTGTTTTGTTGTTCGGTATGTTATCGGTGTGGTGTGTTGTCGGTTGTTTGGGGTCGGGATGTGTGTCGGTGATCTGTATGAAAGTAGACCCATATATATATATATATATATATATATATATATATGTATGTATATATGCATGTTTTTGGATTTAACATGACTGTTAGTTTCTAATAATTATGAATTATGAAAGTCAGGAAATGGCATATTTGTGCTCACATATTAATGATAGGTATTTAGGTACGTATTCATTGTTGGGCATGATGTTTTGGGACTTTAAATAATGAACTAAGGTTAAATCCAAATAGCTTTAGTTGATGAATTGATTGATTGATTGATGAGTTAATTGTCACTGTATTTAAGGAGATGAGTTTGCTTTGATGAATTGTTCCATTGAAGGCGAATTGTCGAGGTACCAGGACATGTGAATAAAGGAAGAATTTTTCATCTCAAAAAAAAAAAAAAAAAGGACGTGAATAAAGGAAGAATTTTTCATCTCTGTGGTTGGTGTTTTGCTCTACTTTACCTGGAATTTTTTGGTGGTGTTGATAATTTCACTGGTACACGTCCTAACTTCTGCACATTACTCATTTTCTTATCAGACACCTCACCTGTGGAATTTGCTGTCATGGTGGCTCCGAGACTGCCCTGTGCTGGCAGCCTTTAAAAGGAGCATATACGTGGTGTCTGTGATAGGCCTTCTCTTCTTCATAGCAGCCCTAAGCACTTCTTTCTTGCCTGTTGTTATAGACAGTCATTATACTCCTTAATAACTCCTTACATGGCATGCTAACTGGTAGCACAGATCACCTTTTTGAGAATTTTACCTCCAAACATCCTGGTATCTATCTACCATCTTTCTGGTTATGACTGTTACCACCAACCTCATTTGTGAGATTACTAGTGTTTATGTGTGCCACATGTGCCCACTTCTCTCCCTTGGTTAAAACTCCCTCATGTTAAATCTAAGCCTTGAGACTGATTTACCATTTGCTGTTTTTTTCACTTTCCCTTGCCAAAAGCAAAGACATTTTTTGGATGTTTTTTGCCTTCCCCTGCTGGACTTGAACCTATTGATTTCTCCATGGTGAGATGTCCTCTATAACCATGGATGTGAAAGCCATCAGGGCAATCATTCATGTCACCATAAGAATTGCTTGTGTTCTGTCACACATCCTTACTATAAGGACAATTATAAGGACCACAACCCCACCTCCTGGATGGAGTAATGTTTGATCTGCATCACTGCGGGGCTCACAGTGCCTTTCCCACCTCTGGTGCACCCTCCCATGTGCCCAGCTTGAAGGGTAACACTCATCAGTGGTTTGGTAAGGTTAACACCCACCTCAGGACATATCCTTTTACATCCAAACCCTGCTTCTGAGGAGTGTGGTGCATTGTGAGACCTGCTACATCCCACTCCCTCAAGAAGGGCACATCCATCCTCCCCGTCATCTTTGTCAATCGTCTGAGAAACTATTCAATCCAGGTCACATGGGCTACAGTCAGGGCCTTTTCCTCTGCACCACTGCAGCTAAGGTGCTTAATCCTGTTGGTGGCTGTGTGTCATAATAATGAAACCATCATCACTGTCCTCACACTGGCTGTCTTCTTCTTCACTTGTTGCCCAATGTTCCAGTCAGTCCTTCTTGCAGCTTTTCCCCATCTAGTTGAATGGTCCCTAGCCTTCCTCACTGTCCTTGCAGATTGTTTCTCTCTGGTCCCTTTACTATTCCACTTGAACTCTTTGTGCAAGCTGTCCACAATGCTGTTCACTGTTGCCTACATCTTCTCGTATTTTCCTTAGCCTCCTTTTCCTGCTTCTCTTCTGTTCCCACCTTCCTGTCCAGCTACTAATGCTGATATCTTCCCTGCTCTTCCATCATAATAGACATCATTTTCCTATACCTCTTCTCCATTTATCACCAAGCTCTTCTTTTGCCTTGTTTCTTTATCTGATACCCCTACTGATCAAGGGTGCCAGCTTCTGTCTATTCCTCCCAGGCTATGTCCATCTGCCTTCTTCTTACACCTGTTGTGCTTATCTTCCTTCTGGCTTTCTGTATTCCTCTTTCTTTTGTCAAACTCCTGTCCTACCTGCCTGAATGTCTGTCCATACCCACTTGTCTTTCCATTTTCTCTAATGTTGCCTCCTAGATGGACTTTGGCTCTGACTCCCTTTATCACTTGTCACCGCCTTTTGTCCCTGGCCTCCCACCTTGACATCCTACCTATTGTCTTCTCTTTCCTGGCTGTTGCCCCCACCACTTCCCTTCACCTTTTTTTTTTTTTTTTTTGTTTCCTGTCTATGCTTTGTTCTTCTGCATGATGATGTCCCACTTACCTGTACTCCTCTTACAACTTCTTCCTGTAATCTTATCTCTTCTACTGAGATCACTTCTACCTGTTATTAACACACTTTGCCCCCAATCTCACTTTATGACTCCCTCTCTACTCTCTCTTTTCCCTTGAGCTGCTGCCTTCTGCAATTTCTAGCTCCCACATTCTCCCACAAAGCTGCACATTCTCCCTTCCAACCTACATCTGTCTAACTCAAACCCCTGTACTATACCTTAAGGACTTTACCCCCTTCTCTCCCTCCTTGCTTCTCCATTCTGTCCGGGTCCAATTTCTCCTGCTCCATTCTGTGTCACTTTTGGAATTCCTCTTTATTTTATTATTAATATTTCTAATACATTTACCCAGTTAAGCCTTACAGTTGCTAGTGTTTTCATTGACTTCCTTTAGCAGATAACAGACAATTTTATGGGCACTTAAGTAGCAAGAAAGCAATTAGCAACTAATCTATTCAAACAATATCTGACTATCCAAATATGTAGGCTATTAAGTAGCTGACAACCAACAAATATCTTACCTCACTCTTTCAAATGACAGCAGTAATTAATAGCTTTGTTTTCCCCACCACTTCAGAAAATACAAAGTGAAATAATGTGGATTAATTTTAACTGACAGCAAGCCTGTCTCACTGAGGTGAGATCTGAACGAGCAGGACAGTATTATTGCTGAAACCAAATTCATCTTCTAGTCTTGGTGAGTACATTCATGAGGTGGACCCTGTTTTTCACAAAATCTCACCAAGATGACACACACACATATATATATATATATATATATATATATATATATATATATATACACACACTGTATTTATATAGTATATATCATGGACAGAAGTATGTTAAAAATGTAAAATGAGAGCTGGGTGCACAAGACCCAAGATAAAAAAGTGCCCAATCCTGGTAGGCACACGGGACTGTATAAGATGACATTGTAGAATCCTCAAAATACAGAAACATTCCTACAAAGGGGCCAGGCCAGGCCTAGGGGGGATGATGGCCTCCCTATTGTTGAAGGAAATAGTAGTCCACAAAAATCACAAAAACTGATAGGCCAAAGAAGAGTCATAAAGACGATAAAGTGAACTATTGAGGATAAGAAAGAAATTATGTATTGTTTTTATTATGCAAAAATCCCAGAATTTCCAGACACAAGATATATAAAACAATTAAGAGAGAAATTATAGGAAAGAAAAATACTTCCACATGAAAAACTGTCAGAAGCTTCAAATAAAAATTTGTATTCATTAATACAACAGATTTGTGAAAAATAGTATATAGACAAAGAAACTTTGATCTGTTTGGAAAAGAAGCATTTGAGGAAGTGCGAAAATATAAACAACAAAACCTAGAGATTTTTGAAAAGTATAAAAGAGAAATATGGACATGGGAACGAAAGAGAGAGATTTGCTATGGTGCAATGTTTATACAGAATAGAAAGCCAAATTAATCAATATAAAGAAAGCAGACCCAAAAATATTCAAACAAAATATAGGCAAAAACATCCAGATATGGAAAATTTCACAATAAAAAAAGAATATCACAAAGAGGTAATGTAGAAAATTAATAAAGCAGAAGTTAAAAAAATAGAAGTTGAAGTTATGGAGTGCCTACCAAGTGAAGGATTTGGTGTAGAAGGTGTAACACAGGTTACATTACAGCATGATGGAGTGAGTCCCCAAAGTAAGGTGAAACAAGAAGATCAGGAGACATCTGAAGAAGAAATATGAACATGGCAAAGAAAAAGAGATTTAATGTGATGTAATATTTATGCAAAGGAGAAAACAAATCTAATCAATACAAAAAAGCAGCACCAAAGATGTTTGAAGAGAAATACAGGCAAAGGAATCCAGACCTGGAAAACTTTACAATACAAAAAATAAGAAGACAAAGAGGAAAAGGAGATCAGTAATGGAGAAGTTAAAGAAATAGAAACTGAGATCATGAAGTACCTACAAAGTGAAGGATTCAGTGCAGAAAATATAATTCAGAAAGCACCACAACACGACAGAGCAATGGAACTCCAAATTAAGGAGAAATCAGTGGAATGGGAAGCAATTGGTCAGGTGCCATATGAAGATATTTTGGAGCCTTCCACAGGAAACCAGTATAAACATTAACTTGAAGCTAGACAGCAAGGAAAGGAACAGGAAACCGTGGAAACTCTGATGCAGTCAGTGTTGAGGAGTGATAGGCCAGTGAGTTCCCATATGACAGAGCAATGGAGGGCACAAGATGAAATTGAAGAGAATGTGCCAAGGAAGATGCTATAGAACTTTTTATAGAATGTCCGCAGGAAATGAAAAACAAAAAATGTGCCCTCAGTTTAAAAGAAAATGAGCTAAAAGAAGAGTTACTTGTTTTGATAGACAGACATATTAAGATCAATGAAAGAAATAGACTGCAGAAGGTCAATAAAACCCCAAAAGTCAGAAGTTTGATAAAACAAATGAATACAATAATTAGGACTGTCCATAGAGATTTATGCGAAATAACAGAAGTAAACAGGATATAGTACTGTGCAGCTAAATTAATAACTTATAAGGTTCTACCACAAGAACACAGGGTAGTGAGGGAGAGAAAGGGGAATAATCAAGTAACATCATGGAAGTACTGAATACAGAAAACTATAAAGCAATTAAGACAAGAAGTGTCACTGTTAGAAGAATACAGGAATGGGAACAGATCAAGAAAAATACTAAGAAAGACGTGATTAAAGCAATGCGCAGTATTAGAACAGACCAGGATCTATCATGCACTATTGCAAATAAACTAAAAGCCTCATCACATGTGAAAAAACTTAGAAGATATGCAGATAAATATAAAGGAAAAATACAAAATAAGCAATTTGTTGATGACCCAAAAAGTTTTATAGAGAATTGGGAAACAAGGTAAAAGGAAGTGAAAGAGTGCCAAAAAAAGAAGAAATAGATACATTTTGGAGAACTATCTATGAAGATCCTGTGGAACATAACAAAGATGCTAAATGGATAGAAGAAGTAAATGAAAGAATAAGAAGTTTAAAAGTACAGAATATGAAATGGGATGAAGTAACAGCCACGGAGATTGAAACAAAGTTAAGAAAAGCCTCTAATTGGAAAACCCCAGGCCCAGATGCAGTAACTAACTTTTGGTTAAAAATATTAACATTCGTTGCACAAAGATTTCGCCATGAGTAAGAACTATTTATATGCACACTCTGAACAGACACCAACCTGGCTAACAACAGGAAAAACAATGCTCCTACTTAAGAGTGAACCTGCAAGCTACCTTAAAAATTATAGACCAATAACTTGCCTTACGACGACATATAAACTATACACAGGAATTAATGCAGACAGAGTTTATAGTTGTTTAGAAGAAAACTCAATTATAGCAGTAGAACAAAAGGGCAATAAAAGAAAGTCATATGGAACAAAGTATCATTTGTTGTCAAATAAAGTCGTAGTGGAGAACTGTAAAAAGGGAAAGAATCTAAGTATGGCATGGACTGACTACAAAAAAGCATTTGATAGTATCCCACATTCACGGATAAAAGATTGCTTAAAAATGTATAAGATGCAGCCTACACCAATCAACTACATTACAGGGACCATGAAACAGTGGCAGACCACTTTGCAATTAAACCATGATAAAGGACAAAGTATTATCCCAGGGATAAAAATTCAAAGGGGGATATTCCAGGGTTACTTTCTGTCACCGCTGCTATTCTGTCTTGCCCTTAACCCATTAAGCTGTCTACTTAACAGCTTAGGCCAGGGCTATAATTTGGCTCCTAGAAAACAACAAAGTGTAAAGACTTCTCATTTTCTCTTTGTTGATGATTTAAAACTGTATAGCTCATCAGATGAGGAACTGAAAGCACAACTGCAAGTACTCAAAACTTTTTCAGATGATATAAGAATGTCATTTGGTCTTGATAAATATGCTAAAGAAGCCTTTAAAGCAGGAAAACTGCAGCACCAGGAAAACATCACTTTGGGACAAGAATGTGATATAAAAGAACTTGAGCAAGAGGGAGTGTATAAATATTTGGAAATTGATGAAGGATCAACAATAAAACATCAACAAATGCAAATAAAGCTTAGTAAGGAATTTCAGAAGACTTAAATTAATCTTGAAAACATCACTGACATCTAGGAACAAAATCCGAGTTGTAAACCAATTTGCTCTTCCTGTCCCAACTTATAGTTTTGGAGTGATTGACTGGCTCCAAAATGTGTTGGATAGATTTGATAGGAAAACAAGAAGAATATTTTCATGCTCAGCAAATGATTTATAAAAATCAGTGTATACCAAGATTATATATTCCCCGTTCCAAAGGAGGGATGGGCCTCCTTGAAATTGATTACATGTATAGATCTGCAATCATGGGACTCCACACACATCTGCTGACCTCACAAGGCCCAAATGTAGTGAAACTTTTGAAACATGAGGAGAATGAATCTAAGATGACTTCTCTACTTAATCTAGCAGAAGCATATCAGCGTCAAGCAGGAATGGAAATCAAACCAGAAGTGGATAAAAAAAAATCAGGCAACAACGGAATGTGCCAAAACCAAAAGAAAGAATATAAGGTGAAGGACCAGATGAGAAGGTAAGAAATGTGGAAAATGCATAAATATATTTGAAAGCATAGAAAACTTCTGGAAGAACCTCATGTTGATCAGTAATGAATGCAGGAATAGTTAAGGAGAGGCAAATCCAAACCAAGAGATGAAAGGTTAATATTGGCGGCCCAAGATAGTGGGCTGCATACACATTGGTTTACAAAGTCCATTGAACATGTGGGAGAAACAGACAAATGTATGTTTTGTAAAACCGAACTGGAAACAGTAACACACCTCATTGCTGTTGTGACATACTAATGGCAGAAGGACTGTATACTGAAAGGCATAATAATGTAGCAAGATTGTTGCACTAGGGATTCTGCAAACATCATTGTATTGAAGTGGCTGAAAAACACTGGAAAAATGAGCCACAGAGCATCATAGAAAATTATGAAGTTTATATCACATGGGATCATCCATTACCAACAGTTCAAAAGACAGATGCTAGAAAACCAGATATAGTGGTCCATGAAAAGAAGACAAAAGTGGCATTGATCATTGAAATCACCACACACAGTGACTACAGCATCTTGCATACAGAGAGAGACAAAGTCATAAAATATCAGGTTTTGCAGGCAGAAGCAAGAGCAATGTGGAAGAAAGATATAAAGACAGTCCCAATAGCAGTAGGAGCAATGGATCCTTTAAAAAAAAGAGTCTACAATCATATTTAGATAAGTTACCAATACATGTAACTCTGTATGAAGTGCAGGAGGAGTCATTACTGGGCACACTGTGGGTGCTGCGAAGAGCACTTCTGGCTGACATCAAAGATTGAAACAATACTAATTTTGTGAACTTTAATCGTACTTTGACTTAGGAATGGGGTCCATTCCCATAATGGTATTAGAAACCCAAAGTATTTGGAGAAATTAAAAAAAGTGCAACATAGAGACAATGACCTTGAAAACTTCAGTAAAACTGAGGGTTCCTGACAACCCATTGGGTGGCTTTGCTGTCCCTACCCTTGTCTTGCTTATCCAAGATCACACTTCTGCTGAGGCAAGGGGCTCATTCTCAAGGAGTTAAACAGTTCCTGATATTTATATACATATACACGAGTGTGTGTGTGTTGGGATGCTTTACTCCTACACGTTCTTGTTCTTTATATAACAAACTGCAAGGTAACCCTCATTAAGGGAAGGGGTTAAACTCCCTTTCAAAAAGAAGTTAATCTAGTGGGATTTCCAGTGAAACATTCTGTATTGTATTAGAAGAGTATATCGCAGGCCGGTCTGCGCAGAAGTGGGTATAGCATCAGTGATTGACAGGTGAAACTGGCGTGTTGTGGTATGGAAAATACTGTAACTTTTTCCTTCATTTTTGCAGGGGGGCAAGCCACCCTGCACCTCCCCATGTGGGGGGGGCTCCGTCCTCCACACTCCTGCAATTAAATATACCAACTCCAAGATCGCACTACCTTGAAGAAAAGGGCAAATTATGAATAGACAATGAATATTCAAGCCACCATCGGTATGAATATTACTTTACTTGCACCAATTGTTGGATGGTGGGTGGGGTTTGCTAAGGACTTGCTACTGCGCATCCTGAGAGGTATGTTTCTAACACAAAGCCAGACTTTCTAATTTTTTTTATATGTCTTTCTGAGCTCACCTGTCTCCATGATACAACCTGTACTTGTATGTGACAGTACTTCAGAGGTTTTTTTTCACCTGGCTTTAAAAGAGTCATAATTGTGCCTTATGGAATGTCTGCTTTTTTGCTTCATAAATAAAATGTGGAAGAGGCTGATATTGATGCACTTAGAGATATTTATTTATTTGTTTGTTTGCCTGTTTGAAATATATTTTACTCATACGTTCCCATTTCTAATATACAGTTTGAAGTGTGAAAAGTGTTGGTGGAAATGGCTTTGCTAGTAAACCCTAAATTAATATGCCTGCAGGAAGAAAACACAGAGTAGAAGAAATGAAAGAAAATTTGTATTAGCACTTTATGCATGCATGTATGTATATATCTATATATATATATATATATATATATACATATATATATATATATATATATATACATATATATATATATATGTATATATATATATATATATGTGTGTGTGTGTGTGTGTGTATATATATATATATATATATATATATACACACACACACACACATATATATATATATATATATATATATATGGATTCACTTCATAACACTGAAACTTCAAAATACTGAAAATGATTATAACAATTTCTACCAAATATGCGGGGGCGGCCCCCTGCACTGCTAATTATATAGGTCTTTGTTTGCGCTTGGAGCTAGGTAGGGAGTGGGATTAAGGGGGTAATTTGCCCCGCACAGAGGCTGCCCTGCCTGCATATAGATTTATGTTGTTTAAGCATTGTTTTGTTTAATATGTTCGTTTTATATTTTTTGTGTACAGTTTTTTAGTTTTTTTCGTTTTTGCCTTTCAGTATTTTTGTTTTCAGTGTTTGAGTTTCGGTATTTTGATATTTCAGTGAATCCATATATATATATATATATATATATATATATATATATATATGTGTGTGTGTGTTTATGTAAAAATGTGTGTGTGTGTGTGGATTCACTTCAGAAGCCTGAAAGCCCAAAATCCTGAATTTCATTTCAAAAGACTGAGGCCAAAATCTTGACAGTTCAAAATACTGAAAACTCAAAATACTGAATCTCAGAACACTGAAAACACACAGGATACCAACACTTACCATATTCCAGCACAACTACATACAGAAACAAATAAAAGATAAACCATTTACCACTTCTCCAAGTATAAGCAGGAGGGCAAGCCCCCCACACCTCCTGCTACTTAAATACAGTGGATTTAAAAAGTGTACACACCCCTGTTAAAATGCCAGTTTTTTGTAATATAAAAATAAGATCGCAATAAATCATTTCAAAACTTCTCCCACATTTAATATGACCTATAACCTGTACAATTCAATTGAAAAACAAATTTGTTAGGGGAAAAATATAAAAAAAATAAAAGAACGTACAATACGTTGGTTGCATAAGTATGTACACCCTTAAACTAATACTTTGTTGAAACACCTTTTGATTTAATTACAACATTCAGTCTTCTTGGGTACACACCTGCCATCAATTAAAGAGACTCTGATTAACCCCAAATAAAGTTCAGCTGTCCTAGTAAGATTTTCCTGACATTTACTCAGTTGCCTGCTACAGCAAAAGCCATGGTTCGCAGAGAGCTTAGAAAGCATCAAAGGGATCTCATTGTTGAAATGTATCAGTCAGGAGAAGGGTAAACAAATTTCCACAGCATTGGATATACCATGGAACATAGTGAAGACAGTCATCAAAAAGTGGAGAAAATATGGGACAACAGTGAAATTGCAAATAACTGGACATCCCTTCAAAATTGATGAAAAGACAGGATGAAAACTGGTCAAGGAGGCTGCCAAGAGACCTACAGCAACACTGAAGGAGCTGCAGGAATTTCTGGCAAGTACTGGTTCTGTACTACATGTGATAACAATGTCATACATTCTTCATATGTCTGGACTACGGGGTAGGGTTGCAAGACAGAAGCCTTTTCTTACACAGAAAAACATCTAGGCCTGGCTAAAATTTGCAAATTTTTGCAATACATCAAGTCTCCCAAAATTATGTGAAAAAATGAGTTATGGTCTGATGAGACCATGGTTGAACTTTGTAGCCACAATTCCAAAAGGTACGTTTGGCGCAAAAACAACAGTTTGCATCACCAGAAGAATACCATCCCCACGGTGAAGCATGTTGGTGACAGTATCATGCTTTGAGGTTGCTTTTCTTCAGCTAGAACTGGGGCTTTAGTCAAGGTGGAGGGAATTATGAACAGTTCCAAATACCAGTCACTTTTGGCCCAAAACCTTCAGGCAACTGCTAGAAAGCTGCAGATGAAGAGGAATTTCACCTTTTAACACGAGAATGACCCCAAGCATATATCCAAATCAACAAAAGAATGGCATCACCAGAAGAAAATTAAAGTTTTGGAATGGCCCAGTCAGAGTCCAGACCTAAATCCAGTAGAACATCTGTGGGGTGGCCTGAAGAGGGCTGTGCACAAGAGATACCCTTGCAATCTGACAGATATGGAGCTTTTCCAAGGAAGAGCGGGCAAATATTGCCAAGTCAAGATGAGCCACACTACCCAAGAAGACTGAATGCTGTAATTAAATCAAAAGGTGCTTCAACAAAGTATTAGTTTAAGGGTGTGCACATTTATGCAACCAGATTTTTGCATATTTTTTTATTTTTTATATTTTTCCTGTAACAATTTTTTTGTTTTTCAATTGAATTGTACAGGTTATAGGTCACATTAAAGGTGGGAAAAGTTTTGAAATGATTTATTGTCTCATTCTTTATATCACAAAAACCTGGCATTTTAACAGGGGTGTGTACACTTTTTATATCCACTGTACATCAACTCTGAGATTGCACTCCACAGAACAAAATGGCAAACATACCATTACATGTTTCATGACTGCCTGTTGTAACCTTAGTCATTTTCCCTTCTAACTTGCAATACTACAGCATAACTCATGTTAGTGTAGTGAAGTGTGATGTCAGAGTTGTTATATTTAAGTAGCAGTTGGTGTGGAGGTGCAGGGGTGGCTTGTCCCCCTGCTTATGCTTAAAGAAAAGTAATATGGTTGTCTTGTATTTGTTTCTGTATATACTTCTGCTGGAATATAGTAAGTGTTGGTATCTTGTGTGTTTTCAGTATTCTGAGATTCAGTATTATGAGTTTTCAGTCTTTTGAACTTTCAAGATTTTGGTCTCAGTCTTTTGAAATTCAAGATTTTGGGCTTTCAGGCTTCTGAAGTAAATCTACACACACACACACACACACACACACACACATATATTTTTTTATGATAACAGGAAAGTTTAGTAGGTACAATCACTACTTTTCACGGGCTCACCTTGCAGTACTGGATTACTGAGTTGCTTGTTCTGTATGGTAGGTTCAGAATGTAAGCATATTCTAACCATCAAGATCAACAAACTTTGTTTTCTGTAAAACCATTTGTAAAGGGTGGGGACTAATATTCTTGTTACCCTTGCCTACTTCCTAGGGGAGGTGTTACCTTTACGGACAGTATTACGGCAAATGCAGTATAGATTACATTATTTTAGTCCTTACTACTTTACATTACATTAACTGTTAACTAAATGGACAGTGAGTTTTTGTTAATATTAGCAGTCACTTGCTCAAATTTCTGAGCTTGAGTTTCACTTGCTCAAACATACTGGCTCGAGCTGCCATTTGTGTGTTATTTTTCTTTCTTGTTTGTAACACACCCCTAAGAGTTGACCCAGTAGTCAGGGACTTGAGGACACACATTGACAATAACCTAGCCTTTGACCATCACATGTCTACAGTAGTGAGAAAATCATTCTATGTTGTTCAGCTTATAAAGAAAAGTATGGCATCTAGGTCCAAAGAAGTCATTGTTCCACTGTATTCGGAATGCATCAGACCTATCATTGAGTGCAATGTCCCTTTGGTATGTACGTAACCAGGCATATCCAACAACTGTAACTTCCACAGAGGTTCCTCACTAAAAGAATAGGAATAAGTAACATGGCCTATGCAGACCACCTCAAGGGTCTATCCCTTTATTTCTGTCTCTTACAGGCTGTTGAGGGGAGATCTATGCCTGGCATACAAAGCATTGTCTCACCCCACTCTGAAGCTCCTACATATCTGCAAAACAAACAGCACCATAATCACTCACTCTAAAAACTTAAACTTTGCCTGTGATATAAATAGGACCTGCTGGAGAGACAGGTATGTATCCCAAAGAATACCCCTTCACTGGAACAGGCTTTCCATCCATGTGAAGCAGAGTTCCTCCCTAGCCCAATTCAAGTGTAACTTGGAGAATTGTGTGGGGAACAGGAAATTCATCCCTGGTTTGCCATCTGTGTTGCTAATGGATGCAGACAGCCTGTAAATGGTTTATGTTCCCGGCCCCTGCTTGTAAATGTTTCACCACCCAAGCCCCTGCTTACACTTATCAAAGGTACCAGAACTGAACCTATTGAAAGAGATTTGGGTTGCATGGCTAGGCTTAAAAAGGCCCTTGTGATTGTTAGCCCAGTAAGCAACTATGAACTGTTGTATACACTTGCATCTCAGTGAGTTTTAGGTGGTGTAAGGTCAGTACACCTTGCAGAGCAAAAGATGAAGACAGGTATTGCATTACTTGTCACTGTTCAGTCTTTTTCAGAGGTGCAGTGACAGTAACTAAGTAAAGGGGATATGGAGGGTGTAGAGTGCTTGCCCCCCTGCAAACAATAATTTTATATCGCAGTTCATAAAGTGAAGTGCTTGAGTAAACAGATTATATGAGTGTGTGTATTGAAGCTGCCATTTATGAGCGGTTCTGATCAAGGAGGTCCAGTGCAGCTCTGTAGTCATACATAGTGGATCCATTAATATCACAAGTAGCTTGTCCTCTACTGCTGCACAGTTTTATATAAGACACTAAATTTGGCATTATTACAGCACTTTTTGGTTTCTCAACAGATATGCCAAGCACTAAACCACTTACAGTACTAGTATAATGTTTCTTATTTACTCTGAAATCATAGCATAGTCCAGTATTATTTATTTATTTGACATTTGTTGACTGGGATTAGTCTGACTGAGCCAGAGGCCCAGGGAGAAAAGCTACACAGTTACACAATGCATTTTGAAACAAAAACTGAGGTATAGTAAATTATAAAAAATGAATTAACATAGGAGCACATGGTTAACAAACCCAGAGAGTAAGTACATTCAAACATCAATAATCTGCAAAGACAATTCAGAGAGTAAGTACCAAGTTACATCGGTAAGTCATGCAGCTCAGTTAACTACATACTTGTAGAATATTAAGCTTGACATTAGATGGGACAATGTACAACTTATTAGGAGGGAAAGGGAGACGGGTGGGGGGGGCAAGCGGTGGTCAGTCAAGGAGGATAGTTACAGTGACAGATCCATGTTTGTTTAGATAGTTTCAAAACTGCTGCTAAAAACTATGTGGGTGATTGATATTTCTGATCTCCAAAGAAAGTTTATTCCAAGACTGGACTAGGGGTAGCTGTAAAGGTTTTGTCCTATTTGAATTTTAGGCTTGTAGATTTGAAGAAGGTTTTGTTCAGTGCTTCATAGGGACCTTGGTGGGGAGTAGAGCGAGACAACTCAGGCGATGTTTGGACAAAAGGAGGGTAGATACAAAACAGAATGTATAATTTGAAGCTGAGAGAGAAGCAGATGGTGGGGAAATTCTAGTCAGTTTAGCGTTTTAAGAGCAAGACTGTGGTGCGAGTGGTAGGAATAATTAGCAGCGAATCGAGAACTTTATTGTAGGTGGATTCTAGTTTTGTTAAGAGGGTAGTTTGAATGGTGAGGATTTCTGAGCCATAGAATAGGCTGATGAGAAGGTAGGCATGGGATAGGGAGATTTTGGCTTTATTGGACAAGAGTTTTTTGTTCCTGTAAATGACTCCAAGTTTTTTGTGGGTTTTCTTAATGTTGTTGAGAGCAAGCAGATCAAATTTGAGATGTCATCGATGATGACTCCTAGTAATTTAGTGTGTGATTCCATGGTGATAGGAGTGCTACTGAGGTATGAGATTGAGAAGGAAGATTTAAGGTGGTTCATAGTTTTTGATTTACAATTAATTGGTGCTTGGTGAGCCAGTTTTCTATGGATAAGAAAGATTTCTGTGTCTTTATATTTAAGTCAGAGAAGATTCCTTCTATCATCCATGGTGATACCTGTGGAATCATCTGTATATTGCACGAGTGATGACTGTAGGCAAGATGTGGACAATAGGTTGATAAAGATATTAAACAGTAATGGGTCAAAGGTCGATCCTTGAGGTACACCTATCTTGACAGGAAGAGTAGGAGATGTGGCAGAAAGACATTTAACAGATTGAAATCAGTCATTGAGGTTGCTAGCGAACCAGGAGATAGTGGAGGTGGATAGGTTTAGTTTTGAGAGTTTGCTCAGGAGGAGGGGGTGGAAGATGGTGTCAAATGCCTGTGAGGGATCTAGAAATAGGCATGAGATAAGTTTGTTTTGATCTCTTGCTTGACATATGGTGTTAGCAAAAGAAATGAGGACGATGGAGGTACTATGTTTAGGGTGAAGCCATGTTGTGTGGGGGCCGAGTAGGTTCTCTTGTAAGAGGAAGTGAAGGATTTGCTTGTGCACACGTTTCTCTAGGATTTTACAATGAGGAGATAGGATTGCAATAGGTCTGAAGTTGGCAAGTTCTGAGATGTTACCTTCCTTGTGGATGGGTAAGGTGTAGAATTGTTTCCAAATTATGGGTACTTTACATTCAGTACTGAAATGGTTGATAAGGATGGAGAGTTAGCAGCTTTTGGAGAAAGAGTAGGGGTAGATTATCAATTGGTTTAAGTTTTAGAAGCAAGGATTTAATGTAGTTGGTAGATACAGTTTTCAAAGAAAAGGCCTGAGAGGGGTTGGAGGGTGAGAGAGGTTCAGAGGGCTGTTAGCATTTGGGCTGCAGTTGGTTTGGAGTGTTAATTTGCTGATAGTGTCAATGAAATAAGAATTGAAGTTAGTAGCAGTTTCAGGGGGTGTGGTATTGGGGCATGGCTGGGGGGAAGAGGGGTTACCAGGATGTAGAATTTGGTTGATGGCATGCCAGAATTTCTTTGGGTTAGGTTCTTCTTGTCATTATAGATGGATTTCTTAGTAAGGTTGCGAAGCTGTTTATAGTGTTGGAAGTGGGAGGGGAGTTTGGTTTTTGGACGGAGTGGGTGGTGAGTGTAAACCAGGGGATATGATAAATTTGACTCTAACAGTATCCAAGGGGGAAAAGGAGTTAAGTTTGTTAAGAAATATGGAATTGAATTTTAGTATGATATCATCTAGGGGTAGGTGTCTGAGGAAGGACCAGTTAATGGCTGAGAGATGGTTGTTAAACTTATCAGAGTCAAAATGGGACAGTTTGTGACAAATTATGAACTTAAGTGGTCTAGTATAATGTTTTGAGAATTTGAGAACTTTGACTGGACAGTGGTCAGTAAGAGAATCAGGCAGTGTTTCTGTGAAGTGATATTTATGGGGGTGAGAGACTAGTATCCAGTCAGGAAGAGAGGTGAAATTAGATTCGTTAGTGTGAGTAGGAGTGGAGATTAATTAGGAGAAGCTGTGTAAATTAATAGAGCCAATAGTATCTGAGGAGAGGGATGGCCAATTAATGTTGACATCACCCAAGACTATAATTGTATTAGGTAAGTCTTGAATGAGCCAGGAGAGAATATTTACTAGTCCAGGGATATTGCCACCGAGGGTATGTAAATTGCAGCTATGGTCATTACACTGGGCATTGATCTTGCATTAATCTTGCAGTTAGCAGTTTGGCTGATGGGGGTGGGGATAGCTGGGGGGGTTACTGCAAAGTGGATAGAGAACATGATAGTGACTCCTCCACCTTTTTTCTGGGCTCTTTAGCCAAGTTTCACAGAGAGTTACGATATCAGGAGAGTGATGGGACATCCAGGCATGGAATTCACTGATTTTGTTGACTGTAATTCTGATTATCATGGAATACAGAGAAAGAAGAAGTTTTTATTAAAAAAACAAAAGTGCTTAATATAAAGACAGTGTGGATCTCGTCTTTCTTTCCTGGTGTTATTTTAATACAGAGAAAGATGCTTTGTGGGAATGTTAGGCTGAGGAGAGGCAGGGTACTTGGACACAGAGGCAAAGAAAGAGGGAATGTCGGTTCCAGGGTTGGTATGGATGTCTCCAGATAGGAGTGGGATAGAGTGAGTAGGAAAAGAGTTGTGAGGAGAAGGGAGAAGGAAATAAAACTTCACCTTACTTTTAGAGGAGAATGAGGGGCAAGGGGGAATTTTTATTCTAGGATGATGGAGAGTTTTAGAAGGGGTAGATGAGGCTATCAGAAATTAGTGTGGGAATTGTGGAATAACTAAAGGATAGGTGGAGGTTGGTGATGGGTGGTTGGGTTTTAATTGAGTATTGTAGGAGGAGAGGATTAGGTTCATAGGTAGGTACTAGGCTATCTGCCCGAGGGCTTTTATAAGCCTAGCCTGAGTGTGTTGGCTTTCGCTGCCCATTGATTAATTAACTAAGCCTCTGTCAAGCAGAGCCAATGAAGTGATCCCAGGGATGTATTTTCTGTTACCCATCTACTTGTCAAGGCTTCTCTTGAAGAGTGTTAGTGAGGGGCTCTGCCTAATGTAGTTAGGAATTTTGTTTCAAAGCATGGGGAGTCTCTGTGACAGGAATCTATCCCTCCAGCATGTTCTATTTATTGTTGTGGTGAGGTTTAGCTCACTAGAGTGCATGGCTCGCAGTGACTTGGATTTGTTTAGGTGGAGCATGTCCATCAATTTTGAGTTGGACATGGCTTTGTAAGTCAGGCAGAGATCACCTCTGAGTAAGCGATATGCCACTGAGTACAACTGGAGCTTTTTCAGTGGGCTGCATAGGACATATGTTTGAGGCCAGTAATCCTCTTGGTGAGGTGCTTTTGTGGTCTTTCCAGCTGTTGGAAGTGTCTTGTGAGGTACATCCCAAATGGGGCATTGTACTCTATGATGGGTCTGATGAATGACGAGTAGAGGGGGACTGTAATCTCTTTATTTATAGATGCAAACCCCTTAGTAATTAGATGGGCCACATAGAAGGATTTCCTAACTACTTTGGCAATATGATTGTCAAAGGAGAGATTACTATCTACCTGGGTCCCCAGATCTCTTGTTACCTCTTCTGTATTAAGGGGGCTGCCGCCTATGTGGTAATTCGTGGGTGTTTTGACTTTGACACCAGGTGTCTGTCTCAGTAAGGCCTTTCTGAAGGATGTCCATGTCAGCAGAAGAGTCAATTATGGCTCCCAGTTTGCAGTCATCTGCGAACTTGGTTAGCCATAGTCCTC
Source organism: Protopterus annectens (assembly GCF_019279795.1). NCBI lineage: Eukaryota > Metazoa > Chordata > Ceratodontiformes > Protopteridae > Protopterus > Protopterus annectens. The sequence goes on from NC_056747.1 coordinate 398,699,396, forward strand.
CTATGTTTACCTGTACTTCTGAGAAATATATGCCAAACAGTAGGGGTCCCAGAACTGAGCCTTGCAGGACACCACTTGTGACTGGTTTAGAGTCGGACCTGGAGCCCACTATTCTTACCATGTGAGTTCTATCTGTAAGCCAGTTGGCAACCCATCTTGTGAAGTAGGGGTTTATGTTCAGGCTGGTGAGTTTTTCTATAATACCCGAGTGAGGAATGGTGTTGAATGCCTTGGCAAGCTCAAGGTAGGCTGTGTGAACCACCTTTCCCTCATCTATGGCCTTGGTGACTGTCTCAAAGTCAACCAGATTTAGTAGGCATGATCTGCCCTTAACAAAGCCGAACTGGGTCGGGTCAAGTGTTTGGAGGTTCCCAATGTCTTTGTTAATGAGTTCCATGATGATGTTCTCCATAGCCTTGCAGACCAGGCTAGTCAAGCTTATGGGGCGATAGTTACCAGGGTCAGTTGTGGCCTCTCCTGTGTGGAGCAAAATAACCGTTGCTGTGCGCCATTCTATGGGCACATAGCCTGTGGAGAGACTGAGGTTGAACAGCGTGTTTAGGTGGGGGGTTAGTTCGTTCTGTAGTTCATGCAAGATGCAGCCTGGGACACCATCTGGCCCCATTGATGCTGTGTTTTTGGCTTTTGAAAGGGCTATTTTCACTTGTGCTTCTGTGATTTCCAGGATACTACACTTTTCCGGTATTGTTGTGGGCTATTTTGAAGATGAGAGGAAGGTGAAGTTTGCTCTGAATCTATCTGCCAGGATGTTGGCAATATCAGTAGGTTCAGTATATTTTGTGCTATTTTGCAGTAGCTCAAAACTTATCTGCGAGTTGCCACTTAGATTCTTGACATAGCTAAAGAAGGCTTTGTGGTTATCTTTTGAATCCTTGGCTATTTTTCTTTTGAAGTTAGACTTGGATGATTTTATGAGGGACCTTTAGTTTCTTACTGATAATGATCAGGGATGTCTTTCCTTTTTGGGATTTGCTTTTTTTCTGAACTAGTTTCCTCCTTTTGTTTTATAACCTGTTTATGGCAGGGGTCCACCAGACTGGTTTCCTTCCCTTAGGGGAGTGAGTCTTGGTTTTGCTAGGGATGGCACGATCCATGCATCCTTGTAGGTGCTCATAGAGTGGAATTGTAAAGGATTCTGCATCTTGGGCAGTGTTATCCTTTAGCGTGGGGGCTGTGAAACTTACCACCTCTGCCTTTAGTAAGGTGAAGTTTGCTTTAGAAATGTTTTTCATTGTGGTTTCCTTGGTTGGGGGTGGTGGTGGGGTGTGGACATCCAGGGTGATTAGTTTATGGTCTGATCTAACCAGTGATGGGTTGACCTCCAGTATGAAACACCTGTCGCCCATGTTGGTGATGACCAGGGCCAGTATGTTGTGGCCTCTGGTAGGGGAGTTTACCAGCTGATCCAGGGCATTTGAGTTGATAAATTCCAGGAAGCGCTGAGCCTGGGAGTTTGTACTCAAGTAGTTTTCCCAGTTAATGGTCGGGTAATTGAAATTGCTCAATATCAGGGTGTTCGGTAGGACCTTCATGTTTTCCAGTGTCTCCAGAAAGGCGGAGTGGTGGTCCTGGGTCATGGAGGGTGATCTGTAGCAGGCCACAATTTGCATTGCAGATTTGCCCAATGTTAGTTGCACATGGATGATCTCAGAGGTATCATGCTGCGCCACTAACCTGGAGGTGTGGGTATCCTTGATGAATATAGATACACCCCTACACCCCCTCCTTTTGTGTTTTGGTCCGTGTTCTGTGGCCAAAATGTGTAATATGAGTTGTAGCCCAGTAGTGCTGGAGTGCTCTCTGGAGCCTTGAACCAGGTTTCAGTTACTGCACAGATGTCAACGTTCTCCATACTTAGGAGTGCTTCAAGTGCATGCATTTTGAGATTTAAACTCCTGGCGTTGAGTAGCATAACCCTCATTTTTTTACTTGTGCTGTTTATGGAGGTGGGTTTGAATTTTGAGCCTTGCCTAAAAAAGGCACTATTGGGGCAGCAAGAGCCTTGGCCAGTATTCAAAAGCCAAGGGGTTACAGGTGCAAGCCATCTCTTGCAAAGCAAAGCAGCTTGTCAAGCATGTAATCCCAGGCTGACAGACACTGGATCCCCTTTGAATGACACCAGAAGCTTAGCCAATTGTTGAAATTGATCATTTTTTCTTTATACTGAGGTATCATTATTGGTGAGGGCAGGATGCTCCTCGGGGTCAGGGTCATACCCGCCTGGGCTACATGATCAGAGAGCTCTTCCATGTCTCTTTTCATGTAGTCCAGGGAGGTATGTCTCAGGTCATTCACACTAACATGAACAATGACAGAGTCATATTTGTACTTGTTCTGGAGTGACCTGAATTCTTGTGTTATGTGGCGGATTCTGGCTCCCGACAGGCAACTAACAGTAACCTTCTCTTTGTCCAGCTTAGTGAGTGGGACGTCAGTGTGCCTGACTATTGAGTCACCTATATTAGGTATGTTATTTCGCCTTAAGGGCTGTGATTGTGCGGCACATTGATTTTGTGTTTTTTGTGTTGTCTGGTTTGTGACAGGAGGTGCAGGTTTTGTGGGTGCCTGCTTTGGAGCTCTCTGATGCTTTTGCAGGTTTTTATTTAGAGCCTCCGAGTATGATTTTGTGTATTTATGTGTATTTTTGCCAGTGCTGGTTTAGTAGGTCTGTGTGGGGCTGGAGGTGTGGTGCAAGTGTTAACCTTCTCCTCATGACTGTCTGTTCCAGTCTTGGGTGGAGAGACCTTAGCCTCCAGTTTGGCTGTATAATTGCATCTCTCGCATATGTTAGTGTTTTGAGGTAGGAGGAGAGGGCTGTCTGTGTACATGAGGCAGTTGTAACATTGCCTCAGGATACCCAGATTCACTAGCTGGACTGGAGAGTACACCTGAAGTTGCCCTTTGGTCATGCCTGAATAGTAGGGTAAGCTGCTTAATCGCTTGGTTGGTAAGGAGTGGATAAAGAGCTGTGCCCTGCTGGGCAGTCAAGTGTCCGGGGTATATTAGTGCTTGCTATCAGGTCTGAGCAAGTGCTGGACTGTAGGATGCTTTTTGAGTGCTTAGGTTGAGAGTTAGACTAGTTTCAAGTGAAAAACTGAAGAGGAGACTTAGTGGAGCCGGGAATAATTTAACCCTAGCTAACCGGTGCTGCCCAGCGCACAAAGCCATGCAAACGCAGTTTTTAAACTACTAACTTATGGGCTGGAATCACTCCTCCAGGGACTGATGGCTGCTCAAAGTTCCCCTCTCTCACAGGTGAACAAAGAAACTTCCCTCTATCCAAGTAAGGTATGGGCAACTCAGAAACTTGTAACACAGCCCAGAATTCAGCACTAGCCTGAAAACTGGACTATACTAGCTTAGAATGGCAGGTAACAAGAATTTTTTTTTTTGTTTTTTTGAAAAGATAAGGCAAAAACAGTAAAAAGTTCACTTAAAACAGCTTTAAATGACTACAAACGATCAGAAAAGGCTATCACACTTTAGTGTGTAGCCTACAACAGTTAATTTATTTAAACAAAAAACAACTTTTTAAAAGTGCAGGCAGTCAAATAAGTACAATATGTGAAAAACAAACAAGCTTTTAAATCACAATAAGTGCTGGAAAATCAGCGTTTAGGTGGAAAACAGTTAAGTACAGCCAGGAGCAGCCTTAGGTCAACTGGTGCCCTAGGCAAAAGGGCTCCATGGCACCCCCCCACCACCTGGTGCCCCCATCCTAGTATACCTACACCAAATAAATATTGGAAAAGCGCCCCTACTAGAGCGGCACCCTAGGCGGCCGACTAGTTGGCCTATGCCTAAGGCTGGCTATGACTACAGCAGGAAAATCCAGAAAACTGATACTCAATCACTCCAAAGTCTCTCTTTTAGGCTAGAAGGCTTGTATCAGTTTAAGGCTTTCTAGTGCTTTCCAGTAGGTTAGTTACAGGAAAGATGGGAAACAAGTGCAGATGTTGTCTTTTAAACCAGAAAGTTGAAAGAGATGGGACAACTTCCCGAATGATCAGTAAACTACAATTCCTGGGCCAAGAACCACTCCTCTTGTGGTAGACAGGCTACCTAGTACTTACCACTCCCACTGATAAGCTAGAAGGCTGCACACCAACACAAAGGCTTGTGGGGGCTCAGAAGCTTACAAACAGTCCTGGATACAGCAAATCTGTACCTGGACTAGACTAGTTACGAGAAAGGTGTGGATCAAGCACAAACACGGGCTTTAAAACCAGAAAGTTGAGAGAGATGGAAAAAACTGCCCAAATGGCCAATAAACTACAATTTCTGGGCCAGAACCACTCCTCTTGTGGTAGATAGACTACCTAGTGCTTACCACTCCCAATGATAAGCTAGAAGGCTTCCCTCCAACACAGAAAGGCTTGGGGGGCTCAGAAGCTTACACATAGTCCTGGATACAGCAAATCTGTATCTGGACTAGGCTAGTAACAGGAAAGGTGGGAAACAAGCGCAAGTGCGGCTTTTAAACCAGAAAGTTGAAAGAGATGGGAAAAAAACTGCCCAAACGGCCAGTAACCACTCCTCTTGTGGTAGATAGGCTACCTAATGCTTACCACTCCCCTGATAAGCTGGAAGGCTTCCCTCCAACACAGAAAGGCTTGGGGGTCTCAGAAGCTTACAAAGAGTCCTGGATACAGCAAATCTGTACCTGGACTAGACTAGTTACAAGAAAGGTGGGGAACAAGCGCAAATGCAGGCTTTTAAGCCAGCAAGTTGAAAGAGATGGAAAACTGCCTAAATGGCCAATAAACTACAATTTATGGGCCAAAATCCACTCTTCCCGTGGTAGATAGGCTATATAGGGTAGAGGCAGAGTGGAGGGCTAGAAACAGGTTGTATATTAGCATGGTGGAGAATGGGATAGGTGGGGTGGAAGTATGTCAGAGGTATTGTATGGATGAATACAGTTAGAATAACAACTAACTAGTAATTAATGAGTATTAAATTATTAAATATTACATTAAATATCACCCTTTAAATCGCATAAACATATACAATTAGTTCTGACATTCCTTCTTAATGGTAGTCGAAACCACATGCAAAATGTCTGATTTTCCTGGGTCCTTCACTCTTATTCTCTTCTTACCATATTTACATTTCAGACTGGTGCCCCATCTTTCTGTAGGAATTGCATGCACGCATGAGCCTGCTGTCATGTCATTCTAGGAATATAACATTTTAAATTTCATTTAAGTCGTTTAGCCTTCGTGAGTCATTTAAAGCCCTGTAGACATGATTGTTATTTTAGGAAATACTTTTTTGAGCTGCAAATATAACACTGAAGAAATCTGTGGGCTTTTTCCTGCTACAACTGAGTATAATCCTACACTAGTGCATCACACGAATTTCTGAAGGTGAAAAGACAAGATTGTTGTAACTTTTGCCCTCATGCCAAATACTTGGAATAATAGCACTAAAACTGGAGTTGAAATAGGAGTGTGTGTGTATGCATTTGTATGTGTTAGTGTGTGTGTGTGTGTTCATGTGAGTGTGCATGTATTGACGTGTTTCATTGTGTCGTCATTGTCGACACGAGAATAGTGAAAGTGCAGAACATTGAACAGGTAAACAGAAATCTCCATAAGGGGAGATTTCCGTTTACTTCAATGTAGTGTGGTCTCGGAGTTGGTATATTTAAGTAACAGGGGGTGTGGGGGGTGCAGGCGGGCTTGCCCCCTTGCCTACACCCTTTATATTTTCTTTTTTTCTTTTTTTTTTCTGAACATTCAAAATTTTAATGGTTCGATCATTAAAGGTCAACCTTTAGCAATTTGAACCATTAAACTTTTGATGTTCTAATATAGACCCCATGCAGGTATGTGTTTATGCATGCATGCACAATTGTGCATGTGTCTGTGTGTGTGTGTGTGTGTGTGTGTGTGTGTGTGTGTGTGTGTGTGTGTGTGTGTGTGTGTGTGTGTACATTATACCCCTCAACCTCTTAGCATAAGAAATCTGGACAAAGTCTGACATAATGGGGGAAGCCCCCAAAATAGGGACAGGTTTTAAATATTGCTGTTATATTAGTGAAGTACTAGAATAACGGCATTTGTGTTACGATGCATTTTCTGAAGTATATGAAGTCTGAAACAGAATGTATGTCACTATTTAATGACTTCAGTCCTTGTATCACCTCAGTGAGTTTCCAGAAAATCTGAAATTTTTTGAGGAGCAGTCCAAAAATATGAGGCAAAAAAATCTGGAGATTCTCTGAAAATCTGGCATTTGAAGGTATGATGGACATGTATGCATGTTAGTGTTCAAGTTTGCATGCTTGCATGTGTATGTGTGCACATGCATGAGTTGGTGTGCAGGAGGTATGTGTGTGTATGTGTGTTTATGCGTATGTGCATTCACACCCACACATTTGTGTATGTGAACTTGCGCTCATATGTGTGTTTGGGAACAGGATGCATTAGTGAAATGCTGCTGTTTGTAATGGTCATTAAACTGACCTAAATTGCAGTCTATCCTCTTCTTTACTGTCAAGGTAGACAGTACACATCCTAGAGGTTTTCTGCAGTGCCACAGCTCTTCTTCCTGTGCCTGTAACAACTAGTAACACCTGCAATCAAGCAAAGCATTATGGTAAGTAGTGGCTCTTTTCAGACTAGCTTGCCATGTAAAGCTCTGGTACCACTCAAAGTACATACTGCATGATGACACATCACTGTCTGTCTCTAACACAAGACTGGGTAACCTAGCTGGGTAACTACCACTGGATTTATGGAGAAAGGGTACAGAACAACATATAGGTAAGCTTGAACAACAGCATCAGGCATTATTATGCAAAATGTTTTCATCCAGACCTACGGCTCATTTTTTTCTGGTCTCTAAGCAGTGGGATGCTCTGTACTATCATTCTGTTCCATTTCTTATACATGTGCATCCATTTTTGTGTGTGTGTTTGCTTTAAGCACTGTCTGGTAAGAGGGCTGTGTGCACTTGCACTCTTTTCAGACACAACCTCAGCCGCAGAAGTATGAGTTGGAAATGCAGTAATTATGAATTAAAGTCTTACAGAACATGTAATTACAAGGTAAACACACTATTACTTTAGTGGGTAAGACACAAAATAGATGTCCTTGCATTCACTGTTGCAGTATTCTTAACAGATGAGATTCCCTGCCGTGGAAGCCTAAATGTGTGGCCAGTCTACCAATGACTACTTTGCTTTTAAAACATGCGCTGGTCGTCACCCATATGATCCTTGCGTATAATAGGGCATAAAGGGGACATTCAGGTCTATCATAATCAGAACTTCTTTGCCACCAGTCTGAACATATCTTTTTACCATTGGTCTGTTTTCTGCCAGTTGAATGCATTTTCGTTCTCTAGTAACTACGTATGACTGTTTGCTGACTTATATTCCAGTTGCAGATAAGTGTCCTGTTGGGGATTTTCTTTTTTGTTACTTTTTTATGCTCCTTGGGTTAATGTTATCCAGAAAGGGTAAATGCCAGTGTGGGAAACAGATTGTCCATAAAGACTGCCACTATAAGTGTCTTTTTTGTCTAGGAGCTTCTCATGACCATGCGTCTTGTTCTATTTCTCAGGCGTTTGTTTCAAAAACCCTTTGCAGTAGATTTTCTTCCATTTCCTTGTATCTTGAGAACCAGCATATTAAGCTTCTCACTAAAGATACAATGGAAGGAATCTCCCACCCTGAGGGTCAGCCATTAGGGAAGAAAGTGCGACCAGAATCTTCCACTGTCCACCCTCTTCCAGGTTTTTCCCCTGAGATCATTACAAACCCAGAGGCTCACCTGGCTGTGTTGTCGGATTTCTCTGCCATGACCTTGTTGGAGGCTGGTAAGGGTCTAGCTGGCAGCATGTCCAAAGAGGATTTGCAGGCATCTGTCTCGAATATTCATGGGGAACCATGGTTGATTTTTTCTGAGGGGTCTAGGGGAGTTCCTCAGCTTTTGGTTGGGGAAAAAGTTCCTACTGCAGTTCTCGACTGCTGTCCTGGGTCTGACCGTCTCAGTTTTTCTGGAGGTGACATTCCCTTAGAAAGAAATAAAAAATTAAACATGTTTCTTCTGCTCCTAGGGATCCGCAAAGTGAGTGGCAAGCCTTCACTCAGGGGCAGTTTATTGGTTTAATGTCCTTAAAGCCTCCTCAACAGGTTTTGGTTCCTGCTCCTGTTTGGTCCACTACATCCTTAAAAGGCCTAGAGAACAGGATTATTCTGAGGATGAGTTAGACTTGGATAATGAATCCCTGACTTATTCTACTCAAATTTCCTCTCCTTTAGACTATGGGTCAGAGGAGGAGGAATCTATTAGTCCTGATGTTCCTTTTGAGGAAATTTCCTTTGGGGACACACACTCTAGGATAATGGATTTTTTTTTAAGTGGGATTGTGCTCAGGTCTCTGATATCCATAGGCGGTACTATGAGTTGCTGCAGCTGGAATCCCCTAAACTTGCAGCTATTTCTCCTGTTTTGCTGGATGATTTTTCCCATGCCTCTCATGCGCTTGATTCTCTGCCCCCTGCTCCCAAGAAGACTGACAGGTTTTATAGGGTGCCTGAGGATTGTTTATTCCTATATAAATGTCCTGCTGCTGACCCCTCTGTCATGTCTGTAGCCTCTGATAAGCCATCTTAGTTGCTTCCTTCACCCAAGTTATTGTCTTCTGACAAGGCTAGCAGAACTATGGAAAGGTTGGGTAAGAAGGTTTACACTTCTGCTACCCTAGCATTTAGGGCTATTAATTATCAGACCCATATGTCTAGGTATGTGTTGGCTCTTCTTTCTCAGGCCTGTCAACTTATTTCTGATTTTCCAGACTCTGAGGGTAAAACTTCTGTTCCTTTCTTGCTAAGGACTTCCTCTGAAGTTGTTCAATTAAATATAGTTATGATGTTCATCATTCTATTAAATGTAGTTATGATGCAGCAGATGCCTCTTCTAGGGCTGCTGTTTTGGTTCAGTGATGAGGCAGTATTCTTGGCTTAGGCTTCAATCTGTACCTGATGATATTAAAGCTAAGCTGGATGCTCCTCTGGATTCTAAACTTGTGTTTGGGAAAGCTGCTGCAGGTTTAAGTCCCTTCAGGATAAGGGTAAGGCCTTACAGGAGCTTAGATGTGTTTGTTTCTCCTGTGACAACCTGTTGATTTAGGCATCCCCACCAAAGACCCTTTTGAAAAATCTTTATTTTGCCATTTCCCTGCTCAAGAGCCTGGGGTTTGCTATAAATTTCAAAAAGGCTTCTCTGACTCCTCCTTGGGATCATGTTTTTCTGGGTTGCAGGATTCAGATTGTGCCAGTGCTTGCATCCCTGCCCTCTCCAAAGGCCTTAACTCTTATTTCTTTCTTTCAAACTCTTCTTCCTCTGGCATCCATTACCATCAGGGAGTTTCTGAGAGTTCTCAGTTACATGGCATCCACCATTCTGATGCTCCCTCAGGACAAACTTCATATGAGAAAGTTTCATTGGTTTCTGAAGTCAGTGTGGCTCCAATATGCACATCCTCTAGACTTCGTAGTTTGTTTTCTTCCTTGTCTCAGACAGGAACTTCACTGGTGGATTCAGCTATTGTCTCTGAATCCAGGGATCCCTTTACACCCCCACATCCCTCTCAAGAATTGTTCGCAGACGCTTCAGACATGGGATATGAGAGAGACATTCAATTCCCTAAAGTACAGGGACTGTGCTCACGTCCTCAGCAGCAGCAGCACATAAATGTCAGAGATGAGAGCTCTTCTGCTGGCTCTTCAGGCCTTTCATCCTGTTCTGTCCAGGGCCTCTCAAGGTGTTCACAGACAATACCACAGTGATGCACTATATCAACAAACAGGGAGGAATGAGGTCTTATCTTCTTTGATGGCTGGCACTTCTGATATGGGATCTTGCTGTCAATATCAAGTGACTCTTCAGGCAGTTTATATCCCTCCATGTCAGAACATTATGGCAGACATTTTGAGCAGGTCCTTAACTTAGTCCCATGAATGGATGCTTCACAGGAATGTGTTTCTGGATATTATCCACCAGTGGGGTACTCCTCAAGTGGATCTTTTTGCCTCTCCTCTGAAAAGACAGCTTCCTCTGTTTTGTACCAGAGTCCCAGGTCCACTGGTGTGGAAGGTGGATGCCCCAATTTTCTTGGAAGGGAATATTTCTTTATGCATTCCCTCCCCTTCATCTCATTCTGAAAGTCCTGGTCAAGATTCAACAGGATGCTCCCAAAATCTTGGTGACTCCCTCCCTTTTTGCTGCAGCAGCACTGGTTCTCTCTACTTCTGCATCTAACCAGGGGCAATCATCACAAATTACCTCACAGGGTGGATCTAATCACACAAGACAGGGGATCTTTCATCTATCCTCACCTGTCGACACTTCAGCTGACACTGTGGGTGATAGGATTTTGATTCCTTATAGACACCATTTTTTCTGAGGACATGCTGCAAGTCCTGCAGGAGGCCAGGAAACCTACTACTAGGGAATCCTACTTATCCAAATGGATAAGTAGGATTCTGTCGTAATCTGGACCCACTTACTGTAGATGTTCCTTTGCTTCTCTCTTATTTATGTGAGTTGCTCAATGCTGGTTTGGCCTATTCTTCTATTAAGGCCCACTTATCAGTTCAGCTATCTGTGCTTGTCTGCCTTTTTCTCCTCCTTTAACTTTTAGATTTGAGGTTAAACAATTTATCAATTAAACAATTAATATCAGACCTCCCAGGAAACCTGTTTGTCCTCCCTGGGATCTTAATTTTGTTTTGGAGAAGTTGACTTCTTTTTTGTTTAAAACATTAATTTAGTGTCTCACTGCTGTTTTTTCTGCTGTGATAAACATTTCTGTAGTGATTCTGCCTAAAAATAGTGTAACAAGTAGCTGTAGCATAGCCCAGTTCAGGTTTGCTGTCTCTGGGCCTGGTTGTTTGTTTGCAGTGGTGGTTTGTTCTGATCACATTTTCCAGGCCATTTTGGATTAGCAGAAGCCATTCTTCTCTTTAGTGAGAGGATCATGTTGATTGGCCACTGGCTGGTAAAGGTTGGCTGGTCCAGGGCTTGGAGTAAGCATTCATTGGTTCTTTTGAGCTCTTTTTTTTAAAGTTGTTTCAGGTTTGTACCTTCTGGTATTTAAGCCCTATCTTTGAGAAGGGCTTCTTCTTATTCACACTGAGTTAAATGGAGGAAGGGCACTGACCACAACTCTGATCTGTGATATATAACAATAAGTGTCCTATTTTCTTGCTTATTGTTACTAGTTATTGCTTATTCTTACCATGTATTGCACGTTTTCACTGCTGCCTACTTTTTACTGTATTTTATTTCTATAAACTAATGTGCACTGTTGTACTGCAATTGTCTGCCTTACTGGGCCTATTAAATCACCTTTGTTCCTGTTTCACTGTTTGTAAAGTTGTTTAGCTAGTTTCACTGTGTGAAAGGTATTAACTGGAAATTTTCTCCATTTGTTAAGCATCTGTTTGTTCTGATTCCCTGCCAAGGAGTGTATCATATAATTGATTTGTTTGCAGTTAAAAACATTTTCTAGAGTCTCCTTGCTCCCCTTTCTGTTTAAAACTTTCATTTAATGTCTCACTGCTGTTTTTCTGCTGTGATAAACATTTCTGTAGTATTTTCCATCTAAAATAGTGTAGCTAGTAACTGTAGCGTAGTTTCCCACCATCCCTCCCTATTGCTGTCTTGTTCTTAAATTTGGTGGCTTTGCAGTTGCCTGTCCCTACTGTAAATTTGATCTGGGGCACTCCTCACAGTCCAGTCTCATTAGCTCATTCTACCTAATACAGAGAGAACATTTGGGAAGGCCCACCCCCCCCCTAAGTTTCTTAACCTTAAATTATCTTCTGTTCCTCCTTTCTCCCTTTCCACTTTACTAAAAAAAAAAAACTTTATTCAGCTGCTTTCACAGTAATTGTGTTTCCTCCTCCTACTCTATTACTTCATCTTGCTTTTTCCTGCTACTTGTTCTTTAAAGTGTTCAGTTGCATGTTTTCTGCTGCATTTATTACTGCTTGTTTTTAGTCTGTTTAAATTTTAAGTGTTATTCTAAGCCTCTTCGTTTTGGTTTAAGCACTTGGGCTTTAGGCCTATCCCTTAGCTCTCCCTGGCCTCTCTCCCTCAGATTCTGACAAATATGGATGGACAATTTCCTATGGTTTCTTCTGCCAGCCTGGTTGATATGGGCATCCTGAGACAGTGTAGCAACTGCCTCATGTACATGGACAACCATCTACTACTACCACGTAGGAACACAATTTGTGAGAGATGCAATTACATAAAAATCTGGAGTCTATGCTCTCTCCCTCACAAGCCAGTGTATCTGGCACTGAGAAGGTTGTCAACACAATAACTACACCTCAAACATCACCCACAACTACACAACACACACCCACATATGTGGAGGTTCTCAACAAAAACAAATCCAAACAAAGGAGACCGCAGAAGCAAAAACACACGAGAACTCCACGACTCTTCATGCAACATACCATGCATAGTCCACACACCAGTGTCTCACAACCACTAAGGCCTAACCATAAACCCAACATATTAGTCATAGGAGACTCCATTGTGAGACACACAGATGTGCCTCTCACCAGGCTGGATAAGGAGAAAGTCACGGTTAGTTGTTAGGTGCCAGAATTCACCATATCACACTCGCACTCAAGTCTCTCAACAACAGGTACTGTTATGATTCTGTCATAGTCCATGTTGGCGTGAACAACTTGAGATGTACCTCCCTGGACTACATGAAGAGAGATATGATTGAGCTCGCTGAATATGTGTCCAGGCAGGTATGTCCCTAGGCTTAAGCAGCATTCTGCCATCACCCAGAATGATGCCCCAATACAAACAGAAAATCATTGACCAACAATTGGCTTAGTTTCTAGTGTCATTCCAGGGGGATCCAGAACCTGACAGCTTGGAAAGATATGATTGACAGATTACGATGCTTTGCTAGAGATGGCCTGCATCTATCTCACTTGGGCTTTAGGCTTCTTGCAAGGGCCCTTGCTTTCCCTATATTGCCTTGTTAAGGAAAAGTCATGAGGTTGATACTACCAACATAACAATTTCAACAAAACGCAAATTAAAGATCATGCTGCTAAACACTAGGAGTCTAAACATGAAACCGCACTCATTGCAAGCATTCTTTACCCTGGATTACTCATCCTATCATACATTCAGACCCCAAACTATGGGCAGCAAAGCCAAAGAAGGTGGAGTTTTAATATATATTAAAGACACACACACACACACACACACACACACACACACACACACACACACACACACACACCTCCAGGCTGGTCAAACAGTATGACACACAGGAGACCCTCCAGGTGCAGATAACCGTTGACAAGACCCCTATTCAAATCATAGCTAGCTACAGGCCTCCAAATTTGACTCACGATGCCCACTCTACCTATGTGGACCTCTTTGAATCTATCAAGATTTAACCTTTACCCTGATCCTGGGCGACTTTAATTACCCAGCCATAGATTGGAAAAACTACTCCTGCCTGAACACAAATGCTCAGAGATTCCTCGATTTTATCAATGCAAATACCTTGGAACAGCGGGTAGATACCCCCACAAGAGGTGATATCTTGGACTTGGTATTAACCAACATGAGTAACCACTGCAGCACCCCTACAGTATCATACTCCCTGGTAATATCTGACTACAAAGCGGTCATTTTCAAAGTCACCATCTCCCCTGACCTCCCTCTAGCTAGAGTCAAACAAAAAAACTTCTCCAAAGCTGATTACAACCTCCTGAGGGATGGTATAAACAACTTTGCAGCCCCCTCCCCCTCTGTAGGAACTGGCACCAATGTCCAAATCTATGCCAAAGTACTATACAAGCATTTATATAGATGCATGGAATCAGGAATATCCGACGGGACTAAATCATCCTCAGGAAGGAAGAGTAAACCTGTTTGGTGGACATCTGCAATAAATAAACTATATAACAAAAGGAAAACAAATGCTGTCCAGGACCAAGTAGGAGCAGTTGCCCACTTGGAAGCAATCTCTTTAGCCTGAACAAGCAAATAAGAGCACTCGTGAAATCCTCTAAAGCATACTTCAAGTCCAAATTGGCCACATCTACTAGACACAGTCATAAGGCCTTCTTCACATAGGTCCACAGTCTCAAAGGAAGCACCCAGATCTGTTCAGAACCGGTGGTCAAGGACACCACATACACAAATGCTGTAGATATAGCCAATCTACTGGCTGACAGATTCAGTGAAAACTTCACACCTCTGTCCCCCACCCATCAGTAAATCAGGACATCTCCAGTACTACCCCCCACCCCTTATCTCTAGGGAACAGGTCATCACCGCCCTCTCAAAGGTAAAAAATACAGCCTCCATGGGACCTGATAACATCCCAGGCTGCATCCTACATGAACTCAGGCATGAACTTGCAGCACCATTAGGCACCCTATTCAACCAAAGCCTGAGAACCGGCTTTGTCCCAGCCAAGTGGAGGACAACCACTGTCATCTCTTTACACAAAGGTGGAGCATACACTGATCCAGGAAATTATAGACCCATCAGCCTAACTAGCCTGATCTGCAAGACAATGGAACAGATTATCATGAACTTCATTAACAGGGACATTGGCAACCTCCAAACACTCGACCCCACACAGTTTGGCTTTGTCAAGGTGAGGTTATGTCTGTTACATCTGGTCAACTTCTTTGAGACAGTCTTCAAAGCTATGGATGAGGGGAAGACAGTGCACACCACTTACCTTGACCCGGCCAAGGCCTTCAACACTATTCCCCACTCGGGCATAATAGGTAAACTCTCTGAACTAGGCATCAATCCATATGTTACCAGATGGGTAGCAAACTGGCTCACTGATAGAACCCACCTAATCAAATTAGGGGAAACCACCTCAAGCAGTAGTCCTGTTATGAGCGGCATACCCCAGGTATTGGTCTTGTGGCCTCTGTTATTTGGGATATACTTCTCTGAGGTGCAGGCCAAAACCAGTGGGCTATGGCTGACCAAGTTTGCAGATGACTGCAAGCTAGGCATGGTCAACAGTTCCCCAAGTGATGTGGACGTACACCAAGAGGGTCTAACCCAAACAAATGACTGGTGCCAGAAACATGGCCTCAAGCTGAATGCCAAAAAAATGCATCACCATTCCCTTTAGGGAGAGTGATGTCCCCACATATTATCACATTAATAACAATGTTCTAAGCATGCAATCAGTAGTGAGGGATTTGGGCACCCAGATTGATAGCAAACTGACTTTTGACCACCATGTTGCTTCTATTGTGCAGAAACCTTTCTACATGGCCCACCTCATAAGTAAGAGTATCTCATCCAGGGACAAAGAGGTCATAACATCCCTGTATTCTCCCTTATAAGGCCAGTTATTGAGTACAATCCCCCCTTTGGCATATACCTCGCAAAGCACATGCAACAGCCGGAGTGACCACAGAAGTTCCTCATGAGAAGAATCCAGGGCCTCAAACATCTACCTGACACAGACAGGCTAAAAGCCCTGTCCCTCTTCTCAATTTCATACAGACTCCTCATATGACTAAGGCTCCTTTTGAGCCTGCTTCTTCAGTTTCCTTGCTACATTATTCCTGGAAGACTGTTCTTTTGTTAGCTGTTATTTCTGCCAGACGGGTGTCTGAATTTCAGGCCCTTATGTCTTGTCCTATTTTTTTGGTCTTTCATGAGGACAGGGTGTCCTTGTGCACTAACACTTCTTTTATGTCTAAGGTGGTTAATGAGCTTTCACTTAACCAGTCTATTAATCTGCCTACTTTTTTTCCCTGTCTCCAATCTGACAATGAGAGGGTGCTGCATACTTTGGACGTGCATAGGCAACTGAGGGTTTATTTGGATAAGACTAAGGCTATTAGAAAATAAGATCGGTTATTTGTTTCTTTTCATACTAGATCATTGGGACTTGTTGTATCCAAGCAAACTATTTATTCTTGGATTTCTAAGGCTATGTCATTTTGTTACACTTTTCATGGCTAGAGCCTTCCTTCTTCAGTAAAGGCTCATTCTACTAGAGCTGTGGCTTCTTCGGGTGCTTTTTTCAAGGGTTCTAATTGTATTCTTAAGGCAGCTACCTGGACATATGTGCATACCTTTAACAAGCACTACAAGTTTGATTGTATCTCTAGCACTAGGGCTGGTTTTGCTACTGCTGTTCTTCATTGTTTTTAGGGGGCTCAACTACACCTTCTCCCTCCCAAGTTTCCTCTTGAGCTTTGGCACTCTCCCAACTGTTAAGAATACTGCAGCAGTGAAGTAAGGACTTAGCACAGTTGTATAAAATATTAACATAAGTGTGTAGGTATTTTTGCCTTCACTGCTGCAGTATTTGCTCGCTCGCTCCACCCCCCTAGTCTTTTGCCTTTCTGGATTTACAGGTTACCTCTTGGGTTTCTTGGACTGTGTTCCTACTACGGCATTCAGTTCTGATTATGGTAGTTCTAAACATCACCTTTATGGCCTATGCCATGCAATGAGAATTTGGGTGATGTTCGCCATACCTTTTAAAAGCAACAAGTAGTCTTTGGTAGACTGGCCAGACATTTGGGCTTCCGCAGCAGGGAATCCCATCTGTTAAGAATACTGCAGTAGTGAAGGCATGGACCTCTACCATTATGGTAAGATTTTATACAACCGTACTTTCTTTATAATTATGGCAGCTGCAGAGAACTGACACATTATTCATTTCTCAGCCCTGTAAGTGGACTGATCCTAATGCAGGAAGAGGGGAAAAATGAAAAGATAAGAAAATAAGTAAAATAATTTTAAACAATATTCGAGTAATTAAAAGGTATCATTATGTAGGTGCTGCTTGTGAAAAACAACACTATTTGAAAATATGGTAGATGGCTGACATACATAAAAGAAGACTGGTTTGACAAGATGTGATTGGGGATACTTCCTCAAACATCCATACCACGTGTCTAAAGTCCTAAATATTGAAACTGCTGATTACTATTTTCTGTAGGAAATCAATGTTACTGTAGTTTCTGTATGTGTGTTGGCAGTAATTCCGTCATTTTGTAAGATGTTTCCCTTCCCTAAGGTTGTGTAACTGTGGAATTAGTACACACATACACACACACACACACACACACACACACACACACACACACACACACACATATATATGTATACATTCAGGAGGTATTGGGGGGGCTTGCATCTCACATGGGGGGGTGCAGGGAGTTTTGCCTCTGCCAAAAACAGTGATTATTTTTTGTTGGGATGCTTTTTTTGGCCAGTTCTGCTTAGTGAGTTGGTTCCTCTCCAACTTGTAACTCTATCAGTCATTGTCGAACTGTTGTTAGGATGTTAAGTTTTGGAGAATGATGGGAAATCTCACTGAGGTATGTATAGTGGTTATGCAGGTGATAAAATGATAATAAATGAAATTAAGTTTAAAACATACAAGGAGCAAGAAGGCAGAAGAGAAAAGTGAGGTTTCACATGAAGAAGGATGTAAAAGAATGAGGAGGTAGCCGGATGTAGTTGACTGGAAAGCTGTGAAATGATGGGGAGGGTACTGAAGTTTATTGTGAAGCTCATGTTTAATGTTTGCATGTGTGCAGCGTCACATACATAACAGATCTATTTCATAACTATCTTCCCTTGAAAGTGTTTAGTAAAAACATCCTTACACAAATGTCAATATCGTGTCTCAGGTTTCCTTCTCATGATCCTTTGCAGCACAATAGGATATTCGGCATTTATCCATGAAGTCATGGCTGTGCTAGTCCCAGTCCAGAACAGATACATTTATTTCCTGCTTGTGAATATATAGGAAGTGAGCTTTTCTGATTTCAAGGATGAGGAGCAGACAGACATACAAACCTGCAGTTATGTCTCGGCGTGTCCTTCAGTTGCATATTTCATTAAAGCTGAAAATACATACGACTGCTTACATCATCTTACATTTGCACCATCAATCCTGCTTTCATGTTAAAAGTCTCACAATAAAATGATAATGCACTCTCTGCTATCACAGTATGGACAATAGCTAGCCTGCTGAGCATAGCACCATTCAGTGTTCAGGTATACTACTGTTTCATCTTTTCTTGTATAAAGCAAACAGAATGCAGCTGGAAAAATGGTGATACCATTAGCGCCATTTCTTTGTTTGAGGTTCAAGTTTCTTGTGGTATAAGAAAACAAACAAACAAGTAAATAAATTGTTGTCTCCAATCTGCTTTGCAGCACAAAAATGTCACTGTATCATAAAATGGTATACTGTCTGGTGAAATTTAAGCTGCCAGGCTGTAAAAAGCAAAGAAGAAAACATAAGTTAGGAAATGTTTGCAATTTTCTGTAAAGTATTCATTAATAATAATAATAATAATAATAATAATAATAATAATAACACATGAAGAAGAAAGGAGCCAATGTGGACTCTGGTTCCTTTAAGGGTTATCCTCATCTGACTTTGCCCAGTCAGCTGAGGCTGTCCACATAATTTCAGAAACTCACACAACAGAGCTGCTCTAAATTTAGTGTGCAGTCTCGGTTTGAGGAGGGGGCATGTAAAGGCAGACATATTTTCTATCCTGATAACAGACAAAAATCTTCACTGCTGTATGAAGTGCAGCTGCTTTAGAGAGCAGATATATGGCCTGATGTGGATAAAATCCATATTCTGTTATTTATTCTTCAGAGATTCTTTCCTGCCAGCACATTTTATGTAGTTTCCTAACAGTGTGATAACCTCATGTATTTAGCATTTGGAAATTTAACATTTCTAATAAAGTTACAGATAATGATTTACTCTTCTGACATTGTTTAGACTGCTTTCCAAGTTCATAAAACTCTTTAAAAAAGTCTACCAGAACGGCAAAACATTTTCAAAAGGAAGACAATACAAATGTAAGCTTTTAAACATGTTAAAGAACCATAACAGGAAGTTCACAGTTTTAAGGACTCTGATATTCTTACTGTAGTAACCTTGGTAAGAATAAAATTTGATGTATTCGTTTGTTAACCAGGGTACTAATCTAATCCAGAAAGATACAGTTTAGGTGCAAGATGCACGTTTACAGCACTGATTACATAATTTTGCACAGTTTACAGTGCTTATATGATTGTATACATTTCACAAGATAAGTACATTAATAAGGAATTTACAAAAAAAAAATGCATCCCTAACATACTTACATGACTGAGTACTTTACAATTGTTAACTTAGGTATGAGAAAATATTTTCAAATGCTAACAGATGTTATAGTACAAGTAAGGCAAACATGAGAATATATGAAATGTGTGAAAAAAGTGGATAGCAATCTACAACACTTCATGTTAAAATGTGCCAGCTACTAACAGGGAACGGGTGCAGACAGAGTATTACCACAAGTATAGAGAGACCTGTTATGAAAGGAGAATGTTGTTACTTACAGTTAATGACTGTTTTTTCTTAGTGAAAGAACCTTATTTAAAATTTTTACATTTTATTTAATAGTCAGTAATCAAATTTCAATAATCAACTCCTAGTTAGCAAAAAACAGCCATAAAAGATGGTATTCTTTGCCTCAGGACCAGTAGCTTTTTCTTGGGGCAAATGCAACAGACATATAGAGAAGGTGATGCGTTACTGTCAGAAAAGTATGACATGGCTGAAGACTCTGCAATAAGTAGATGCCATGGCATTCATTGCTTCTTGGCTGTAGGAACAACTTTTCAAAAGGTGTGTTTAAATATGGGAGGGAGCTGCAAATCCATTACAAACTGTACTGTTAAGTTATGCAAATTGCTGCCACTATTTGAAGAGGAAAGGCAGATCTGAAACCACACCCTGTGCTCTGTTTTTTTACTCAACTCTCTTTTTGTGTGTGAATAAATACTTTTCCACATTATTTACAAACTAGGTATACAAAGATGCTAATGCAACTTACCCCCACCCTTGCCCCTTAAGAATGTCTGAGCGTTTCACTTAAGGTCTGTACAGCTACTATTCCCCTACAATCTCTTACTATTATGAAACCATTCTACCTACCATCAGCAAGAGAATTAGTGTTCAGGAATTGCATCGGCCTACCATGCAGCACAAATTCATGGCTGAAAGGGGTCCTTGAACCAGCTCACTCACCCAGTTTTAAATGTTAAATAAAATAAATAGATAAACCCTGCCTGAAATGGAACTGAGGGTAATAGACCAGTAATTACCTTTTCCTTCTTAAATCCACATTTGTGTGAAAGAATCATTGCATCAGACATATGCACCTGATTCATCTACTTTAGCACCATATAAGGCAGATGAACTAGACCTTGCATCTCAAAAATCAAAAGATTTTTGAAAAGAAAAGTCAAGATCATATAGCCTCAATCTTACCTGTGTCACTGGACACACTGCAATTTGCATACAGGACAAACTGCGTAACAGGGGGGGTGCCAATCCATTAGCTCTTCATGAAACACTGATCCACTTAGAAGGCAAAAACTGCTATGCAAGACTGCTATTCATCGATTTCAGTTCTGTCTTCAACACTGTCATCCCTCAGAATCTGATATCGAAGCTACTTCAACTGAGCATAGACTCTCATTTATGTAATTGGATTCTGAGCTTCTTTACTGAAAGGCCTCAAAAGGTTCGTGTGGGAGACAAAAGCTCCGGAAGTATCATCCTGAACACAGGACTACCACAGGGGTGTGTCTTAAGCCCTCTCCTTTTCACTCTGCTGACACATGACTGCATGGCCGCACATGAGATGAACAGGATCATCAAATTCGCGAATGACACCACTGTTATAGGCCTGGTCAAAGATGGAGAGGAGGAGGCCTACAGGAATGAGATTGATCAGCTACTGGTCTGGTGTGACAGCAACAATCTAGCACTGAATGTTAGCAGGATAAAGGAGTTGATTGTTGATTTCAGAAGATCTCAAGTACCACACAAACCTCTAGTGATGAAAGGGATGACAATGGAAAGGTTCAAGAGTACAACGTTCTTGGGTCTTCATCTCATGGAGAGCCTATCCTGGTCAGTCCATGTATCCAGCACAGTTCAAAAAAGCTCAGCTACGCTTGCACTTTCTAAGGAAACTTAGGAATGCAAAATTACCAAGCTCCATACTTCAGACCTTTTATAGGGGCACCATTGAAAGTGTCCTGACCAACAGCATTGCAGTCTGGTATGGGAGCTGTAATAATCATGATTGGAAGGCTCTCAAGAGAGTTGTAAGGTCAGCAGAAAGAATCATTGGCACCTCCCTTACTCCTCTGGAAGATCTACATAAATGCTGGTGCATAGACAGGGCCAAAAAGATTTCCAGCAATCCAACACATCCTGCCAATGGTCTGTACACTCGCCTATCCTCTGGCAGGAGATACAGAAGCCTGCATTGTAAGACCACTAGACTAAAAAAACAGTTTCTTTCCACTCTCCGTTAAACTGTTGAACTCTTTGGAAAAACGAACCATGACATCTGTTACTTAACTAGCCTATCAAGGGGCTTATTTTATGGATGTGCAATAACCAAGTGCAATACTAAGGTGGCTCACCTACACACTGAAGGACTGCAAAGTGCAATATACAAACTGTGCAATAATTCAGTCTAATCATAGATATGCTGCTATTGTTTAAATTTTACTTTGACAATATTACCTTCATATTGTTCCTTGTCTTCCTTGTCTCCAGTTCTGGGATGGGTGTGGGTCACTGCTGTCCTACTTCACTTACAAATTGCTACTTTTTAAATTTCTATTGTGATATTTTACTAATTTTTCTCTATCTATATGTGCAACTGTTTCCTGCATTAAGAATAAAGCATTGTAATTTTGTTCAGGTACACTGCTGTGCAGTTCTGAATGACAATAACGTTTTCTTTGACTTTGACTTTGATTTCCTCGAGTATCTGATTTTCTTCTCAGCTTTTTCTGTCATCACCGTACCTTTGTCCCACCTGTACAGCCTGTCCCTTTCCATTATTTCATTCTGCATTGTCACTCCAATGTAAATACTGAGATACAGAATGTATTTGGTAATTTTACCCGATCTGCAGCATTTTCTAACTCCTTTTCCTTCTAAAGCAGTGGTCACCTAGCAGTTTCTCTGATGTTACCAAACCATCTGCAGCACATATTTTGCCCCATCATTCACACACAGACTCCTGCCATCTCCTTCCCCAGTGCTGTTGTAGCCTAGGCAACAGGCTTTCTCATCTTCCTAGTGAAAGTCATAACTGTAATTTTGAGTCCCTCAGATGGGAGCAATAAATTACAAATGACAAAGCATTACAGTGAATCGTAGCACTCAATGTAATGTCAATAAAACATTCCTCACCCCCATTCCCCTCTTCCTTTATATATGTATATATACTACCTCTGAGGTCACTGTGCTTCTGATTAAGGAGAGTATTCTAAGGTACTACAACCTCTGATGTAGCATCCATGTTCCTGTTCTGCACATATTCCTGCACAGCCTGTAACGTACAAAATCCTGGTCATGCAGTTTGAAGACTGGGGTCTTCACAATTTCAACAGGAACCTGGATTTCTCATCTCGGCCTCTGACATCTCAGCTGCATTGGCTGGAAATAGATCAAGTTTATTCAACTCCCCTTCTATTCTAATCCTAGATGTAGACACCTCTTATTTCACTACAGGAAGACTGGGGTCTCCCATGAGTATGGTTACTCTCTTTACACTTCATCCATCTTTGCTATGGCTGGTAGCATTATGTATATTGTTAGAGTTAGGGTAGTCTCAGTAAATTCACTATAGTACATTTAGGCAAAATAAGGCCTGAAATATGGAGTCAGACATGTATGCACTCAGTTTCAGAGAAAGACAGTTTATTAGAAAGGAAAGATGAGCATAAAATGTGAGAAAATACAGAAATACAGAATGTTTTTTTCTCAAGGGAAAGATACAATCTTGCCAGCTACAGAATGTTCCTTAATGGAATGTTAAATAAAGCACATGCAAGACAAGGCCTGAAAACCAAGGCTAAGGAGGCGTGTAAAGCATTACAGGGTTTTGGTATTGTTAAACTATACTTCAGATACAGTTAGGGAGGGCTGTCAGTCAATTAGTTCGACGTGACATACAGAAAGGATTAAGCCAGAGTACAGAAGACAGGACAAATAAAGACTGTTTCCGTTTACATTATTCAGGACAATCAGAATAATGTGCAGAAACTTTGGATATATTTAGTAGCACTGTTAGTAATAACCAGCATTCCAGCATTTCTGCAGACTGTTATTGTTTATTAGCATTGTTAATGAAGACAGTATTCAGATACTGTAAACATCTAATAAAGCCTTATTAAATGAACTACAGTGTTTGGAGAATTCATTTTGAAAAGTACACAAGACTTGGCCTATAAAGGAGGGGCTGGCACATGTTCATCACGAGTTTGGGTAGTTAACAGATAGACTTTCGTTTCAGTCTCATTTCAGTTGTTTCCAGTTAATTCTAGTAAAGTATAGTCTTATCAATTCTTACAATGGTGAGCCACTATGAATGGGGTAAAACAGCTAAAGTAACTCCCAAAACCCCATAGAAAACCTTGCATCAGCAGTCAGACTACGTGTGTACTACAGACTTCTGAATAGCAGCATTTTCATTCCAAGCAACCTTATCAGCGCTAGATGTAAAACATTTCTTCAGAACTTCAGCATACACAACAGTAGTGCGTAACCCTTTCAAGTACAGTTTTAGTGCAGCACTCTGTGTTTTGTTCAACTACATGTGTTCTATAGAGCAAGTATTCCAAGCAACCTTATCAGCAACACTTCAGAACTTCAACAGAAACAACTGCAGTAACACTTTCAAGTACGGTTTCTAGTCAGCAGCCAGCTTAACTTCAAGGTTTTATTAACAGTTTACAGTGACACTTTTTCCAGTCTATCAGTAACTACAGCAAATGTTTCATAACAGACTTTTCAGAAGCACACCAGTGTTTTTCCATAACTGAAGACTGTGAACTCTATACAGAATAAGCTAGAAATGATGGCATTATAGCTTCTCATTACAGAGCAGACCTTTTAGTAAAACAACACTAATATTCCAGATGTAAACTTCATACAGAAAATGAACAGAGCAGACAACCTCTACATACAGTAATTGCAGCTGTCAGACAAATTGCAGAGCATCAATGTTTACTTCAGATAAAGCCTCAAAGAACTTCAACAGACCCATACTAAATCAACAGTGTTCATTCTGAACATAAAATACATTATCCAGTTAACAGCTGTATCCACAAACTTTCAAGTTTCCCTTGTGATGTCACCCAGCCAAGAAGCAGAAAAAGATTTAAAAAGCTACAGACAACAGGACATATTCTTCCAGAATCATAAAGTTATGTAAGACCTTATGTGCATTTTTCAGTTAACTCAAAAAAGTTTGACTTCATTGGTAAAAGTCATTTGCATACCTGTTGTATAAACATGTCAAGTAATACTTCTACAGTTAGGACATCAGTAAATCTTTGGTTTAAATTTAAACCCTGGGTAAAGTAGTCTAAAAAACTGAGTTCCAGAAATGTTCTTTTAAAGTTAAAGGTTATTAGTTCAGGAATGGTAAATATTTCTAAATGCAAAAGGGTTAATTCACAGAAGCATGCTACAGGAAAGCATTTGCATAATGAGTCAACTTCTATCAGTACGGTTTCAGACTTAAATGCTTCAGCACATACAATTCAGCATACAAAGTTAAGTTGTAGTACAGTTTCAAATACAAATGTTCAGAATGTAATACATTCTTGTTTGCATGTAATTCCAGGTACAGAGTTACATACCAATATAGTAAATACAGACAAAAACGTCAGTGTACAAGTCAGTGCAAGTATTGCACTGAGGGGGAATAATATACAGACTTCATTGCAAACTACTGTTTCAGAGCAAAGTAAAGAAATAACATATTCCATAGCCAGAATTGGTGTTGTTGCTAGTTCTATAACAAAGGACTTTCAGCTCATCTATAAAGGATGTGGCAGTCCAGTACCAAACCAGAACATTTAAATGTCATTGGTTAAAGTTAAAAGAAATGACAATATTTCATTGTTTACAGAAAAATTATGGAATAATGTACGGATTAATACAGACAAATCCACTTCAGTTATACATAGATCTTTATTAGAGGACACAAATGCAGTTTTGTCAGGATTTAAAGGGTCAAAGATTACAGCAGCTAACAGTTCAAAGTGTAACAGCTTACTACTAGGTATGAATATGTCATTAGAGTTATATGTTGTTTTAGACTTCGGTACCAAGGTTTTTGCAAATGTACAGAATTTGAAAAATTGGTTACAACAGGAACATGTAGATTTATGGGTTAAAGACAAAATAAATTCCAGTTCAACTGACACAGCTGAAGTGCTCAGAAAGACATATTGGGTGTAGTCATTTAAAAAGAAAAAAAGGTAATCATGTGTATCTATGTTGTGTAAGGTATATCAGAAATGACAGTCAAGTTAACTCATAGAATAAAGGGTTTACAGTTACAGATTTGGCAAATTAATTTTTTTGTGTTATTGTTTTGTTTAGCAGTCACTAGTTAAGAGCTTTGTATTAAAGTGTTGCGATGCATAAACAATATCTTAATACAGGCAGACACAAAGAACATTCATGCATAAAAACAGTACATATGTATCATTAAAACCACAGGTTCAACTCTTATGTTATAAAGAACAGACAAGTAAACCTATAAAATCAGATCAGTTTAAATCTGGTAATAAATGTGTTTATGTAATCAGTTTAAGACTGTAAATATTTCATACAGAAATGGCAGTTTACCAAGCACATCAGATCAGATTACAGCCAGTTTAGCAAGCTGAATTAAAGACAGTACTGTATGCCATAATGCAGTCTGGTAATGGTCAATTTAATGCAGTTACAGTTTTTACTATTTATCCAAGAAAATTGTAGACAGTAATGATAAATTCATGCAGCATTCAGTAGCACTGAAAAGTTAAATGATGTCAGCTAAAGAAATGGTTATACTGAGACAGTGGGTGGAGTTTCACTCACAGAACAGTATGTTAAAATCTAAGGGTCACAAGAGAAAATATAAAAAGCTCAACAGTTAAAATTAATTTTATATAGGTGCGGAAATGCACAGTTTTACATTACTACTTTAGTTTCATTTGAGGTTATCAGTTTGCTTACAGACTTGCAAGAGTTTATTAGCAGCAAATGTTTATTTCATGCAGAAAACTGTAAATAGTCAGCACAATAAGCAAATAAGGTCAGGGCAATAAGCAATGCTATCAGCTTATAATTGTTAGATGCAAATGTTATTTTAAGGACCTGATACTAAATACAATCAAGAACTTTAGCCATCCAACCTTGCACAAGAAATGAAAATAAGAGGTTTAAAAGGCCTAACTATAAAAAGGACACTTCAACATTAAAGCAGACCTTCCTTTACCTCACCAGTGACTGGGACAATGCAGAGTAAAATTTGCAAGAGCTGTGGTGCAGAAATGCACTGTGTGTTTCAGTCATTTATTCAATGTTTGTTTAAAGTTAAAATTTATGAGTTAAAGCAAGTATGTATGTTTTCAGACAGTTATTTAACAGTACTAGTTTCAGTTTGTTTTTACCTATGTTCAGGCAATACTGACAAAAAAATATTAATAATTTAATCTCCAGAATATAACAATAACAGATTTCAGTTAAGCTGCCAAAATGTTCTCATGTTTTTAGACAGTTGTACAACAGTACTAGTTTTCAGTTTATCTATGTTCAGACAATACTGACAGGAAAACAGATTTCAGTTTATTTTTTATCTGTGTTTAGGTAACACTGTCAAAATGTTCTCATGTTTTCAGCCAATTCTACAACAGTACTAGCTTTCAGTTTATCTATGTTCAGACAATACTGGCAGAAAAAGGTACTAATAGTTTGGTTTTCAGAATATATCATGTACCAGTTTTCAGTTGTGCTTTTATCTGTGTTCAGTTAACATTGGCAACATATATTCTTTTAGTATTAGTTTAGTTAGTTTCCAGAATATACACAGCTATTTTAAATGTTCAGTATAAATATGTATCATACTAATGTATATTTCAGTCAAGAGTCAGAATATGATATTCATACTCAGTTATATGTTCAGTATAGTACATTTCAGTCAAATTTCTGAAAATAAAAATAATATTCAGTTACTTCACATTATTCATTAGTTTTAAGGGTAAAGTAACAGAATTACATTATTCAGTCATTAGTTAAGGGTGAAGTGACAGACTTATTTGTAACAAGCTTATTACATCATACATTTCTACTATATCATCCTTCACATTATTCACTTATTAGGGTAAAGTAACAGAATAATTTATTACAGGCTTATTAAGATAAGTTATCTAAATAATAGGTAGTAAGGCATAACAGGGCAGGCTTAATTTGTTAATTAATGTATAGATTACCATACATTTTACATAATTATTGTACATTAGTCAGAAAGTTAATAAAAACACTAGCAGAAAATGCAAAGGTATGGTCCTGAAATACAGAAAGCATAAGTTTAGTAAATTATTAAGATACGTTATCTAAAGACTAGATAGTAATAGTTATTCAGTGCACTCAAGGCATAACTGGACAGGCTTAATTTGTTAATTAGTTTACAGATTACAGTGCACATTTACAGATTACAGTGCACTTTACATAATTATTGTACATAAATCAGAAAATTAAAAGGACACTAACAGACAATGCAAAGGTATAGACTTGAAATATAGAAAGCATAGGTTTTAGTAAACTATTATAGTTCATAAATATTCATAGAATATTTCAGACACAAATTTAAGAGGCAAACATTTATTACAGCACATAAAAGTGAAAAAGGTAAGTGGCATTATTAGCAAATCTAAATGAAAATTTATAGACACAAGTTAATACAGTATATGGTAATTATGCTTCAGGACCAGTTATAGAGTTATCTCTTTAGTGCCAATTTCAGTTAGTCTTTAGAGAATAGCCATCATGCTCGATAGGCTATACAATAACAACAAACATCACAGTGTATAAACATTTAAATCTGTGAACAGGAAAAAGTTTTATTTGGAGGCATCATGGTACACTAAGGCACCAGTTCATAAGGTGAAAAACATAACATTTTACCACTACAGCATACAGAGATGGAAAAAATAGGCAGGGTTAACAGTTCATACTCTAACTTAAGAATGTGCATGGCAGTTTCTAATCAGCTTTAAAAGCCGCAGAATTAAAAGATACTCATTTTCAGAATAAAGTACAGGTTGTGAATATATCACTCATACATCAGAATTTTGACTTAAAGACTCTAAAAACTATGAATTTAGGTAATATGGAAATTAAATCATAAAGTTAACAGACTTCAAGCCTAGTGGTCAAAATTAAAATTGCAAGTCTATTCACCAGATAAAGAAAAACAATTGCCTAGTTATAATTAAATCATAAAGTTAAGACACTTCAAACAGGTCATAAAGGCTCAAATGACACCTACTGGTCAAAATTAAAATTGCAGATTTATTTACCAAATAAAGAAAATGTATTTTCAGATTATGAGTCAGGTAGCATAAAGCTATGTACAGTAGTTAGCAATACAGATGTAAGGTAACTTCAAAAGCAGGTCTCTGCAGTCTTTTATCACAGACAAGTGTTAGAGTAAGGATATTCTCAGTAAATCCCCCTATTAGTACATTTAGAGTAAGACCTGAAATTTGGAGTCAGACATCTTTGCACTCAGTTTCAGAGAAAGACAGTTTATTAGAAAGGAAAGATGAGCATAAAATGTGCATAAAATACAGAAATACAGAATGTTCTTTTCTCAAGGGAAATATACAATCTTGCCAGCTAGAGAATGTTCCTTAATGGAATGTTAAATAAAACACATGCAAGACAAGGCCTGAGAACCAAGGCTAAGGAGGCATGTAAAGCATTACAGGGTTTTGGTATTATTAAAATATACTTCAGATACCGCTGTGGCGACCCCTAACTGGAAAAAGCCGAAAAGACAAACAACTTCAGATACAGTTAGGAAGGGTAGTCAGTTAGTTTGATGTGACATACAGAAAAGAAGCTACAATACAGACACTCGAGTCTGAGTACAGAAGACAGGTCAAATAAAGACTGTTTCAGTTTGCATTATTCAGCATAATCAGAATAATGTGCAGAGATTTTGGATATATTTAGCAGCACTTTTATTACTAACCAGCATTCCTACAGACTGTTATTATCAGCACTGTTAAGGAAGACAGCATTCATATATTGTAAACATCTAATAAAGTTTTATTAAATCAACTACAGTGTTTGGAGAATTCATTCTGAAAAGTACACAAGACTTACCCTATAAAGGAGAAACTGGCATCTGTTCAGCACAAGTTTGGGTAATTAACAGATAAAGACTTTCATTTCAGTCTCATTTCAGTGGTTTCCAGTTAATCCCAGTAAAGTACAGTCTTATCAGCTCTTACATATACCATTTTTAAGACTATTACAAACACTTTAAAACATCATTCTTTCTCTTGGTATTCTTAGATTTTTTTTCCAATTATCTAATAAATAGATCGCAGGCAGAATAAAAGAAGTGCATTATTCCATCTCATGTCTCAGTGACCGTTGGAGTGCCTCATGATTTAATACTAGTGCCTGCTCTATTTTTCACTCTGTTTGTGAATTATGACCTGCCATGTTAGGACTGCCCAGGTTATTCAGTATCCAGATGGCCCAGCAGTATCCATCTCTGGCAACTCAGTCAAGTCTGTTTCATCCAAAATTCAAGGATCTTAATCCTCTCTCACTGTCCAGTTAAGGTTAAGCAGCACATGCTATCATCTGAATACCGCCAAAACCCAAACTATGCCTTTCTTCCCTAAATATTCTCCTCCATTTCCCTGTAACAGACATACGTTGGTGTCAGAAGCTATGATCATATCCCCTTGCTCAGTTTTAATCACTTTTAAATTATTGGACTTGATCCAAAACATATAAAGGAAGTAGATTCTGCAAAATATCTTAGTCATTTTCTATAACTAGTTCAGATGTTAACTTCATATAACAAATGTAACAATGAAAGCCAGTCTCACATTAGGTAAAGTATGCAGGGCAAAGTCATTCCGCACTGATAAGGCTAACATAATCACTGGTGTGAAATACCTGTTACTGTTAATAATGTACGGATGTTCTTCGTCTCACATTGCTGCAGTCATAACCTGTGGGTAGTCCGCTGTCCTCGGTCGGCCCGAATACCAAAGTGTTAGGCTGGCGTCGGTCGTGGTCGCTCAGATCTGACGTCAGTATGCCGTGGTACTAAAGCGCATGACCAACGCCTTATCCTCAGTCTTTCTTGCCGCATGGTCCGAAGCAGAAGCAGCGTTTGCAAGTGCCATTCGGCGTCCTGAAATTTTCGTATTCTGAGTTTCAGACCGAAGACCAAGTTGGGCTAAGTACCCCGTTGGGGAATATTTTTGTCTTTTCTTGCCTCAGTTAAGTCCGGATGTCAGAAAAAGTTAATAATTGTATTTCTTGTGGGAAACAGATACCTCATAGGGATTACCACTCTCTCTGTATTCCTTGCTTGGGGCCTGAGCACGACGTAGTCGGGTGTCGCTTTTGTGCTAGATTTAATAAGCGCACCATTAAACGCAGGTTAGATTGTGCTAGACTTGTTTTCGGTAAGCGGTGTAACTACAACATGCTGTCGGATACTCCGACGCTACCCGCTAAAGCGAAAAGAAAAATCGTTAAAGTCCAAGCAGGATGAGTCGTCCGTTGCGGACGCCGGTTCTTTGGAAACTACGGTGGAATCTGTGGATCCAGCCGAGGTTTCAGCTGAATCTCAGGGGGAGCCTTTAATCTTACAGGAGGTGGCCTCTCAGGAGTTAGGTCAGGCCGAGGGGGC
Source organism: Protopterus annectens (assembly GCF_019279795.1). NCBI lineage: Eukaryota > Metazoa > Chordata > Ceratodontiformes > Protopteridae > Protopterus > Protopterus annectens. Next base: position 398,730,252 of record NC_056747.1, read on the forward strand.
CTCTCAAGTCTCTGTAGTCCCTTCTTTACATAAGGTTGTTAGGCCTTCTACTTCTGTCACTAAAGCACCTTCTAAAGCCAGGCCTGGTCTTTCTGGCTCAGGCGTCAGCCCTAGTTCTGCAGGTTCTGTTCCTAAAAAGCATATGCTGAAAATGGCAGAGGATTTGATTACTTTAATCAGAGGTTCTATGCCCCCTCCGGATAAGAGGCCTAGGGTGGAGCCAGAGGTGGAAGGTTTGGAGCATTCCTCAGATTACTCTGAGTCTTCAGCTGAGGACATTCAGGATTTTCCTCCTTATTCTGATTCGGATGCAGAGGATTCTTGTCCTTCTGCTTCCCCTCCAGAGGATTTTTCCTTTTCTGAAACCCTGCATTCCATGAGGGAGCATTTTAAGTGGGAAGGTCAGGATTTCTCAGATTCTCGGAAGAGGCTTAGGGAATTTTTGTTTTACCACAGCATAGGCCCTTGGCTATTCCCCTGTTTTGGATGTTGTTCAGGATGTTTTTCTGAGGCTTCCTTAATCCTGAATCTTTACCTCCTGCCCCTGTCAAGCCAGACAGGTATTACAGAGTGCCAGAGGCTCATAAATATTTGTATAAGAGTCCTAGAGCTGACCCGGAAACTATTAGCCAGGGACCTAAGGGTGTCTGGGCTTCTGTTGTAAAGAATCCAGCTCCTCTGGATAAAGATTCTAGAGCTTTGGATAGGTGGGGTAAAAAAGTGTATACCTCCTCCACTCTAGCGATGAGGGCTTTAAATTGCCAGTTTCATATGCTGAAGTACCAGAATTTTCTCTTAAGTCAGTTGAAATCTAAGGTAGATGCTTTAGCTGAGGGTATAGAGTGTAAGGAATTGCAGGATTTAGTTCATGCCTCTGATCAGGTAGGTAAGCATTCTTTGCAGTGTGGCTTTGATGCTCTTCAGGCTTCTTCCAGGGTGGCTGCCAATGGTTCAGTTATTCGTAGGCACGCCTGGCTTAAGGATCAGAATTTGTCAGAGCATGTTAAAGCTCGAATTTTGGATGCTCCCCTTCAATCTGAAGTTCTGTTTGGTTCTCCTGTGGAGTCAGTTTTGAAGAAAATGGAAGACAAAGATAAGTCCATGCAGACAGTTAAGGAATTTTTACAGGTGCAGCCCCCTAAGTTTAGCAGAAATTGGCCTGCAAAGGGATGGGCTTATCCTTCTTCTGATTTACAGTCTAGGGGCAGATCTAGACGTGGTAGGGGCAGGGCTCATGCTCAGGGTTCTTTCAGACCTAGGACGTGGAGTTCCCCTGCACAATCTTCCGGTGAGGGCAGGGGTCAGCCTTTTCGTAAACAGACCCAATGACCTGTATCTTCAGCTGCCAGATCCCTCCTGTCTGGCAGCTCCTCTAGGAGGAAGGTTGGCACTTTTCAAGCAAAATTTGCTTTTGGTCACCCAGGACAAATGGGTGTTGGACATTATAGATCGAGGCTACAAGTTTTATTTTCACACCTTGCCTCCTTTCAAGGGTATGCCAGATGTTCCTCCTCAGCAAAAGCTGGAAGCTCACAAGCAGATTTCTTTACTTTTAAAAATGGGGGCTATCCAGGGGGTCCCTCCGACAGAAGTAGGCCTAGGATTTTATTCTCGCCTGTTCCTTGTGCCAAAGAAAGGAAACACTTGGAGGCCAATTCTGGATTTGTCTATTCTCAACACATACCTGGACATTCCAAAATTCAAGATGTTAACTTTGCAGCAACTTCTGCCTCTGCTAGGCAAAGATCACTGGATGGTAACTCTGGATCTCAAAGAGGCTTATCTTCACATTCCTATCAGGCCCAGCTGCAGGAGGTTCCTGCATTTTCGGGCTGGTACTTTTCATTATCAGTTCTCTGCATTGCCCTTTGGCTTATCTACTGTGCCCAGGGTGTTCACAAAGGTCCTGGCTCCTGTGATAGCCTTCTTAAGACTAAGAGGAATACAAATTTATCCTTATCTGGACGATTGCCTGATTCTTGCTCAAGACAAAGTCAAGTTACTTCAGCATCTACAGTATGTAATGGCAGTGTTAAGGTGCCTAGGGTATTCTGTGAATGAAACAAAGTCCAGTCTAGTACCCTCTCAGGACATGTGCTTTCTGGGTGTGAGACTGAATACAGCCTCTCAGATGGCTTTTCTGACCCCGGACAAACAAAGAAATCTTCCCCTTTACTTCCGGCAATTATCTCTACTGTCCAGGCTGACTGCAAGGACAGTCCTTCAAGCCTTGGGGTTCATGGCATCTTGTATTTTGGTACTTCCCAATGCAAAACTACATATGAGGAAGCTACAATGGTATCTCAAAAGTGTATGGACTCAACACTGCCACGATTTGGACACTGTCATTCAGATAATACCTTGCATCCAAAAGGAATTTTTATGGTGGGCTCAGGAATGTCACCTAAACAAGGGACTCTCTGTGATCCGACCAGAGGCGAGTCAGATTTTAACAACAGATGCCTCAGACATGGCTTGGGGAGCACACTTCAATGGGAAATGGATTCAAGACACGTGGCCTCCCAGACTACAGCATTTGCATATCAACATGAAGGAGATGTTAGCAGTCCAATTTGCACTGATGGCTTTCAAGGATCTACTTCAACCAGGACAGGTGTTGATTCAAACAGACAACACAACAGTCATGTGGTACATCAACAAGCAAGGGGGAACTCATTCGTACCCTCTTTGCAGACAAGCTATGATTTTGTGGGAGACTGCTCTGAGTTTGCACCTCACTCTTCAAGCAAGGTTTCTGCCAGGAGCACAGAACTCCTTAGCAGATGTTTTGAGCAGACAGATGGTGGATCCCCACGAGTGGAAATTGGATCCTCATGTATTTCTACAATTGGCAGTGGCTTGGGGAACTCCAGACATAGATCTGTTCGCTTCACCACTAAATTTCCAACTGCCAAAATTTTCCACAAAGATGTTTCACCCAAAAGCTTGGAAAGTGGATGCTCTATCTTTCAGTTGGAACAATCTTCACGTCTATGCCTTTCCTCCTCTGCCTCTCCTTCCCAAGGTGCTCTTGAAGGTCAGACAGGACAAGCCTTGCATGATTCTAATAGCTCCAGATTGGCCACGTCAGCACTGGTACCCTCTGCTGAGGAGTTTAGTACGGGAGCCTCCTTAGCCTTTGCCATCAATTCCACACCTTTTGTCCCAGGCAAGCAATCACTTCCTCAATGTCAGAATTCAGTCCCTGCATCTGACAGCCTGGCATATTCTGTTCTAGACCCTGGGGGGGTCGCAGCTTCCTCAACAAGTTTTGAATGTCATTTTAGAAGCCAGACGGCCTAGTACAAGGAAAGTTTATGCTGATAAATGGAGGAGATTTTTTATTTGGAGCAGAACAAAGAGCTTTGATGTTTCAGTGCCTAATTTGAGTGTTGCTCTTCAGTATCTTACAGAATTATTAGACAAGTGTTTGTCTTTCTCCTCTGTAAAAGTTCATGCTGCAGCCATTTCTGCTCACTATGACTGTGACCCACCATTATTCTCTCACCCTTTGTTTAAGCAATTTCTTAGAGGGCAAAGAACATAAGACCCCACGTAGAGCTCCTACTCCTTCCTGGGATCTCAATTTTGTGTTGGAAAAGCTTACTTTACCTCCTTTTGAGCCTGCAGCTACATCTGAGTTGAAGTTTTTGTCTTGGAAGACTGCTTTTTGTTGGCCATTACGCCTGCTAGAAGGGTATCTGAATTACAGGCCCTAATGGCAGTTGAACCCTTCCTGATATTTCATAAGGATAGGGTATCCCTGCACTAACCCTACTTTTATGCCTAAAGTTGTTTCTAATGTGGCCTTAAACCAATCTATTCATTTGCCTACTTTTTATGCTGATCCCCAAAATAAAGGGGAAAAATTTTGCACTCTTTGGATATTCACAGGCAGTTGCGTTATTATTTGAGCAGAACTAAAGGGTTCAGGCAGTCTCAACAGTTATTCATTTCTTTTGCCTTGGGTTCACAAGGAAAACCTGTTTCAAAACAAATTATTTCTAAGTGGATTGGCCATTGTATTGCTTTTGTTATTCTCATCATGGAAAGGATGTTCTGGAATCAGACCTCATTCCACTAGGGTGACTGCCACTTCTACTGCCTTTTTAAGGGGAGTAGCTACTAAGGATATTTTGGAGGCAGCTACTTGGAGTTCAGTGCACACTTTTTCTAAACATTACCATCTCCCTCTTTATTATAAATCTAGGGCTGGGTTTGCCACTGCAGTTTTACAGGGCATGTTAGCAGCTCCTAATGCTTTCTGATTTTGCCAACCTCCCTTACCTTTGCTTTGAGATTCTACCCACAGGTTATGACTGCAGCAATGTGAGACGAAGAACATAGTACAGTTTTGTACCTACCATAAATGTAGATGTTCGAGGATCCACATTGCTGCAGTCCAATTTTCCCTCCCTCCTTCCCCTCTGTAGTTTGGGGTTGCTGTGTTGCTTTTGGGGTAATTATTTTTCTTTATTGGTGATTGGGTATTTTTCTATTTTTGGCTATGGCCTTTCTTTTTTAGGCCTTTTGACATCTGGGGCAAGAAAGACTGAGGATAGGGCGTCGGTCATGCGCTTTAGTACCACGGAGTACTGACGTCAGATCTGAGCGACCATGACCGACACCAGCCTAACACTTTGGTATTCGGGCCGACCGAGGACAGCGGACTACCCACAGGTTATGACTGCAGCAATGTGGATCCTCGAACATCTACATTTATGGTAGGTACAAAACTGTACTTTCTCATCCACTAACCAAACTGATGTGTTTGTCTCAATAAAAAACTATCACAAGTGTATAATGATACTGCCAAATTTGCCACAGGACACAACTGTCAGACTCTCAATTTCTCTCTTTATGCAATCTGAGCTAGCTCATATTTAGTTATTACTTAGCCAAAAGTAACTGTTTTTCTTTCTTACTTTTTTTTTTTTTTTTGCCATTTGCCAAAACTATTGAAGATGAATCAACTGATTTGTCTTTCTTACAGTACAGTATAGTATAGTATAGTATGTGTTTGTAAATGTTATGTACTTTATAGTGCTTCACTATTTTTTGGACATACCTCCCCTGGACTCTGCTGCAGAGAGAACATCGCAGCTGGACAATTTGAAATGAAGTAAGCTGATGTAGCTAGCCAGTAGCAGCCTGCTGCTTTGATGTCCAGCCTCAAGGTTAAGATGTCAGTGTTTTCCTCTTCATCTCTCTCTTTCACAGTACAGTTTATTGCTGCATAAGTATAAAGTGCCACCCTCTACCACTAACGTGTTTACTTCTTGTGGTATACAGTGCCACCCTCGACCACTATTGTGTTTATTTCTCATGGTATACAGTGCCACCCTCTACCACTATCGTGTTGACTTCATCTGTCTCCTAAGTACAGCCTGGGTCCAGTTAACACCATATCCTAGATGCTATGGATCCCCTATTTCATAATAAAGCATAAGACAGTGAACGTAATCACATCAACAGTGTTACTAGGAAGTGTAAAATGCTTGTAACAAAGGAACAAAATGTTCAAAATAATATTGTGGGAGTGGGGTATCAGGATAACAAGAATCTTAAAACATCTGGATCTCCCTTTAACTTAGAGAGGAGATTGCACTAGCTTAGAGAAAGAGGCAAAATGATTTTTAAAGGTGTATATTTGTGGCCGGCTGCCTCTCTCTCTGAGATTTCATTATCCTGGACATAGCAGAAGCTGAAATAATTCATTGAGGAAATCAATCTTGTACAAATGCGTCTTTGTAGAAACACATCAGAACCAAAAATTTACACACAAACCTTTTTCACTGTGATGCACGGACCTACCTCTATCCACCACTGCCCATAGTGCTGGTATTCCTTGCAGCATCTTTGCCTATTTATGAAATTAGACTGTATAGCTGATTCACGGCTTTACTTAGGCTCCTGCACTGCAAACCATCCCTCTGCACTGACCACATCATCCCTTGTTCCCTTCCCTGCCTTGGCTCCCCCTTCCAGTGGCTTGCTCTTCTTCTGACATTTTTCTCAGCAGTGCTGCTATTCCACTTCCCTATCCACCACACACACACAATTTTTAAAATAACTTTTACTCTTTATTATTTATTATTTACTTTTGCTGACCAGTTTATTATTCAGTTTTGTTGACTCTGTTAGTGTCACAATACTTATAACCAACCTATTGTATAACTAGCTGGAGGTAATTTGGTCAGAACACTAAGATAATTCTCCCAGTCTTTTTTTATTTTTGTAAACTGCCAGCAGCTCCGGCAGATGGGACATCTGTTTAATGGTTCATCTGAAGGGCAGCACCTCTACAATGCAACACTTGCCTTATGCAACACTAGAAGACGAAACTAAGCACCTGGTGTGTAAATAGAGCCCGCAGTTGCTGATCTGCCTTTCTACTTGCAAAACTCTTTTTCTCTTAAGACAGTGTGATGTAACTGCCAGATCAGTACAATGTGAGGTTTATTCCACTCTTTTCTGACTACTTTTGGCAGGGCTTGATTTGCTCTGCCTAATGTGAATCTTGGCACAGTTTCTGTATAAAGTGCTCCTACCACCACCTAAAGTCAGACGTAATAGAGTTTCTCAATAAGGAAGAAGCAGTTGCTTCCTAAGTACATCATGTCCACATATCTCCATAACCTTTACTTCTCTTTGAATAATTAAAGGCATGACTATATATTCCTCCCTTTTATCTTAACACTAAATGTGCTGTCCTATCTTGAATGCTGAGGAATTTTCTTCCTTTCACTTTCATCATGAAAAATACTCTTTTTCCTAACAAAGCCCTTCTTCAGCTTCACATCTCTGCATCTTCCCTTTGTCTCCTTCCTGACATCATTTTGATATAATTTATCTACTGTTGTCCTACTCCAAAGTTCCCATCAAGAGTAACTCTAGCCCTGAAATCTACTCCAAATTACCACAGTTGCACGCACTAAACGGGTCTATATTATCTAATCGACCGCTTAGCTTGTTGAATGCCTAAACGTTGACAGCTAAGGTTGAAAACTTACAATCTCGAATGGCCAGGTAAGCAAATTCTTTCATCAGGAAAGAATTCACTTGGCCATTATCAGGAATTTGCCCTTTCCCCAATGTACAGCAATCTCAGAGTTGGTATATTTAGTTAGAGGCAGGTGGGGGGCACAGCCCCCCACATCAGTGTGTGTGTGTGTGTGTGTGGGGGGGGGGGGTGAAGCCTCCCACTTTTTTACAGCTTCGAAGTTTATGTTAGTGTGGCATGGCCAAGTGAATTCTTTCCCGATGAAAGAATTCACTTACCTGGCCATTCGAGATTGTAAGTTTTCGACCCTTAGCTGTCGACGTTTAGGCGTTTGATAAGTTAAACAGTTGATTAGATAACATAGACCTGCACTAAACTGTTCATATACAGTATTCCCCACAAGCCACCTGATTTCAGCACAAATCAAGATTTGCATCTTCCTGCAAGCACCACAACCTGCTTTTCCTGATAAATATCTGAGGCACCCTGGTGCCCCATTGTTTCTACATCATGGATGCTGTGATACCGCTCATATGTCCTTGACTTTAGGGGTACCCATGATGCTATCTTACTGTTTTTCCCCTGTTGAACAGTGGTTAAGCTATGCCATTAAAATTATTTACATATTTTAGAAAAGTAATTTGCTGTGCCAGTCTGATATTAAAATAATTAAAAAAAAAAAACCAAAACACAGAGGCATGATGTATTTTGCAGACTTCTGTAGATATGACTATAAATCCATGTTTTGCGACTGTTAGTAACCCAAATTAGAATGCTGCGGATAGCTTGAGCAGGATTGCTGATCAAGTCAGGTGGCATTCAGCTGTCATCTTAGGAAAGAATTTTCTGCTGATTCTAATAATAAATTTATTTTGAATGGGGAATGATGTCATTTGTTTTTGCAATGACGGCTTTATAGGCCTCCTGAGAAGGGTATTTGAATCATGATTTCCTACGTGACATAGCTCAGTTCCACAGTTACCATAGGTTCAAAGTAAGCTTTTGGATGCTTTGCAGAATATATCTAGAAGTCCTTGGCTAAGACAGAGCCCATCCCTGGGTAGTAAAAGCAAAGGAAACATTTAAAATGCTTCCAGAACTGGTTATTAAGCTACTATCTTTCTTATTTTCAGACAGAGATTGTGAATTAATATGCAATAAACCCTCACAGCAGTATTTGATGTTAATGTATTTGTTTGGGGTTTACAGACTGTCAGTCTTCATCCATACCTTATTATTATACCTCAGTCATGTGCAATAAGTACATATCAATGGTAAATATTTATCTACTGTGAAAACTCTGTTTCTATTTTATAACGAACATTTACCAGCCTTCCCTAACTTATTTCTGACTGCATACATTCCAAATATCTACATTTCCAGACTCTAGCTGGTGATAAGTAAAACAATAAAGTTGTTTTTATTAATAGATGTTCTATTTTATGCATCCAGATGCCTTTAGGTCATCTTCTGTTTTAACAGAGGAAAGGAAGTAAAAATGAACAATAAAAATAATGCAGTTATACTGTCGTGATAACAGTGTATATATGTTCATTTAGCTATATACACACACACACACACACACACACATATATATATATATATATATACATATATATATATATATATATATATATATATATATATATATATATATATATATATATATATATATATATATATATATATATATATATATACACACACACACACACACACACACACACACACACACACACACATACACACACACACACACACACACACACATATGCATGTATATACAGCAAATAAGTGACAAGTGAGATGTATTTGCAAAGGAATATTTCCTAGCATGAAAGCTGATACAGGAAGCAATAACTGGATGAATCTATAAAATGTCAATCAAAGTACATATGTTGATCTTTAAACTATAAATGCCTTAATGCCTGGTAATCTGTGGCTGTTTAAGGTTCAATAACTGGTTAATCAGGGGCTGTTTAAGATGTAATGGCTAGTTAGTTTGCTGCTGTTCAAGATAACGTGGCTGGTTAATTTTTGGCTCTTTAAATTGCAATGGCTGGTTAATCTGTGAGCATTTAAATTGTAATGCATGTCTCTCAACTCTCCAGAACTTTGCAGAATGTCCCTGAATTTGCTTCATATATTTATTTTTTGTGCTGCTCATAAAATGTTTGATATTCTGTTAAATCACTGAGGATTACAGTCAGTCAGTAATGCCAGACATTAAAGCTTTGTGCTTCTTATTACCAGAAAATGGGAGGGGATGCAAAACCTATTGTTCCATTCACTTTTTATGTGAATTAAAGTAATATTTTAAAATTCCTCTAATTATGGGCCTTTGACTTTCTGTTGTCCAGATCTCTTGAGCAAAGAAGTTCAGTAATAACCAGTTAAGATGTGGTTGTTTCTGCTGTCATGTCTGCACATTCCGCATGAAGATGTTTCCTAAAGAATATGGTAAATTGAAGTGACTGTTTTACATTCTGCTGACTTTCCTCATTGTAAATAAATAAAAGAATAATGAACTGGAGACAGGGATAGAGAAATATAATGAGGAACTGGCTGGAGATAAAGACATAAGGAATGAGGATGCATTCAGTGGATAGAAGGCATATAGGCTTGACAGAATTAACCAAATTAGTCAGGCAGTGAGTGCTTCTGGTTTCCCATAAAAGAGGCACTTGACCTAGCAGGTTTACTCGGTTAAAAAAAGGACACTGACACACACATTAAATTTGTATGACAGCAGAAAGAGACAAGTAGCCTAACTACTTTACTCATTACGTGAATTCATTCTACTACTTCTCTACCCCCTCCTACAGCTTCTCACAATTTCTGCACCTTTCCCATGCCTTCTTAAATACCTCAGGGTACTCTCTCTCCAATACCTAGTCAAGAAATCCATTCCATGGGTCCACACGCCTCTCTGTGAAGACGTACTTTACTAGATCTTTGGAGACATTTGTCCACACAAGCTGTTGGTTGTGTTATTCACTCCATTTTCTCCCTGATCATGGTGACCCCTTCACATATCCCTAAATGTGATATTTTGAACCCTCACTCTAATGGTCTATAATGAGAGCAGTTTCTGCTCCACTAAACTCCAATCGTACCCTTTGTTCTCCAGTTTATACACCCCTCTTCTGACTTTTTAATGATGTCCCTTTCTTTTATGGCTTCCGGAACTCCAAACATTACTCAAGGTGTGGTCTGAACAAGTCCAGGAAAAATGGAAGAATTACCTCTTTGCTTCTGGAGTCCACTACCAAAAACAACACCCTACCCCACTCTGTTGAGTGTGTGCCAACATATAAAAATGAAAGATCGGTTTTGAGCTGCAGGGAAATGGGTTGAGGTGTTCAAGAAAGTAGACTATTTCAGAGTAACAATCTCATGGGAATGACACCGAATGAAGAAAGTGAGTCTATTTGTTAGGATAATTATATAATTATGACAGTGGCAGTAAATAAAATAATGTACTGCTGATTAGAAAAGACAGTGAGTTAGACAGACTGGGGTAGAATCTTGGACAGGTAAATAGAGAAATGGAGTTTAGATTGTAAGTTTCACTCTGATTATTGTAAGAAGCCACTCAAGTAGATTTACACAGTGATCATTCTCCATTTCCAAAGGATAAAACCACTGTTGTTACCAAGGCTTAATTACTTAGGCTGATCTTTCCTTCTTAATTGTTTTATCTGCATTGCCTTGTCACCTGGGTAGTGGCTGAAAAAGGTCTCACACCAGCCTAACTAACCAGGTAAACAAGCAAGCAAGCAAACAAAAATAAATTAATTCTAAAGCAAAATTATTCTAAATCTACTATCCCTATTATGTAATTCTTTGAATCTGACTGAGTTGTTAGAAGAAAAGAGGATACAAGAGGTATCACACATTCATACAGGGGTATAAAGACCCTTTACCCTGTGAGGTCATTCACCTGATGCTATAAGCTATATTATTTTGTTTAATAAATTGTACAGATGGCAGAAAAGTGATAGCCGTGGGTCAAACCAAACACCTAGCTAATTACAGTGGGTTACTCTCTCCTTAAGGTTGGTATAGGAAGCAGACATTTGGCATATTTATTCAGTACTAAATAACACAGTCTTTGTTTTTGCTAGATTTATTTCTACTGATGTGGATAAGAGCTATTGTTGATCTAGGGCTTAGTTTTTACTATGTTGATGGCTGGATTTTGTCAGAGCAGAGAAATACTGTATCATATCAGTAAATGGGTGGTTACTATTTGAAAGAACAGCGGTTTGTGGATTTTAAAAAAGGAGAGAAAAGTAATGCAAATGATGCAGACCACTGGGGGGTACCCCCAAAATTGAAGGCCTGAGGAACAGAGATGAATTCTCTCTCTCTCTCTCTCTCTCTATATATATATATATATATATATATATATATATATATATATATATATATATATATATATTTTATATATATATATATATATATATATATATATATATATATGGTTCCTCTGCATTTTACCAAACATTTGTCCGACAAAAGCAGGGGTGTGATTTAATATTGACAGTATGGATGGCCGTATGGTGGATATATTAATGGTGTGGCATGCCAATACAGGTAAGTTGGGTTGGGGTGGTGAGAGCACGTATATGTGTGTGTGTGTGTGTGTGTGTGTGTGTGTGTGTGTGTGTTAGGGTCAGGGATAAGTGAAGGATGGGTGCTGTGCATTTGTGTGTGAATTTGTGTATTTTAGGTAAGGTTAAGGTTAGGTTAGGGGATAAATGTAGAGTTCTTTGTATGTGTTTGTAAATGCCTGTTTCTGAGTCTGCCTTGTTTAGTGGCTGTGCTAAGGGAAGGTTTTAATGGCATTAAGGTGTATGGTTAGGGTTGAGGAAGGGACAGTGTCACTCATACCTCCCAACCGTAATGAATTACCCAGTTTTACCTGAGTTTTGGTGTCAAATAATGGGGTGCCATATTCCCGAGTGGCACCCCTTAATTTATGACTTTTTCCCAGCTTTTTTTAAGATTTCTTTTCTTTTCCATATTTTGTTGACGTCATTGCATGCACGATGATGTCAGCACCATCTGCCTGTAGGAATTGAGCTCAAGGGCTCACGTACGGCTACATTTCCGGCTGGCTGTCTCCTCCTTTTTGAATGGTCTATGAGCAGGAAGAGTACTGTACTATTGCTGGGCTGCAGAGCTAAGGAATCTGGAAATGATCTGCGAGCGTGAAGGGTACTACTACTGCTGAGAGCTAAGGAATTTGAAAACTATCTGTGACTAAGGAAATGACTGCAGTGCTGTGTGTGGCTTATCGTCTGGCCTGGGCTGCTTCGTGGAGGGAAGGAAACGACTGCTGCAGCAGCTGCTTCAGGTATCGGAACTGGTGTGTGTGCCTGTACTCGCGTGCGTGTGTGTTAAACTGTGTTTTGGTATTAATACAAAGGAGTTCAACTTCTACATTTAAGTTAAAAGTTTGATTTCTGGCATATTTTAATGTAGTCTGCTGCTCATGATCCCATTTATTATGTAAAGCACATGGATGGCTGAAGGGTTTGGATTGCTGTCTCAAGTTAAACAGTAGATGCTGAGCACGTCTTCTTAGACAATAAAGCTCTATAAATGGTTGTGTAAATTTACAGTTTCTACTCAAAAATTAGAAATTAAAATGGAAAATTATAGGCCCCAAATGTACAAATGTATTTTGATGGTAAAATTAGATGCTGATAGAGAGTTCATGATGTGGCATTTGCTCCTGAGAATCTAACCAAATGCAAATACAGATTCTGCAGAAGTAGCATTTCAAAAACATCATATGTGCTGCTTTATATTATTTGAGGAAAGTGGACTGAAACTCGGAGGCCGTTTTCAGCCATGGGCTGTTATATTTGAAAAAAAAAACTAAAAACACAGTAACATTTTATTATTTTTTTATTACTAGTAGTTTAATAGGTAATTTAGCTGGTGGCCTTTTTCAGCCATGACCTAGGCTCAGACAGCAAAACATATTCATGAATTCACATAGTTATGCTTAAGAAAACAGACAGGCACTAGGCATAGAAAGAAAATCTAAGCACAAGTTAAATAAGATGTAGGCAAAAAACACTAAGTACAGTTAATTACAATGCATAAGAAATATGCAGATAGTACATTTGAGAATAAGCTGTACATGTAATATGACTGAACATCATATGCAAATGTGCAAGATTAAAATGAGCTAATCAAATGTTATTAGCCAGAGACAGTAACAAATAAGAGTTATGCTTCTTATACACAGAAACAAATGGAAAAGTGAAGTTTGGATAAGCATTGTCACAAAAGCACAAGAGCAAGGCTTGATTGAGGTTGGTTGTTTTTTAACTCAAATGGATGTGATTCCCACTGGCATGAATGCTCTTTCTCCTATAGTTGCTTTGAAGTGGGGCTGAACTATGGTAAAACTTTGTTTTGACTGCTTCTTTGAGAATAATTTTGATCCCTGCATGGTAGTTTTACTTTTTTGAGGGGGGGGGGGTGCACTTTCCTAGCTTTAATATTTTGACGAAAGGTATCCCACAGCACAATGCTTGCAAACAGAAACCAATAAGAGTTTATTTGAAAGCCAGGTAAAGCAAATACTTGCATATTACATCTTATCACTTAAGCGAGAGCTCATTTCACAGGAAGATGTTAAGAGAAGTACTTTGCAGGTAATGGGAGCAAACATCAGAACAGTTGGTCATGATGCTGCTCCTACGTTGCAACCACATGTAACTTAATTTTGCAGACTATCCATTACAAAGTGTACTTCAGAACTAAGAGGGTCCACATTTACAAACATGACAGAGGAGTATTTAGTGCTGCATCAGACTGTCCATTACAAAGTATGCTTCAGAACTAACAGGGTCCACATTTACAAACATGACAGAGGAGTATTCAGTGCTGCACCCAAGGGAATGTCATTGGGCTGAGCCAGCTTTGTAAGATTTACAGCTAATGGGCATTGACATAGTGAATACATTCAACTTTGTTGTTCTTGCCAGTGATAGTTCCTAGGACAATGAGTGCAGTAATTACATACATGCTAATAGTATGGCCCTTATGCTGATGAGAAGCCATCTTTCTGAGCTGCATAACTGATTTAACTGCTCAAAGAACAGCTAGGAGATACTGATTTTAGGAGCTGAAGGAAAAATTATAGGTTGGGTTATTGAATGCAGTCCCTGTAAGCCTTAAATGACATCTGGTTTCATCATTTTACATGGTCTGGTAGTTAGAACAGAGGGTTAAGGCTTTTGAGATGTTAATGAGCTGCCTCCTGTAGCTAAGGGTACAGTGTAAATGAGCTGCCTCCTGTCGTTAAGGGTACAGGGTTAATGAGCTGCCTCCTGTAGTTAAGGGTACAGGGTTAATGAGCTGCCTCCTGTAGTTAAGGGTACAGGGTTAATGAGCTGCCTCCTGTAGTTAAGGGTACAGGGTTAATGAGCTGTCTCCTGTAGTTAAGGGTGCAGGGTTAATGAGCTGCCTCCTGTCGTTAAGGGTACAGGGTTAATGAGCTGCCTCCTGTAGTTAAGGGTACAGGGTTAATGAGCTGCCTCCTGTAGTTAAGGGTACAGGGTTAATGAGCTGCCTCCTGTAGTTAAGGGTACAGGGTTAATGAGCTGCCTCCTGTAGTTAAGGGTACAGGGTTAATGAGCTGCCTCCTGTAGTTAAGGGTACAGGGTTAATGAGCTGCCTCCTGTATTTAAGGGTACAGGGTTAATGAGCTGCCTCCTGTAGTTAAGGGTACAGGGTTAATGAGCTGCCTCCTGTCGTTAAGGGTACAGGGTTAATGAGCTGCCTCCTGTAGTTAAGGGCACAGGGTTAATGAGCTGCCTCCTGTAGTTAAGGGCACAGGGTTAATGAGCTGCCTCCTGTAGTTAAGGGTACAGGGTTAATGAGCTGCCTCCTGTAGTTAAGGGTACAGGGTTAATGAGCTGCCTCCTGTAGTTAAGGGTACAGGGTTAATAAGCTGCCTCCTGTAGTTAAGGGTACAGGGTTAATGAGCTGCCTCCTGTCGTTAAGGGTACAGGGTTAATGAGCTGCCTCCTGTAGTTAAGGGTACAGGGTTAATGAGCTGCCTCCTGTCGTTAAGGGTACAGGGTTAATGAGCTGCCTCCTGTCGTTAAGGGTACAGGGTTAATGAGCTGCCTCCTGTCGTTAAGGGTACAGGGTTAATGAGCTGCCTCCTGTAGTTAAGGGTGCAGGGTTAATGAGCTGCCTCCTGTAGTTAAGGGTACAGGGTTAATGAGCTGCCTCCTGTCGTTAAGGGTACAGGGTTAATGAGCTGCCTCCTGTAGTTAAGGGTGCAGGGTTAATGAGCTGCCTCCTGTAGTTAAGGGTACAGGGTTAATGAGCTGCCTCCTGTAGTTAAGGGTACAGGGTTAATGAGCTGCCTCCTGTAGTTAAGGGTACAGGGTTAATGAGCTGCCTCCTGTAGTTAAGGGTACAGGGTTAATGAGCTGCCTCCTGTAGTTAAGGGTACAGGGTTAATGAGCTGCCTCCTGTAGTTAAGGGTACAGGGTTAATGAGCTGCCTCCTGTAGTTAAGGGTACAGGGTTAATGAGCTGCCTCCTGTCGTTAAGGGTACAGGGTTAATGAGCTGCCTCCTGTCGTTAAGGGTACAGGGTTAATGAGCTGCCTCCTGTAGTTAAGGGTACAGGGTTAATGAGCTGCCTCCTGTAGTTAAGGGCACAGGGTTAATGAGCTGCCTCCTGTAGTTAAGGGCACAGGGTTAATGAGCTGCCTCCTGTCGTTAAGGGTACAGTGTTAATGAGCTGCCTCCTGTAGTTAAGGGTGCAGGGTTAATGAGCTGCCTCCTGTAGTTAAGGGTGCAGGGTTAATGAGCTGCCTCCTGTAGTTAAGGGTACAGGGTTAATGAGCTGCCTCCTGTAGTTAAGGGTACAGGGTTAATGAGCTGCCTCCTGTAGTTAAGGGTACAGGGTTAATGAGCTGCCTCCTGTAGTTAAGGGTACAGGGTTAATGAGCTGCCTCCTGTAGTTAAGGGTACAGGGTAAATGAGCTGCCTCCTGTAGTTAAGGGTGCAGGGTTAATGAGCTGCCTCCTGTAGTTAAGGGTACAGGGTTAATGAGCTGCCTCCTGTCGTTAAGGGTACAGGGTTAATGAGCTGCCTCCTGTCGTTAAGGGTACAGGGTTAATGAGCTGCCTCCTGTAGTTAAGGGTACAGGGTTAATGAGCTGCCTCCTGTAGTTAAGGGTACAGGGTTAATGAGCTGCCTCCTGTAGTTAAGGGTACAGGGTTAATGAGCTGCCTCCTGTAGTTAAGGGTACAGGGTTAATGAGCTGCCTCCTGTAGTTAAGGGTACAGGGTTAATGAGCTGCCTCCTGTCGTTAAGGGTGCAGGGTTAATGAGCTGCCTCCTGTAGTTAAGGGTACAGGGTTAATGAGCTGCCTCCTGTAGTTAAGGGTACAGGGTTAATGAGCTGCCTCCTGTAGTTAAGGGTACAGGGTTAATGAGCTGCCTCCTGTAGTTAAGGGTACAGGGTTAATGAGCTGCCTCCTGTAGTTAAGGGTACAGGGTTAATGAGCTGCCTCCTGTAGTTAAGGGTACAGGGTTAATGAGCTGCCTCCTGTCGTTAAGGGTACAGGGTTAATGAGCTGCCTCCTGTCGTTAAGGGTACAGGGTTAATGAGCTGCCTCCTGTAGTTAAGGGTACAGGGTTAATGAGCTGCCTCCTGTATTTAAGGGTACAGGGTTAATGAGCTGCCTCCTGTATTTAAGGGTACAGGGTTAATGAGCTGCCTCCTGTAGTTAAGGGTACAGGGTTAATGAGCTGCCTCCTGTAGTTAAGGGTACAGGGTTAATGAGCTGCCTCCTGTAGTTAAGGGTACAGGGTTAATGAGCTGCCTCCTGTCGTTAAGGGCACAGGGTTAATGAGCTGCCTCCTGTAGTTAAGGGTACAGGGTTAATGAGCTGCCTCCTGTAGTTAAGGGTACAGGGTTAATGAGCTGCCTCCTGTAGTTAAGGGTACAGGGTTAATGAGCTGCCTCCTGTAGTTAAGGGTACAGGGTTAATGAGCTGCCTCCTGTAGTTAAGGGTACAGGGTAAATGAGCTGCCTCCTGTAGTTAAGGGTGCAGGGTTAATGAGCTGCCTCCTGTAGTTAAGGGTACAGGGTTAATGAGCTGCCTCCTGTAGTTAAGGGTACAGGGTTAATGAGCTGCCTCCTGTAGTTAAGGGTACAGGGTTAATGAGCTGCCTCCTGTAGTTAAGGGTAGAGGGTTAATGAGCTGCCTCCTGTAGTTAAGGGTACAGGGTTAATGAGCTGCCTCCTGTAGTTAAGGGTACAGGGTTAATGAGCTGCCTCCTGTAGTTAAGGGTACAGGGTTAATGAGCTGCCTCCTGTCGTTAAGGGTACAGTGTAAATGAGCTGCCTCCTGTAGTTAAGGGTACAGGGTTAATGAGCTGCCTCCTGTAGTTAAGGGTACAGGGTTAATGAGCTGCCTCCTGTAGTTAAGGGTACAGGGTTAATGAGCTGCCTCCTGTAGTTAAGGGTACAGGGTTAATGAGCTGCCTCCTGTAGTTAAGGGTACAGGGTAAATGAGCTGCCTCCTGTAGTTAAGGGTACAGGGTTAATGAGCTGCCTTCTGTAGTTAAGGGTACAGGGTTAATGAGCTGCCTCCTGTCGTTAAGGGTACAGTGTAAATGAGCTGCCTCCTGTAGTTAAGGGTGCAGGGTTAATGAGCTGCCTCCTGTATTTAAGGGTACAGGGTTAATGAGCTGCCTCCTGTAGTTAAGGGTACAGGGTTAATGAGCTGCCTCCTGTAGTTAAGGGTACAGGGTTAATGAGCTGCCTCCTGTCGTTAAGGGTACAGGGTTAATGAGCTGCCTCCTGTAGTTAAGGGTACAGGGTTAATGAGCTGCCTCCTGTAGTTAAGGGTACAGTGTTAATGAGCTTCCTCCTGTAGTTGAGGGTACAGGGTTAATGAGCTGCCTCCTGTAGTTAAGGGTACAGGGTTAATGAGCTGCCTCCTGTCGTTAAGGGTACAGGGTTAATGAGCTGCCTCCTGTAGTTAAGTGTACAGGGTTAATGAGCTGCCTCCTGTAGTTAAGGGTACAGGGTTAATGAGCTGCCTCCTGTCGTTAAGGGTACAGGGTTAATGAGCTGCCTCCTGTAGTTAAGGGTATAGGGTTAATGAGCTGCCTCCTGTAGTTAAGGGTACAGGGTTAATGAGCTGCCTCCTGTCATTAAGGGTACAGGGTTAATGAGCTGCCTCCTGTCGTTAAGGGTACAGGGTAAATGAGCTGCCTCCTGTCGTTAAGGGTACAGGGTACTTGATTCCTTGCCTCCTGTCGTTAAGGGTACAGGGTACTTGATTCCTTGCCTCCTGTCGTTAAGGGTACAGTGTAAATGAGCTGCCTCCTGTAGTTAAGGGTACAGGGTTAATGAGCTGCCTCCTGTAGTTAAGGGTACAGGGTTAATGAGCTGCCTCCTGTAGTTAAGGGTACAGGGTTAATGAGCTGCCTCCTGTCGTTAAGAGTACAGGGTTAATGAGCTGCCTCCTGTAGTTAAGGGTACAGGGTTAATGAGCTGCCTCCTGTAGTTAAGGGTACAGGGTTAATGAGCTGCCTCCTGTAGTTAAGGGTACAGGGTTAATGAGCTGCCTCCTGTAGTTAAGGGTACAGGGTTAATGAGCTGCCTCCTGTCGTTAAGGGTACAGGGTAAATGAGCTGCCTCCTGTCGTTAAGGGTACAGTGTAAATGAGCTGCCTCCTGTAGTTAAGGGTACAGGGTACTTGATTCCTTCCAACAACCTTTGCCTACTTTGTGAATGAACAAGTCACTTAACCAGACATTGCTCATTACTCCTGGGTTACCACTGAGAAAGGGACACTTTGTCCAATAAGCTTACTTGATTAACAAATAGAAAATTGTATATATATAATCATATGATGTAATATGGTATTAATCATTGTTCTATCTAGCAGAGATATTCAGACAATTCTCTACATGCTTTTCATCACCTGTCATTTATCTCATTGACGTTTTCTGCTAATGTTTATTTATTGAAGTAAGCTTTGAGTAAGAAATGAAGCGTACATTTTGTGCCTTTCTACCTAATATGTGAAGTTATTTGTTTGATAGTGTACTGTTGTTTCTGAGTGACTTTTGTTTCCATGTGATTGATCCACATAGTATTTTGTGAAGGAGGCGCAGTGAAGACCAACAGGCACATTCATCTACTGACTACTACTTCAGTGGAAAGACACAGCTACTAATTTTTACTTAGGTAGACAGACACAGCTACTAATTACTACTTAGGTGGACAGACACAGCTACTAATTACTACTTAGGTGGACAGACACAGCTACTAATTTTTACTTAGATGAACAGACACAGCTACTAATTACTACTTAGGTGGACAGACACAGCTACTAATTACTACTTAGATGAACAGACACAGCTAGTAATTACTACATAGGTGCACTTTCTTTGGATGTGGTGTGGGTTTCAATGCTGTTTCAATGAATGTGAGGAGTTTCAAGGGCAGAGAAGTTTTAATGCCAAGTCTATTTTTATTGTGAGACAGTATTGCTTGGTTAAGCAGATGTGTATTAGTGTTTCAATATTTGTGCATTGTGCTATAAATTGTAAAAATAAAATCCAAATAATTATTGTAGAAGTAAAGCAGTATGCACACATTAGTGTTTATGGTAAATGGGGCAATATATCCAGGTAATGGGACATTGGAATGGCTGCAGGGGGACTCTGGTGCCATATTTTGGTTGTCTGTTCTTCAGTTTGTGTTTGAAAGTTGGTATCCCACAATTCCAATGGAGTAGGTGGGGTTACGTAATTATGTATGCAAATTTTATGTTAATCAGCATACAGATTTGTACCTATTTTTCATCAGCCTTATCCAGATTTTTGATGTTTCCAGGTTGAGAGGTATGGACAGTGTTAAGGCTGGGTTAGCACCTATTACTAAAGAGGGCAAGGTAGGGGAGGCCCCCCCCTGCACCAACTTAGTAATGGGTGCTAACCCGAACTGTAACACTGTCTCTTTCCCAACCCTAACTGTACACCTTAATGTCATTAAAACCTTCTGATGACACTGCCACTATTCAGACAAATTTAGGTTAGTGTTACGGGTGGTTTTACTTTTAGTATTGGGAGAGGAGATAGTTTTCCTCTTCCGATATTACTGTCTTCAGTTTTATGTTCACTATTGTGTACAATCGAACTTATTTTGTTGGTATTTTACATTCGATATTAGGGTGGTTCATCATGCACAATAGACCTATATAGCTTTACCTATATATATATATATATATATATATATATATATATATATATATGTAAGTGTGTATGTATATATATATATATATATATATATATATATATATATATATATATATATATATATATATATATATATATATATATATATATATATATATATATTTATATATATATATATATGTATCTTTAGATGGTTCTACTTTGATTCACTGAAAACATATTTCACTGAATTTCAATTCCCCATCAAAAAATCGCTGAAACTCAAATCACTGAAAATGCATTTCACTGAATCACATTTCACTGAATGTACGTATTGTTGGACAAATAAAATGTATATGCCCTTTTCCCCAATGTACTGTGATCCTGACGTTAGTATATATAGTTAAGGGGGGTGTAACCCCCCCCACCCACCTACATAGCTTTTATATTTATGAATCTCATTTCACTGAAAGCTAACAATATAAAGCCAAAAGTGGGTGGGGGAGCTACACCCCCACACTCCCAATGTGGGGAGCTGTGTCCCCACCCCTTCTAACTATATATATATATATATATATATATATATATATATATATATATATATATATATATATATACTAACTCCAGGGATGCACTACAGTGGGGAAAAAGGGCATATACATTATATTTGCCCAACAGTACTTACATTTAGTGAAATGTGATTCAGTGAAATGAGTTTTCAGTGAATCAAAGTAGACTCCTTTAGATATATATGGCTGTAGGACACTATTGAACATGCACTGTCCCAACACCCTGCAGATCGATGTCTGAGTGTCGAATGCACCAATACCAATATGTTCTGCTCATGCTCTGAGGATTACCCCAGAGTGGAGTAAACCAATTCCAAAACTGCGGGATTGTCAGTCTCGCTCACCTGTCAAACCTCTGTCTATGTCGACCATTTGGTGTCAACCTACTGTGTATTAGGACACTGTACATTCAGTAGTGTCCTACAGCCATATACATACATACACATATTTTGTTCAGTATCCCTTTACTATCCAGGGTCTGGGTTTTTTCTGCATGGCCTATAGTTTCTCCCTGTGTGCCTAGCATCAAGCTGTGATTGGATGGATATAAGGAAATTATGGTGTGCACTACCCTAAGGGGCATTCTCTATGTCATCCATCCCATCCCCTAGCCTGATGTCTAACTCACTGAGTTCCAGCCTTTGCTAGAACTCCACAAGGAAGACAAATGCATGTACCCTACCTCCCAGGTTTGGAACACCCCACCCTCCCTGCCACCTCCATCAACTGCTTCAGCTGCTTATCAAACTTGTATTGCCTGGGTCATAGTCAGGAGTTTCTCTCTCTATGTCACTGGAGAGGCAAACATTATTTTTATATATTTATTTATGTATTTGTTGGCATTTGTTTACCAGGATAGCAGGATAGTCTGACTGGGTTAATAGAGTGATCCCTTTTCAGTGGAGGCCCAGGGAGAAAAGCTCCTTAGATATGAGACCAAATATATAGGAATACTTATAAATATAGAGTAGTTAAAATACATGTAGTTAAGACAGTGACAAATACGTTAAAATCACAATAGCAAGTGATGTGTATATACAATATATAGTGGTGTAGCATTTACCAAAAGAAGATAATAGTGTAACAGTACAGTTTCACAGCATTTTGGATGTTCAGGAAATTGTCAGCACATATGTTTGGAGTCCATAAGACATAGGCAGTTTTAGTACAGTATGGTACAGTATAGAGTATCATCTTTCTATTCTTTCCAGAAATTATCAAGTCATTGTTTACTGTGCACATGTAACAGTATAGTTTGCTCAATGCAGGTTCTCAGCATTTTTAGGCTTTCAGAAATGTAGCAACACATTTGTGGCAATGCAGAGAAACGTCTTCAGGACAGAATAAAATTGTTAAAGGAGGAAGATTGTTGGAGTGATTATGCAGATGTAAGAGGTAGAGGCAGGTAAGGATGTGCAGGTATGAGAGATTGCTGTATGAAAAACTGACACAAGGTAGGAGAAAGTGGTTTTATATACCAGTATGAAATGGAGGTCAGGATATGCAGAAAAAGGAATATAATAGGCAGGAAGCAAACGTAGTGGGTGAAACTAGAATACTTGAACAGGAAGAGCAGGGATGTAACACTGACTTTATGTTATGATGTATGGAAGATTGTAGCAAAATCTGACAGAGTATAATATATCATATAAATTCTATTGTGTAGTTCCTGCAGTACGACATAAGTCATTTTTGATGGGATAGGTCCTACAGTATGTGGGGAGTAAATAACATATTATACATGGTAGCAGAACTGATTGGGACAGGTTCTGTGGTGTGGTAGCTAAAGTAGTCGACAGAGGTAGTAGGAATGTTAGGTTGTATGTTATGTTTGTGAGCTAACCTGTTGTTGAGCAGGAGGGTCTATATTAAATATTCGAATGCTTAAACATTCGAATCACTAAAGATCAAACTTTAGTGATTGAATGCTTAAATGTTGGAATATTTTAAAAAATTAAAAAAAAAAAAATTAAACAAAAAAAAGAAAAACATATAATCCATGATAGCAGAACTGCTAGTGGGGTTTAGCTTTATTGGCCTAAAATTGTCCATTAAAACGACAAAACAAGTCATGGGCATTCAGAATTGCCAATTAGCTGAAATACCTGATGTTCATAAGGGTCATTTGCATATATCCCATGTGCCCCTGATACAAGAGGTTTGAGAGGTCACTCAGTGGAAGTTCTAGCTTTGCTGGAGTTTTCATTTTGTTTTTACTGATTGGTTTTTCAGTGACCTTCTCACTTATTGTTTTAATAACTGAATAGAGGAATGCAAGATGGCTGAGTAATCCTTTTTGTCAGATCCAATACAGAATGATCCTGAGACTTCACTGTCTTCTAATATTAAAACATTTTTGTACAGAATTACATCACATACATCCGGTCATCTGACTCCGTTTTCCACACTATCCCCCATCCCTAGACGCTACCAAGTTTAGCACCTATGTGCTACAATACACACAGACAGAACATTGCTTAGATGTAGTGCAGCTGCTGGAAGTCATAAAAGCATAAAACTTTCCACTCCATGCAGGAGCTACAACCTATTCTCTAGCACAGACATTGCACCTCTGGCTCCATTCAAATCTGAGGGATAACATCCTTATGGCTTAACCCATAAAGTAATTTAATTTCAAGAATATTTTTTCCAAAGTCAGGTGGATTAAACTTTTCTCTCTCAGTTGTTACAATGTATACATTTAAATAGTTACAGTAATGCATGTACATTTCTTTTCTTTCCAGCAGGGCACATTGTTGATAAATTTTAACACAAGCAAACCTCACAAATAAATTTTCAACAGAAGAATCTGTACAAATCAGTTTGATATACAAATGACACATAATTATTAACAAAATTCCAGCTAGATATGCTGGCATATGTTACAAATCCACTGCCCTATTTCTGCTGGCATGGCTGGCAGTACCACCTATCATCACAGTGACAAACCACTTAAATGTATTGATATTTGCAACAGAATTACTGTAGATATATTTGTGTGTGTTTATCTGTATGTATCAGAGGCATAGGTAGGTTGGGGCAAAGAGAGCAGCTGTTGAGAGCATAAGGTTTGGGGGCAGGACTAGCAGATGCCTTTTGGAAATGAATGCTAGTACTACTTTTGCAGTCAGGGCTGAAGCACTTCAGCATTTTATGTATAGTATGTGTTCTAGCACAGCAACAGCTTGCTACAGTTTTAAAACTAGAAAGAGCTTTTTTAAAGTCATATAGGACCCGTTTTTGGTCCTCACTTTTTTTCACTGCTCAACTTAAAGTTGAGGGCACAGGGCACCAAAATAGCTAGCTACGGATCTGGAGTGTATAAATATATAAGTATATATGGGAATAGTGCATTTTGTTGACTGCTGTTTTTGCTGACAAAGGAAAATACAGAGTTTGTTTCTAGACAGCTGTCTTAACCATGTGCTGAGTTTATCGAACATCTGAATAGTGAAGGTTGGGCTTGTGTAGGGTATGCATATGACTGTATTCCGACCAGTGAAGCTCTTCTAGTGGGATGCAGTGATGAGTTTGTCCACTATGTCCAACATCAAACAGTTGGATTCTATTGTAAGTTTGGTCTAGTTTAAGGAGGAGGGATAAAACTCAAGCAACAATAGTCTTGACAGCACAAAGCATTAAAGCTATGAACTGTTAATCAGCTACTTCCTGTAGTCAAGGGTTTGAATCACTCAGTCTCCATTTGCCTTTTGTGTGACTCTGAGCAAGTCACTTAACCTGACCACAATCTGGATAATTTAGCATAGGGTCTCCACTTGTCTGTCTGATCTCATCCAAGATGCTACCTATAGATGATGGGTGTGAATAAAGTGTTGGCAGTATATAGTTTGTCCAAATTTCAGTTTGTTTTGCATATAACATTTGCATTATGTTTATCAAATTTAAGCTGATGTTGAATCACAGGGTCTACAACGTTAGTATTGGTTGCTTCTTCAATTAGTGGTTTGTCAAGTGTGGTGATCTTAAGACAAGTTACAGAATAAGTTTTGGAAAGAGTTAGGGTTAGATTCTGAAGGTATGTTAGAATGATTTATAAGGCAGTGCTTAAGAATACTGTCCAAACTTCATTTTATTAGCATTGAGGAGAAGGCCCATAGTATTAAGTCAGAGGTGTAAAGACCGGGAACTGGTCTGAAGTTTGAAACTGATCGCATATATGGTATAATAAGGCTGGAGGACCATGGGGTAATATGCATATTGTATAAGCTGGGACTCACAGCAGTGATTAACCATATAATTGACAAATATTGCCATTAGACGTGGACTCAGGAAGGAGCCTTGAGGTACACCAATGTTAGCTATGAGACATTATCCAACTGCATGTGGCTGATTGCTGTGTGGTAGGTAGCTAGTAAAGCATTTCAATGCACTAGATGCTCTAAAAATTAGTGCTGGGGGAGGCAGAGTCACCAGGTTTATATAAGTCAGTTTTATGTAAACCCCTGGTATGGATACAAGATGGTGTTGTGGATAATTATATTTTTTTATTTTTTATTTTGTTTGAATTTGTTTACCCAGCAGAGCACTAATCTCCATGTACCTTTACAGAATTATATGGTGGAGAATAAAGAATAGTGTATTTATTTATTTTTCATTCAGTTTTTGATGCTTGGCTGATCACTGCAGTCTCTCTTGTTTTTGCCCATTCATTCCCTCCACAGGGTCAGAGCTGTACGTTCATTCATCCCCTTATGGGAAGTGAGCTAATCTGTGGGACAGCCATCATACAGACAGCCATGAGCTAATTTTTTTATTTTACATTATGTCAAATCTGTCCCCCTGCACATGCCTCGGAGACCACATTGATGGTGGGACATGCAATAATATCCACTTACACAATGACATGGCCCCTGCAAGCACCCTTTCCTGTAACTAGTGAACAACTTCTCCCAATGAGTCTCTGCTATCTTTCAAGAACATAATTGGGAAATGCCCCCCCCCCAAAAGACAAACACAACCCCTACCACCCTGGAAGAGCAAAGTAGAAAAAGCTTTGTCATTAACCCCCCCAAGCTAGTTCCTTTAGTGTCAGAACTGCTAACTGAACTTGGGTTGTGGGTCATAGTTATTTGGCCCATCCTTCCATACCAGAGGGATGGATGGCACTGTCTTTTATGACTCAGTTTTACACAAACCTCTAGTATGGGATGCCCTGCCTTAACTATATATACAGCAGCCTATACCTAAGGTGTATGTAAACCTTACTGTAACACACCGTGGCAGCATTTCTCACATTTAAGTCCCACCTTGCAGTACTTATCAGTAACATTTGTGTTCCCCACTTATACAAGCAGAGCTGAGTTTATCTCAGCAAATCCTGATACATGCTAGAATCCTTCTACATGCGTGTGTGTGTGTCACAAAAAGAACGGTTTACATGTCAGTTACTTGCTTCCATTATGAAGAATTGTCACAAACCTCCCAAAATAAAGCAGTTAATTCTAAATGACTGAAAACCACCTCCCAAACTGCACAGTCATGTTTTATGATGAGGACAAGCCTCCTTGTACCCCCTTATGTAAATATACTAATCCAGAACTGCACAATTGCAGAGTAAGCAGAAACACTCTGCTAGTGGAAAACCGATACATGCAGGACCTACAGTCTTACAGTATAACTAAATAAATAGCAAGTCTGTTCCAAGAAGGGTGACATTGGGAGAACAGAATAGTGGAGTAAATGGTGACATGTATTTTCTTTCTACTTTAAAACAGAGACAACAGTCCATGCGACACCTGCTGTAATCAGTTAGAGGACATTTAATAACAAGTGTTGGGGAAGAACACCCTGAAAGGCCGGCAGCTCTCTCTCTCCCATTGATTAGTTAAATGTGGTTCTGCTTCTACTGAAAATAAAACAGAATTATGTGAACTTACCTAAGTCAGTTACATGTTAAATAAAACAGAATTATGGGAACTCGCCTAAGTCAGTTACATATTAAGGTCACTGCACAAGACAAGCTTGTGTGATTTAATTGGTCTTTTTCCTGATTGTTATGCTGAGTTTTATAATATTTTAAATTACTTACAACTTTTCAGAACTGCACCTTTCTTCACCTGCTGTTCCTTCCCTCACTATTGAAATGAAATACTAACGCAAGCACTGTGTGCATAAACAAAATGGACTGCTTATTGCTTTCACAGTGAACATTCTTGGCAGCAACTCAAGAACAAACCCAGATGGCTGCTTGTCTCCATTTCTGAGAAATCACTTCTTTTGCTTAGCTCTACTACAGAATTTTGGCACTAGTGTCACCATGAAGGTATCTAAGCTGAGTCAAGTCTATTTATACATTTAACCCAAAGTTTGCACAGGTGAGAAGCCCTTGGTGCAAGAAAAAACACAATGAAAAGTTTTATGTTGGTGATTTGCCTCCTAGTACTTCTGTCATGAGCATATAACCACATATATTCCTAGTCTGTTCCATATTATTTTACACATTGTGTGTGTGCGCCTGTGTGTTTAATTTATTTTGAATAGTGGGCTGTAAATTTGTTTGTCTTTCTCTCAGTCCACTAATTCCCTTGGTTAAGGCTAAGACCGGTGTGAAATGGTTAATACCTCATTGGTACTTTAAGTGAGAAAAGGTGCGACTGTTTTCTAAGTCATGAACCAGGAGTGGGGTGGGTGGGTGTTAAAACAAGGTTTTCATGATTGCAACTGTCAGTATTTTTCCAGTCGAGTGTCTCTGGTTTTGTGATTTTGTTAGCAGTCACTCCTTTCTCATTGGAAAAAAATGCTGCCACAGCTTGATTGAGAAGGGACTAACA
Organism: Protopterus annectens; assembly: GCF_019279795.1. Taxonomy (NCBI): domain Eukaryota; kingdom Metazoa; phylum Chordata; order Ceratodontiformes; family Protopteridae; genus Protopterus; species Protopterus annectens. The sequence goes on from NC_056747.1 coordinate 398,757,860, forward strand.
TGACCAACCAGATGTAGGTTTGTATACTGCTTGCTGAGAGACACAAATCTGAATCATGTTTTCAGTGGCAGCAAACTGATCTTGCTTGTTAATGTATGTGAATTTCTTTACTGAATTAGATTTTTAATTCTGCATTTAGGATAGAGCTTGCACATGTGAGTGACTGAATGCAACGGATAACTAAGAATAAAAATCTGAACATGCTTTAGAGAAAACATTGGAACCATACAGGCATTTTGTCTTTCTGTTTTGTGCATCAGCCTAGCTTTGTCATTTGCATAACTTTACCTATTTATGTGTTTCATGGGTTCTTCTTACTTTGGTTATTTTACAGTGTTGAAGCAATGCTGTTTTCCATTGTTGTCTCAGATTTGCTTTGTTGCTTTCTATATACTTACTAGATTTGGTAGGCCGTGCACCAGGTGCTATTTTTCTTCAAAGTGTTTGACTTTGTTATTGACAAATAAGGTTAATTTCTTGAGTTGTGGAGTGCTAGTAAAACACCAGAACTTTTTTTGTGGGGAGGGGGGTATGTGGCTACAGGGCTATGTGGACTGGTTATTTTTCAAGATAAGTTGTGGGCTACGGTTTTATCATCTGTACTCTGTTATCATCTTATATGTTTAAGAGGTGTGATCTGGGTTCTATCTTGGCTATTAGCACTGTCACTTAAGGGAAGTCTGAACCCTTTGAACTTAACTCAGGTAATGGACACTTATGTCTTTGTAATGTTCTGCCCTCACGTGAAGTCTCGTGCTAGTTTACTGTAACACAGAACTGTCTTCCAAGTTAAATTAGCTTACCAAGGACTTGGCTCTGATATTTGAACTGTGTTTCATATGATATAGAACATTTTTAATGTTAATTTGCATCTTTGGATTTTATCAGTTATTTTTTGTATATACCTTGATATGGAACTTTTCATGCCCTTATTAACTTGAGTGGGTGATTTGACAACATATAGCTTAGGCATTTACCCAGAGTGCATTGCTAGTCTTTAATCAATATTGAGTGACATGGCTGGCCTTCACAATGGTCTCCTTGTCTGTAAGCTTAACAAAAACCTAATAACCTATGAAGAACTGTATGATACTACATACATGGAACTTGTTCTGTCTATTTAATTGTATTCCCTTATACAATATATCAATTCAGAAACAAAGCAAGGAATATTGAAACACCAGCAGGATTCATTGTTATGATTAACCTGCTATGCTGTCAGTTCTAACAAGTTTCTACATTTTATGTTTTTTTTTTCAGTGGTACTTGCCCTAGTAGTTGTTTTCATATCATGTCAAAATTCTCCCTCCTCCTGTCATTGCTAGAAGCTGTTTGATGCTCATATTCAAAATGCTGTTTTTGTGTCTATTTTCACATTGTTCTTCCTAGCAGTTCAAACACAATATTGTGGTGTGCGTGTGTGTGTGTCTGTGTGTGTGAGTGTGCATGCGTGTGTTATATATGTGTGTATATATATATATATATATATATATATATATATATATATATATATATATTTTTTTTTTTTCAATTTAACTCCTGTGACTTATTCTCTGTATTGCCATTCCTTTTTGTATTAATTCTCAGTTTAATTTCTCCAAATCTTTTGAGTTTCTAATGCCATGATGGGAATGGACCATATTCCTATGTCAGGGTATGATTAAAGTTCATGAAATTAGTAATTATTCAGCCTTTGATGTTGGCCAAAAGTGCTCTTTGCAGAACACACAATGTGCCCAGAATTGACTCATTTGGTAATTCGTGCAGAGTCAGATGTATTGATACCATATATAAATACAACTGTAATTTTTTTTTTTTATTAGACCTGTTCTTCTTACTATTATCAGAACTGTCTAGGTATCTTTCTTCCATATTGTGTCTCTCTGTATCTAAGACACTATAATCACTGGGTGTAGTAATTTCAATGCTCAGTTCTACTTTTGTCTTTTTTCCTGGACTACTATATCTGGTTTTCTCGCATCTACTTTTTGAACTGTTGGTTTTGGGTGATCCCATGTGATATAAACTTCGTCATTCTCTATAATGCTTTGTGATTCGTGTTTCCAATGCTTCTCAGTTGCTTCAATGTTGTAATGTTTGTTGCAATGTTTGCACAATCCTCAGTTTAACAGTCTTGCCACGTTATTGGTCTTTCAGTATACACATCCTCTGCCATGAGTGTATCATACCCAGCAACAAGATGTGGAACTGGTTCCAGACCCTGCATTGGTCTGTTTCTCCCACATTTTCAAAGGAATTTGTTATCCAGTGTGTATGTAGTCCACTATCCTGGGACATCATTATTAACCCTTCATCTTTTGGTTTTAGTTCACCTCTCCTTAACCATTCCTGCATCAAGTCCTGATCTGCATGACATTTTTTCCAGAAGAATATTTATGCCTTTTCTGCATTTCTTTCCTTCTCATCTGGTCCTTCTCCTTATAATCCTTATTTTGTTTTTTTTGGCACATTCCGTTGCTATTTGATTTTTATCTCCTTCTAGTTTGATTTCCATTCCTGCTTAGCTTGCTTCTGCTAAAATAAGCAGGGAAGTCATCTTAGGCTTTTCCAGATGTTTAAAACTTTCACTGTGTTTGGATCTGGTGAGGTCAACAGATATGTACGCAGTCACATGACTGCAGATCTATACATATAATCAGTTTTGAGGAGGCCCATATTTCCATCAAGATGAGGAATATATACTTTTGGTATGCACTGATTCTGTCAGGGTGGTTTTTAGCTCGGGCTTATTTCTGGTAGGCAAATATCTGTTTCTCTGCATTTGCTGACATGATTGTACAGGGTTTCTGTGAACAATTATGTAAAGGCAGCTGTGTTATCCGGGTTTTGGGGGGGGGGGGGCTTGAAATTTTGACAAATTATCACTTGGTACATCTCAAGTCATTTGCACTCATATGGACTATGACTGAGGGATACTGGCACTTGTGGTCTAATGAACTGAGTGCATGGTTGATTTGGTGGATCCTGGTCCCTGATAGACAACTGGCTATAATTTTCTCCTTATTCAGCCAGGTGAGTGGGACATCTGTATGTCTCACAGTGGAACCTCCTATGATTAGGTGAGTAGTCGGCATATCATTGCTTGAGCCTTCCTGTGTCCTGACAGGGTGCTCTTCAAACTATCTGGAAATATACAGAGCTGAGTATATTTTCTTGCACTTCAGAGTTGTGTACTGGTAATTGTTGTTTGACCAATTTTATATCATTGCTGGCTGACTTCAGAGTTGTGCGCTGTTATTTTTGCTTCACTGTATAGTTTTTCAGATCTCTGCTGAAGGTGTTGGTTTTCCCATACCCACCCTCCCTATTCTTGTATTGTTGTTTAAATTTGGAGGCTTTTGCAGTTACCCGCCCCCTCTGTAGATTTGATCTGGGACACTTCCCCCAGTGCCATCTCTTTACCTCATTCTACCTAATAGACTCCATTTACACTTGATTTTAGTCATTTTTAATTTAATTGCATTTTTTAAACTGTTTGGTCTAACATTGCTACATACTCAAGTGTGCTAGCTTGCACTGCATTTGAATTGCTTTTACTGCTGTTTTAGTTTCTTTTCTGTGTGTGTGTGTGTGTGTGTGTGTGTGTGTGTGTGTGTATACATACACATATATATATATATATATATATATATATATATATATATATATATATATATATACACACACACACACCTTTCCTGTAACTAGTGTAGTCCAGATTCAGATTTGCTGTATCTAGGACTGTTTGTAAGCTTCCGAGCCCCCCCCCCAAGCTTTCTGTGTTGGAAGAAAGCCTTCTAACTTATCAGTGGGAGTGGTAAGCACTAGGTAACCTATCTACCAAATAAGGAGTGGTTCTGGCCCAGAAACTGTAGTTATTGGCCGTTTGGGCAGTTTTTCCATCTCTCTCAACTTTCTGATTTAAAAGCCCGCATTTGCACTTTTCCCCCCTTTCCTGTAACTAGTTTAGTCCAGATAGAGATTTAGTTTTAGCACTTGAATTTGCTTATTCATGATCAGCACTTGTTCAGAACTTGTAAGCACTAAATAACCTACTAATTACTACAGCACTCAACCTTCCTCATTACCTAGAGGAAAACAGTTTTGGTACTTACTTTCCTCACTTGCTTAGAGAAAAACAGCTCTTGTACTCACTTTCCTCACTTATCTAGAGGAAAATTGTTTGTTATTCAGGCATGTCCATGGGTCCGCTCCCAGTGTTCTCTCCTGTCTATCTGATGAATCTGGGCATCTTGGGGCAATGTAGAAATTGCCTCATGTACACAGACAATCCTCTCCTCCTATCACCCAACACTACAACCGGTGAGAGATGCACTTATCTTGCCAAACTGGAGGTAAAGCTCTCTCCAATCAAGACTGAACTTGACAGTCAAGAGGAGAAGGTAAACACTTGCACCACACCACACTCATCACATAGTCTCACTAAATCTACACCACCAAAATCCACACATAGAAACACAAAAACATTCACGGAGGCACTCAGTAATAATCTGCTCAAGCAACAGAGACCTCCAAAGCAGAAATGCAAGCAACCTCCAGCCCCCAACACAACCCAAATGATACATAGCCCGCAGACTCAGTGTGCCACTCAACCACAGCCAATAAGGCAAAACAACGTACCCAACACACTAGTCATAGGTGACTCTATAGTCAGGCACACTGATGTTCACTCACCAGGCTAAACAAGGAGAAGGTTACTGTCAGCTGCCAGGATCCACCACATAACCCATGCACTTAGGTCACTCCACAACAAGTACAAATATGACTCTGTCATTGTCCATGTTGATGTGAACGACCTGAGATGTACCTCCCTGGACTACATGAAAAGAGACATGGAAGAGCTCTCCGATCTTGTAGCCCAGGCAGGTATGACCATAGCCCTGAGTAGCATTCTGCCATCACCCAGAATGCTGCTTCAGTACAAGGACAAAATGATTGACTTCAACAATTGGCTAAGCTTCTGGTGCCATTCTAAAGGGATCCAGTATCTGTCTGCCTGGTATGACATGGTGGACAGACCATGATGCTTTGCCAGAGGTGGCCTGCACCTGTTACCCCTGGGATTCTGGATATTGGCTAAAGTTCTTGCTGCCCCTATAGTGCCTTTTTTAGGCAAGGTTCAAATGACAAATTCACCACTGTAACAGGAACAGGCAAGCAGAAACTGAGGGTGAAGCTACTCAATGCTAGAGGTCTAAATTTAAAAATGCACTCACTTGAGGCACTCCTTAAAATGGAGAACATCGATATCTGTGCAGTGACTGAGACCTGGTTCAAAGTTCCAGAGAGCACCCCTGCACTACCAGGCTATAACTCATACCGCACTTTTCGGCCATGTAACCTGGACCGGAACACCAAAGGCAGAGGTGTGTCCATATTCATTAAGGATATCCACACCTCCAGGCTAGTTGCTCAGCATAATGCAGCCGAGGTTATCCAAGTGCAACTATCTCTGGGCAAAACTGCAATCCAAATTGTAGCTTGCTACAGATCAACCACCATGCCCCAGGATTCCCACTCCTCTTTTCTTGATGTACTGGAAAATATTAGGGTTCAACCAAACACCCTAATAATGGGCGATTTCAACTACCCCACCATTAACTGGGAAAACTACTCATGTACCAACTCCTTCGCTCAACGCTTTTTTGGAATTCATAAACTCCAATGCCCTGGATCAACTTATCCACATCCCCACCAGGGGTAATAGTATCCTAGGTCTAGTCATTACCAACATGAGTGACCAGTGTTCCACACCTGAAGTCAACGCCTCATTGGTCCGATCCGACCATAAGCTAATTACCTTAGATAGGAAACCATGGTAAAAAATTTCTCCAAAGCCAACTTCATGCTTCTTAAGACAGAAGTGGTGAACTTCATGATACCCATGCAGATGGATAATACATTTACGACTACTGAATCCTACACAATTGCACTTTATAAGCACTTACATGAGTGCATGGATCGTGCTATCCCAAACAGAACCAAGACACTATCCTCCAAAAAAAGGAAGCCAATCTGGTGGTCCCCTGCCTTAAACAAACTGTACAACAGAAGGAAGAAACTGTTGCAAAAGAGAGTAAAATCCTATGAGTGGAGGAGCTCCCTGGTCAGCCTCAGTAAGCCGCTGCAATCCCTGATAAAATCCTCCAAAGCTAGTTACTAAAACAAAATCGCCGCTGATTCTAAAGACAACCACAAAGCATTCTATAGCTATGTCAAGAATCTCAATGGCAACACTCAGATCTGCTCTGAGTTACAGCACAATGGCACTGAATATATAGACCCAACTGATATTGCTAACATCCTGGCAGATAGGTTCAGTGCTAACTTTAACCCCCTCTCACCTCCTAAAGAGCCCATCTCTATACCAGAAGAATGCAAAGTTCCTGTAATTATGGCTGCACAGGTAAAAACCGCACTCTCCAAAGCCAAGAACACAGCATCCATGGGACCAGACAACATCCCAGGCTGCATTCTACATGAACTACAGGACGAACTGGCACCCCACCTAAGTACCATGTTCAATCATAGCCTCACCTCAGGCTGTGTGCCTGCTGAATGGCGCACAGCGATGGTTATCCCACTCCACAAGAGAGGAGCCACCACGGACCCCGGGAACTACCGCCCCATTAGCCTGATGAGCTTAGTCTGCAAGGCCATGGAATGTATCATCATGGAACTTATAAACAAAGACATTGGTAATCTTCAAACTCTGGACCCCACCCAGTTTGGGTTTGTAAAAGGCAGACCATGTCTCCTAAACCTGATAGCCGTCTTTGAAGCAGTCACCAAAGCCGTAGACAAGGGTAAGATGGTTCACACAGCCTATCTAGATCTTGCCAAGGCTTTCAACACCATCCCCCACTCTGGAATTATAAATAAACTCACTAAACAAGGTATAAATCCCTGTGTCACAAGATGGGTTTCCCACTGGCTCACTGACAGAACCTACACTGTGAAAGTAGCTGACTCCAAATCCGACTTCAGACCAGTGACAAGTGGAGTACCACAGGGTTCAGTCCTGGGTCCTCTCCTGTTTGGTATCTACTTTTCTGAAATACAGGCTAACACAGAAGGTCTTTGGCTAACGAAGTTCGCAGATGACTGCAAACTAGGATCCATAATCGAAACTCCTAATGATGTGGACATCCTACAAAAGGGCCACACTGAGACAGATGCCTGGTGTCAAAGCCATGGCCTCAAGCTCAATGAAAAAAGTGCATTGCCATCCCCTTTGGTAAAAACTCTGTACCCATGAACTACAACATAAGCGGTAGTATACTTAACACCGAAAGTGTGATAAGAAACCTTGGGACACAGGTGGACAGTAGTCTCTCCTTTGATAATCACATTGCCACAGTAGTCAGGAAATCCTTCTACATGGCACACCTCATCACAAAAGGTTTCTCATCCAGAAAAAAAGAGGTCATTGTTCCCCTCTACTCATCACTCATTAGACCAATTATAGAGTACAGTGCCCCTTTTGGTATGTACCTCACAAAACATGTACAACAACTGGAAAGGCTGCAGAAATACCTCACAAATAAGATTACCGGCCTCAAACAGATGCCCTATGCAGACTGTCTCAAAAAACTCCAGCTTTACTCCGTCGCATATCGCCTACTCAGAGGTGATCTCTGCCTAACATACAAAGCTATGTCAAACCCAGAGCTGTTGGACATGCTCCACTTAAAGAAATCCCAAACCCTTTGAGCTACATGCTCTAGGGACCTAAACCTTGTCACCACAATAAACAGAACATGCCGGAGGGATAGATTAATGTCCCAGAGACTTCCCATACTCTGGAATAAACTACCTATCTATATCAAACAAAGCTCCTCATTAGCACTCTTCAAGAAAAATCTTGATGATTTGATGGGAGATAGGAAATTCACCCCGGGGATCACCTCTGTCGCTCTGCTCGACAGTGGCACAGGAAAATAATTTTCTTGGGTGGCAAAATCCAGGGTACCTTTTTGGCTGGGCTTGTATAGGCCCCAGGGCCGATAGCCTAGTACCTACCTATGAACCTATTAAAATATTGGGTAGTGTGTTGGCTTGCCTTATGGGCTTTGTAGTTGAGGCTCCAAAGGGTGTGGCTGTATGTGTTGTGTTGGTGGTGTTTTGGTGGAGGACTTTTGGGGTTGATGAGGATTCTTTTTGTAGGATGAATGTCTAGGATGTCTTTTGGTTTTAGGAAAGTTGCTTTTAAGTGTTTCGGCATATTTTGGGTCAGTACTATGTTTGGTGGGTGTAATGCTTACATTACCGACAACCTGAGGTTTGGTTGAGTGCTTTTGTGTGAGTCTTGCTGCAGTGACATTTTGTAATGACATCACTCACGAACTATATCCATTTCTGTGTGGATTACTTGCTTGTCAGTGAAGACAAGACAATTCCTACATTGTCTCAGGATGTCCATATCTACCAAGCTGCCAGCTGAAAATTAGGAAAGTGCCCGGCCGTAGTGTTGATTTTGTTTAGGTGAACTACAAAGGGGTGGTACAACAGGCTAATCTGGGAGTTGTAAGGATAGATACTACAACATGACTATGAAGTCATGTATCAGTGCTCCTCAGCTCAGAAGTAAGTTGCTCTTCGTGGAAATGAATATTGGGTAATATTACAGGGGAAGATTTATAGGGAACATTTATTTATTTATTTTAGTTTTTAAGTACCTGCATCTTTAGAAGGCACTGCTAAATGCCACTGAGTGATGTGCAGTGGAATTTATAGACTCAGAAAAGTGACTAAACCAATTAAAAGCCCATTGGCTAATGAAATGATCTCACCTTAAGCCACCCTGTGTTTTTCCCAACTCGGAGTTACCAGGGTACTTTACTACTGCCACTAGAATAGCAGTCACAGTCTTCTTATTGTAAAAACACACATCAGTTAGAAACAAATCAAATAACTAGCTATACCAAGTAATTACAAGGTGGTTCTAAAGCAGACAAGCTAGCAGTTATATCGATCTGCTGATATTTTTTTTCAAGTGGAATAATATCCAATGTGCAAGTATTTTTCTGTAATTTGTGGTCTGCTGATGTATTTTCCATATGAAATAATATCAGATTTGTACCTCTCATTTCTTTACTTGGTAGTGTCATAACCTGACAACCTGATCTTCTGGACCCTTTATCATGACCTTATATGGGACGGTGATCTACCCTTCATTTGATCCCTTTCAAGGCCTCAGTACCCTCTGTTCTCTTCCCATTCCTAGATCTGCGACTGATCTCCTGCATCTTGTAGCAGTCACTGCAACACATTACCATAATGAACCAAGTTTCATAGTGCTCATGGCTCCAGAAGGGGAAATAAAACTACCCGCACACACATCATTTCAGTTACAAAACACCATTCTATATAAAATGCATAATTACTTATTTTTGCAAACAAACCTATTATTAGAAATACTGTTGAGGGTGAGAACAGCATGCACTTAACTTTTTAAGGGATATGATCTACAGTCAACCACAAGTTTAACATAAATTAACAGTCACACTTTGGAAAATTTGTGCCAAGTCCTTTTTAGAATCTTACTTTTTCATCTAGTGAAGGACAATGGGGGGGTCTATTATGGAAATGCCATGGACGCATTCTGCTTTTTCTGGATTTGCATTCACTTCATCTTTTCGGAACTGAGGGTCCTAGACAGTAAGCTATCGCACAGGGTGGCACTGTAACATTTTTGTTTGAAAGTACTCATGATGTTAGGACCTGTTAGTAGATCGAGACATTGAAACAACAGGCAATAACAAGGGTTGTGATGTACCAAGTTAATGGCCTGATTCATGAAAACTGAAGCAGAAACAAAGTCTACCATCCAAAAATAACACTTGTCTGAAACAAAATAACCCAGTTCAAGTAAATCTTTTTTTAAGTATTTATACTGAGTAGAACTTCATGTTGGGACAGTAACACAAATGAAAGTTGTTATTCCTTGTTTCTGTCTCTTTCATATTCATTATTTACTTGCACTTCAGGCTCAGATGGCTTGGAAATAAGCAAAATAGCAGATCAGAGGTATGCACGTTGCAAATGGTAAGCAATCGTAAAATTTGATACTGACCTGGAAATAATGTGCTTCATTCAGTGTAACCCTAGGGGGCACTGTCAATGTAATCCTAGGGGGCACTGTCAATGTAACCCTAGGGGGGCACTGTCAATGTAACCCTAGGGGGGTGCTGTCAGTGTAACCCTAGGGGGGTGCTGTCAGTGTAACCCTAGGGGGGCACTGTCAATGTAACCCTAGGAGGGCACTGTCAATGTAACAGTAAGGAAGTTCTGTCAATGTAACCCTAGGGGGGTGCTGTCAGTGTAACCCTGGGGGGGCACTGTCAATGTAACAGTAAGGAAGTTCTGTCAATGTAACCCTAGGGGGGTGCTGTCAGTGTAACCCTAGGGGGTGCTGTCAATGTAACAGTAAGGAAGTATGGTCATTTTAACCCTAAGGGGGTACTGTCAATGTAACCTAAGTGGCAATTAGTCTATCTTTTTTTCTCTTCCTTAGTCTCTGAACCTGTTCACATCTGCAAGTTTTCACATGGTCTGTCTGACTAACACACCATCCCTCCTAAATCAGTTTTTATACTGCTCAGCCTAAGTGGCAACAGGGCCACTCCGTTATATTATCATAGGATCATATGATCATAGGACGTTACTAAGATGTTGGTCCTGAGGCCCTTATAAGCCTAGCCAAGAGTTTAGCCCATGTTTAGACAAGTCAGCACCCAAAGCCCCTGTCCAGCAGGGACACAGGTGGAATCCCAGGGGTGTATTTTCTGTTTCCCATCCAGTTATTTACACATCTCCTTAGTTAACTGCTTCTTTTCAATACTCATCTTCCCCTATATATTACCTGGTCGGCAGATAGGCTAGTTTTGTTTAGTTTTAGCCTACATGGAACATAAGGTGTTAATGTTAGCTTATCAGCACTGAGCATAAGTGGCAATAAGGCTGAAATATCTTTTCATTTTTTTTCTCTTCCTTATTTTCTGTACCTTTAATCAGATATCCATATTTTTACTCTTTATGCACACTTCTCAACCTAACTGGTGGGGGGAGGGGTATTCGTATCCTCTGTCAAATACTGACCTGACTCAATACATGCCCACTTCCATTTTACCCTAGCTGTTCACTACAACTCTTTACAATTACAATTCTCTTCACTAACTGTCAATTGTATACCCCCCCCAAGACATTCACATTAAGTATGTTAATTATTCTCAGCTAATTTGAATTTCTATTATAGGCAGCTGCCTCCTAAACAGCTCCAAAAAAGGGTTCAATTGACCTAGCTGATTGAAATAAAATTCTCATTCGAGCATCATACTATTTATACTACTGTGAGTTTCTTACCCAAGTATGTAGGAGTGATTCTTAATGCTAATTTATATATTATAGACATTTAACCCCGTAGTACAATTTAGAAGATACAAGCAAGCCATTGTCTGTTATCGAGACACACACTTCTTAGATGAGGTGACATATGCTCAACCCCTGGCCCACATTAACTAATCTTTACAATACAAACTGCAACTCTGCCGCAACCATTTCATCCAGCACTAATATTACCGTACCTTCCACACTGCCTCCAGTCCCCCCACTGACAATAATAGTAGTATGAATAAAAGATTCAAAATTGCATGCATTGATGCTTTTAGAATAAACAACAAATTGGCATTGTTGGCTGGATCTCTGCCAACCCTCCACATATTCCTGCAGTCACAGAAGCCCATCTCAAAGGAAAGGTATCTACCCTCATACATATTATCTTCAATACCTTCTTCAGCAGTAGGCCTAGTACTGGATTAGGTAGAGGTATCATGCTCCTTATCAATAAGGAGTCACCATTAGACATAACTAATCTACGCAATTCACAAAATATTAATCACAGAGCTCCTAATGGATAACAGATACCCTCAGCATAGGAAACATTCTTATCTTACCGTAAGTGTAATTTATATTCCCCTAAACTCCTCAGTAAATATCATAAAAGCCTGCATTGTCTTCCCTAAAGACTTCCATAAAACACTATTATACTGGATGAGCTCAATGCCAGAGCAAAAGAGGTAAAATCTACACAGCTCAACACATTTTTCCTACTAAGCAACCATGAACAGCTATTAAATTACTCTGTCAGACCAAATCACCTGTCAGGGAACCATACTGTTCTAGCCATCACAGCAGATATTGTGTACAGATGATCAAACATTTCTGTTCTTCCCATCTCACTAAGTGACCACTGCCCTCCTCTCTGTTTGGTCCTTCATTTCAGTGCTCTTCAACAACAACAACAAAAAAAAAATCCTCCATCTCCAGACCACATCTGTTTTAGGCAGGAGGAAGGACGCTAGATAATGTGACAAGGAGAGACATGGTATTTCAGAGGTGATGTTATAGTAGCTACATAACTTTAATATCAGACATTAGGAGTCCATCCTCACCAATCAGTGGCACAGCATCCAAAGCATATCCTCGTAGGTGTTCATCCATATGAGAACAAACCCCCCTATAACTGTGTCCCTGAATGAAGACATAGCTCTGGAAAACACATCCAGCTTGCAGTGTCATGTGAATGTGTTTAGTGAAGCCCATATAGCTGTTGGGTAAATGTCATCCAAGGATGCATTCCTGAAGAAGGATTGAGAGGTAGTCACTGTTCTAGGCACAGAAGGAAAAGATTTATTATATTTTAGTAACAGGATTCAAAAGTCAATGAACCACCTAGGTAAGGTAATTTTTGAAATTTTTACATGACAATTTCTTTCTTTTTTTTTTCTGAAAATAACAGCTATGAAATAGCTAACAGCCTCTAACTCTATACAGTAAATCCACTGCTCTCAAAAATATTTTAGTTGATGAGTGTGTGTATCTTTTCACTTTAGTGGCTCAATAAAGTTCACTTTTAGTTAATCCGGATTGTGTTTTTATTTTATTTATTTATTTTAACTGAGATAAACAGTTGTGAGTCCTTTTCTGATAATCCTCTGTGCTAGAGTAATTATTTCCTTCGTACTGTCACACCTGACTCCTTTTCAACCCCAAGGAGAGCCACTGTGTTCCACAATATTTGCTATGGATAAAAGTATGCAGATTGCAAGGCCATTCTTCTGGTGCATGCAAACCTATGAACAATTACTTCTACTGAAAGTTTTTTGGATGTGGGAGAAAGTCAGAACACCACAGAAAACCAATGTGAACACAGGGAGACCATGCAGGCTCCCGCAGAAGCCACCACTGATGAAAAACGAACCAGATAATCACTTCCTGTGAAGAGCCCATGTTACTGAATGTGCCATTGTACTGCCTAAGGAAATGTGGCTCACCTGAAGTAGTGTGCGAGGATGAAGCCTCATTAGGAGTGGATGTGACAGTATCGGTGTGAAACAACGGTAACTTATTTTTTGTCTTTAATCATGGTTTGAGTGAAGACTCAGATCTCACACTGACTGTAAAATGTTCTTCTCCTAAGCAGAAACAGTGTCAGTCTTTTGCATTTTTTTTAAATTGTACTTCCTATGATAAAAATGTATTTAAACAACGTGACCACCAATTGTAAACTGCTAAGATAACCAAAACTGGCATAAAAAACACCAGTTTAACAACTCCGCAGAGTAACAAGAGGAGAAAAAGCATAAGGTATGAGAAAGAGACAGATGGAAGAAAAGACAGCAAAAATATAAAGATGTTTACACTGGCCCCATCACTGCCAAGAAAAGGGAGCAGTAAGCAAAAAGATAAACCCTCCGAGACAAAAATCTTTTTTTTTTTTGCAGAAACTTTAAAATATATAACTAAACTTTGCTTGGATCCCTTTCTGTGATACAAGCATAGCAAATAGCAAAAGAGATCTGGTGAGGAAGCTTAGAAAAAGCTTGAGATGCCCTACTCTTTTTATTGCTAAGGGACTGACCCACACATCTCAGATCTCTTCATTTGGTTCTTTAACCACATTTGACAGACTTTTAAAATGGATTTAAAAAAGCTGCAGTGCATTCAAAAAACTCAGGAGCAAGGTCATCTTACGTCAGTAAGCTACATTAAGTCACCTGTGTACAAAATCTGTCCCTGTCAAAACAAGTTAAACAATACCAGGAAAATATGTACATTTAGTGTTGTGAATGAAAAAGAATAATTCAGAAAATAATTTCATCTTGCAACTTGGTTGAATCATAAATAAGTGTGGATGAAATACCTGGAGTTTTAATATGTATTTGAACACCCAAGTAAAGAATGAAGTGTTTATTCTTACAAAGTTCCTTCCCTTTTAATTATAAATGTTACTGCTTTCACATTCCTAGATGCCTTCTTTTGTTCGGCACTAGTGTCATACCAGACATTTCTTTTCAAAGCTTCTGTAAGAGAAACTGTATGCTCTGCCTACCACAGTAAAAAGTGCAGCCCACCTCAGAGGTCCTCACAATAGCTTCCATCGTTACTGATTTCTGTGTACACACGCACATACATATGCATGCATATATACGTATATGTGTGTGTATACATGTTTACATATATATATATATATATATATATATATATATATATATATATATATATATATGGGATACATACAGATCCCCGAATGCACTTTCTACGGAAGCAGAAATCCTCAGGCATACTTAACCGAAAGTGCTGTTCACCGAAGCAGCACTTTTGGATAAGATTGCTCATTGTGCCTGTCATACTACGGTGCGGATAAGGGAAAAGTCCCACTGTAGTGCGATCTCTGAGTGAGAATATTAAAGTAGGGTGTGTGTGGAGGTTGCAGAGGAGCTTGCCCCCCTGCATAGAAGTAGGTTTAATGTTTTTTTTTTTTTAACATACTTTACCATAAGCGCTTTTTCGATGAAGGCGCTTTTGGTAAAGTATGTTCGATGATAATGGATTCGGACTTTTGATCTTTCAATCAAAAGTCCTAGATCCATATAGATATATATAGTTCCCCTTTACAATCCCGAAATACTGAAAGCTCGAATTTCAGTATCTCGTGACCATAAAGGCGAAAATGAAAAATCTCGAAAGTGCTTAAGCACAAATTTGAATATATCGAATCCGCACTTATGCAGTGCAGCAACGGGATGGGAAGTGTTTGGCTGGGATGTTGTACGGAAGTGAAGGTAAGTGAGTGTATGTGAGTGTTATTGTAAGTTGTGTGTGTGGGTTAGGGTAGGGAGGTAACAGTATGAGTGTGAGTGTTGGATGTGTTTGTGTATGTGTGTGTGTGCGAGAGTGTGGAATGTCTGTGTGTATGTGATGCATTTCTTAACCATTAGTGCAATGTTGGAGTTGGTATATATAAGTAGGGGGGTGGGCGGCGCAGGCCCCCCCCCCCTGTGTAGATGTAGTGTAGGATTGTGTAGTTTGTGTTTGTGGGTTGAATGGTGTGTGTGTTGTATGGTGTATGGCTTGTGAATGTTCGGGATTTTATTTTTCGTGTTTGTGTGTTTTGGGATTGTAGGCTGTTTGACTTTATAGTTTCGAGATACTGAAATTTGAGCTTTCAGTATTTCGAGATTATAAAGGGGAACCATATATATATATATATATATATATATATATATATATATATATATATACAAAATTATACACACACACACACACACACACACACACACACACACTGTTAATGTAAAAGTTTAAAAAATGTATATATAATTATCTCATATGATAAATACTTACATTGACATATAACATAAAAATGATATACCTTTAAAACGTGATAGCTACAGTAGGTACTCTGAGTTGCCATCTATAAATAAGTTCAAGGTCCATAAAGGAATGAGTAAGGAGCAAAATATACCCAGTATAAAGATAAAAGTGCACACCCAGGGGTAAAACAAAGTGTAATATTAAACAAGCAAAACAAATCTTGAACTGTGTAAAAGTCACTGTAACACTGTGCCTTTGTCATGTTGGGTGACTGATGTGTTATGCGTAATATCTTCCAGGCATTTTACAATTCCTGGGTAAAAAAGGAGTGGAGGGTATGTTTGGGTATATAATTTTGTAGACAGTATCCTCAACATGCTGTTTTCAAGAGCTTTTTTTTAATTTTTTTTTATTTTTCTGGTTAACATCACAAAAGTAAGACAAATGACTGTACATGGGAGTAGGAGATTCAGCAAATGAACATAAGTAAGTTCTGTTTCCAAGAGTTATAGACACTTGAACAGGTTGCCAGAGGGAGCAGTTGTTGTAAAGGTGATAAAGGTAGAAAGCAGCAGCAGAGTATCTGGGCTACTATGTATGCTTCTGGAAGTTACACATTACTGCATGACCAGTTCACACTTGTGAAACATAATACAATGTGATCAATTGTTCAGAGTTTGGAAGATTTGAACCCTGAACTTGTGCGCGCGCGCACACACACACAAATGTGCACACTTTTTTTTTTAAATAGAAACTGAGTAAAGCTCTTCGATTTACATGGCTGTAACACAAAATAATTGACTTGCCCCAAAACACTGCAGTGTGCATGTGAGCAGTGACACTGCAGTGTGCATGTGAGCAGTGACACTGCAGTGTGCATGTGAGCAGTGACACTGCAGTGTGCATGTGAGCAGTGACACTGCAGTGTGTATGTGAGCAGTGACACTGCAGTGTGCGTGTGAGCAGTGACACTGCAGTGTGCGTGTGAGCAGTGACACTGCAGTGTGCGTGTGAGCAGGGACACTGAGGTATACGTGTGAACTGCGACACTGCAGTGTGCTTGTGAGCTGCGACACTGTGCTTGTGAGCTGCGACACTGAGGTCTGCTTGTGAGCAGGGACATTGCAGTAAGCTTGTGAGCAATGACACTGTGGTATGCTTGTGCCACTGCTCAGTATACTGAATGAGATGCCCGGATCTGCGTACAGTAACTGGCACACTGAGTGCACCAAAGTATAACACACAAAGTTTGGGGCAGGAGATATAACTAATATAGACTAGTGTGATCTGAAAGCGACACAATAGACCAAGATCTACCTCTGTCAGTTACTTCTTTAATACTTTCTAAACAGTATAGTAGCTGAAGTACAAATCGTAGTTTGCAGCAGTACACATAAAATGATGCATCAGCGTTAGCAGTTAGTCTCATACTGACCTGTTACACACTTCCTTCCTATCTCTGATAACTGCAATTATAGGCTAGAAGAGACTAAAGCTGTGCCTTTCCCAGTTACAGTACGTCCTCTTACTACTCTGTTTTCTCACTTCCTGTTTCCACTGTTTACTTTTTCTCTCAGTTTAACAATGTTTTGAGCAAGTTTTTCCTGCTGCCTGTAATTTATATAGCTTTGCTGTCAGCATGACTTTTCTCTTTGTAATATAATAGACTCTGATAGGCCGCCATCACCACTTCAAATGTATTTCAGTTAGACAGTAAAATGTAAAACCATATAAGTATGAGACTACCATTCTGTCTTTACTATAAGGCACAATTACAAACTAGAAACTAAGAAAGCCAAATCATTCTACATCCACAAAAAAAAAAAAAAAAGTGATTCCATAGTCCCACCTAAGCAATTCTGGAAGGTAATTTGCAACATAGCCTGTTGCAACAATAACACTTCTAACAACATGGACATAATGGCAAATATAAACTCTCTGGTAGACTTCAAGTCTTAGTCGGGCCCACTACTAATAGGGCTTTGCAGCCCCCTGAAGTCTTAACTTGCCTCATTCCCTTTCTCAGTCCAGAAATGTACACTAACAACAATTCATTGTGCAATCTTCACCTGCTTCAGATCCCTTATCTACCTACTTTTTACTTTTTAGATGATTAAATATTAGAACATCTTGGAAATACTGGCTACTAATTGGTGTTCAGTGTGTTTTTGTACGGGGCACCATACCTTTACTGCAATATACAGTGTCAAATAAAATGTTCTCCTTGGTGGAGAAAGGCTGACTGACGGGATCTATATTTAAAGACCTTTGTATGGCAAGTGTTGAGCATCCAGAAATAATATACCAGCTTAATACTATTGGATTTAGTTAGAACACAGTCCACTGGTTTTACAAGTAATTGACTAACAGAACATTCATAGTACAGAAGGAAACTGTATCAACTGGCACATGCAACTTCTGTGCAGGAATCTGCAAGGGCTGTGTATTATTTTTGTATTCATTACTGGCATTACTACCCAAGTATCTCCAAGTAACCTCACACTTTATATGCAGATGATGTTATCCTGCATAGAAATGGTCTCACCGCTGCAGCTGTTCAAACAGATCTGCAAAAGAGCTTCTCAGCTCTCTGGAAATGCCTCTCTAAACATGACCAAAACAGCAAGCTTGTCTTTTGATACACAACAAAAACCTAGGGAAATCCTTTTCATTAAAATTCTCACACAAAACAAGGAACATATAACTATGGGAATAAATACTTTGGACTAACTTTGGATCGAACTCTCTTATTCAGAATTGACACCAACGTACAGGTTTCAAAAGTTCTGACTCAATTGAAAAGCTACCTAACAAAGGAAACTGGGCAAGCTCTAGACAAAAATGTCTTTATTCCCAGACTTGTGTGCCCTACTGACGTCCTCCACTCAGCCAATACTACCAACAAAATTACATTGCTTATAAATTCTATCTGTAGATTCATTAACACCTCTCTTCAGCTGAGCATTACTGCATCACCGTACTAAAACTCAACTGGTTACCAGTAACGGCTCAGTCCATCCTTCTGTTATCTGTTCTTGCCTTCAAGATAATTAATAGCAGATTCTGCCCCTTTCTTGGAAACTAGTTACAAATAAAGTCCACCCTCTATTAAGTGTCATTAGAATAATTCCACAATTTCCTAAAGAACTCCTTTGGACTCGTTCCTGCAGAGAGAGAGAGAAAATAATTAGTAAAATTACCTTCTAAATGGAACCACCTCCTCAAAGAACTTGGGAAAATTACAGAATTTTCCCTTTTCAGGAAAAGAAACTGATGGAATACCTTACAGACATGTGCTTCCAACACCAAAGGTAACACTGTGCAGCAGACATCATGCCCTAACAAAACACCCCACTTTACTACTCTTGCAGACACAGAAGAGCAAAGCTTCACCATTGTAAATACATAACTAGCCTTAACTCCCCGCCCCCAAACTGGATAATAAAGCATACTTTACTACTAATAGTATGGAGGAGCTTATATTTGTCTGTCTACTAATACTCTTAAATATAACCCCCAAATGATTTATATTCTGTTCTAAACATTATACAGCAAAAGTATGTAAGATTCAAACACTGCTCTAAAAGCATTGTTAACTCACACTGACTGCCATAGATAATGTAATGTAATATCTGCCTCTCAGTGTGTGAATATATAATCACCTGTCACTGTCTGTATATTTCTGTGCATCATTTCAGTTACATCTGTGTGTGTAAGTTGTGAAACAATACCTCCTCACATTAATGAAATTATCTTTCTGGAATGTATCGTGTTGAAGAGGTATGTAGTTGTAGTGGTATAATTCTGTAATAAAAGCTCTGATGGCATTGATGTAAACTTCACGCTGTAATATACCATATTGTAACATTCAAAGGGGATCCAGTGTCTGTCTGCCTGGGATGACATGCTGGACAAGCCACGCTTATAAGGACGGCTTGCACCTGTCACCCCTGGGATTCCGGATATTGGCAAAGGCTCTTGCCACCCCCATAGTGCCTTTTTTAGGCAAGGCTCAAATTCTAAACCTACCACCCTAGAACATAAAAAAGGAAAAAAACTAAGGGTAATGCTGCTCAATGCCAGAAGTCTAAATCTCAAAATGCACGGAGGCCCTTCTCAGTATGGAGAACATCGATGTCTGTGCTGTGACAGAAACCTGGTTCAAGGCTCCCGAGAGCACCCCAGCTATCAGGATTTACCTCATATCATGCGCCCCAAAATCCGGATAATACCAAGAAAGGAGGAGGGGTATCCATATTCAACAAGGACATCCACCCCTCAAGACTGGTGGCAACGATGCATCGGAGACCATCCAGGTGCAATTAACCATAGGCAAGACTGCTCTGCAAATTGTAGCATGTTACAGGCCACCTCACAAACTCAGGAACCTCACATGGCCTTCCTGAAAACACTAGAGGGGATAAATGTATCACCAAACACCATCATACTAGGTGACTTCAATTACCCTAATATAGACTGGGAACACTACTCAAGCCCAAACACCCTAACCCAAAAGTTCCTGGAATTCATAAATTCAAATGCCATGGAACAACTAGTCACCATCCCCACAAGAGGAGACAACATACTTGATCTCACGAACATGGGAGCACAATGTTCAACACCGGAGGTGTACCACTCACTGGTGAGATCAGACCACAAACTAATCTCGCTGGAGGTCCTCATCCCACCCCCACCGGAAATAAAAAAGACCATAGTAAAGAACTTCTCAAAAGCCGACTTCACACTTCTAAAGACTAGTGTGGTCTCCTTTAAGGCCCAAAACAGTACTCAAGCCACTGAATCACTTACAAATGCCTTCTACCAGCACCTACAGGACTGCATGGATAAGGCAATCCCAAACAAAACAAAGACTCTTTGTACCAAAGGCAAGCGTCCAGTCTGGTGGACCCCAGCCATAAACAAACTCTACAACAAAAGGAGGAAGCTACTACAAGATAGAGCAAAATCCTTAAAAGGTAAGACACCCTTGATCACTATAAGTAAAAAACTAAGAGCTCTCATAAAATCCTCCAAAGCAAATTTCGAGAGAAAAATAGCTAAAGACTCAAAAGACAATCATAAGGCTTTCTTTAGCTATGTTAGAAACCTGGGAGGAAACTCCCAGATATGCTCAGAACTAGTTCAAAATGATGTGAAGATTACTGATCCTACAGACATTGCCAACATACTGGCTGACAGGTTCAGTGCAAAAAAGGAGGGATATCTATACCAAACGATTGCAGCCCCCAAACATCTCCAGCCCAAGTGAAAACTGCTCTCTCCAAAGCAAAAACACAGCATCCATGGGACCTGATGGTGTCCCCGCTGTGTGCTCCATGAACTCAATGAGGAATTAAACCCACAGCTAGGACAGCTGTTTAATCAAAGTCTTACCTCTGACCCAGGTGGCGCACTGCAACTGTGGTACCACTTCACAAAGGCGGTGCCTCCACCGACCCTGGAAATTACCGCCCATTAGTTTGACAAGCCTTATCTGCAAAGCCATGGAGAGGATCATAATGGACCTCATAAATAAAGACATAGGGAATTTGCAGACTTTGGATCCAACCCAGTTTGGCTTTGTCAAAGGCAGATCATGCCTTTTAAATTTGGTTGACTTTTAAACAGTCACCAAAGCCATTGATGAGGGAAAGGCAGTCCATACAGCCTAATACAATACTCCACTCAGGTATCATTGAAAAACTCATCAGCTTAAATGTCAACCCATATATCACAAGATGGGTTGCAAACTGGCTGAGTGACAGAACCCACAGGGTCAGAGTTGCTGGCGCCATGTCAGACTCAAAAGCCTGTCACAAGTGGTGTCCCACAGGGCTCAGTCCTGGTGTTTGGCATCTAACAAGCAAACACAGGAGGGTTAGACCAAGTTTGCAGATGACTGCAACACATCTGACACAGATATCCTTCAGAAGGGTCTCACAGAAACGGATAACTGGTGCCAGAGCCAGTTAAATGCCAAATTCAGGAAAAACAAGGTTACCCCTAGCTACCAAATAGGTGGCAATCCACTGGAAGAAGTTATCAGGGACCTGGGGACCCAGGTTGATAGTAGTCTGTCATTCGACACCCATGTAGCTAAAGTAGTTAGGAAGACCTTCTACATTGCCCACCTTATCATGAAGGGTTTCTCATCTAGATCAAGGGAGGTCATAGTCTCCCTTTACTCATCACTCATCAGACCAATGATTGAGTACAATGCCCCATTCGGAATGTATCTGACCCGACACTTGCAGCAGCTGGAGAGGCCACAAAAGTTCCTCACCAAAAGGATAAAGGGTCTCAAAAATCTGTCCTATGCTGCCCGACTGAAAGAACTCCAGCTCTACTCAATCGCTTGCTCAGAGGTGACCTTTGCCTAACATACAAGGCCATGTCAAACCCAGATTTGATGAATATGCTTTACCTCAAAAAATCCAGATCCATCAGAGACACAAGGGCGGGAGACTTAAACCTTGACACGACTATTAATAGGACGTGCTGGAGGGATAGATTCATCACCCAAAGACTCCCTATGCTGTGGA
The DNA here is from genome assembly GCF_019279795.1 of Protopterus annectens. NCBI lineage: Eukaryota > Metazoa > Chordata > Ceratodontiformes > Protopteridae > Protopterus > Protopterus annectens. The sequence goes on from NC_056747.1 coordinate 398,780,080, forward strand.
ACAAAATCACATGTGAGGCAGAGCACCTCACTGGCCTTGTTCAAGAGAAATCTTGACCAATGGATGGGAGATCGCAGATATACCCCAGGGATTACCTCAGTGTCATTGCTCGACAGAGGCACAGCAAAATAATGGGTTTAGTTCAAAACAATGGGCTAGGCTTGTAAATGCCCTCGGGCAGATAGCCTAGTATGAACCTATGAACCTATGAACCTATACTGTAAAAAAATTGTGCTTGGGTACCCAGGCTGTAGCTGAAAATGTCCTAGAATTAATTCATGTACCTGTAAATAAAGAATAAATGAATATGCTTTAGTCTGTGTCCTTGCTTGCAGGCTTATATGAGGAAGATGGTTGCTGTGGTTAGAGTAAGGCAAAAAAAGTGACAGAATAAGTGGTGATTCTGTGGAACCTAAAACCCAGTGTCATCCCTATTCGAAATAAATGAGCTACCTAGCATAGTCTGTGATTGCTCAAAAACCTGAGATTGATGGGGTTCAAAAGAGGGAATTTAATTTGATCTCTAGTATTAGAAACAATTTTCACCAAACGCATGCATAATTACTCATTCAGGAACTTTGACAGGATGAAAAAAATGCTATTGGATGGCCCCTGCCTCCCTGATATCATTAAATGAGAAACTGAGATCCCCAGATGAACATGCAGTACCAGGAAGGTCCAACATTATTAGCAAAGCCAGTCACTCCATAGAGAATTCATAAGCCCCCCTAGCAAAACTAAGAGAAGCATGAATCCCCAGCATGTTAAGAGAATGCTGGGGGGCAGATTTAATGGGGATACAGAGCAGGATTAAAGGAGTTATTTGAACCCTCTCCGGGATTAACAATAGCTGTAATTCTTTTTTTTTTTGGGGGGGGGGGCAGCTGGCAATATTAATACAGTCTGGGCAGCACAATTAAATCAGTTAAGTTTAATTTCCAGATTCAGGGAACCTCAGCTAGATGACACCCTAGCAAGATTACCAGTCAGGGACCCTAGACTCTGGTGACTAAGAGAATACAGAGTCAGGTGCTCCATCAGATTAACATTTACAGGAATCCACAACAGGCTCTATGGAGAGAATTGACTGCAATTAGAATAATGCGGGTTAGAAGGTCCCCAATAAAACGTACAGCGTAGGAAGATTTCAGCAGGATAGCAGGAGTTTGACGATACTAGCAGACTTAAAGTTGAGTGACCACAGCAAAGTTAGTAAAATGCTATCATTTAGGTTCTCCGCTTTCACCAGCCTGGTTGCGTTTGGGCAATGCAGTCACAACTGGACTTGGTCTTCTGAAGTATTAAATGAAAATAGTGATGCAAGTCTTTTGAAGTATTAAATGAAAATAGTGATGCAAGTCTTCTGAAGTATTAAATGAAAATAGTGATGCAAGTCTTCTGAAGTATTAAATGAAAATAGTGATGCAAGTCTTTTGAAGTATTAAATGAAAATAGTGATGCAAGTCTTCTGAAGTATTAAATGAAAATAGTGATGCAAGTCTTCTGAAGTATTAAATGAAAATAGTGATGCAAGTCTTCTGAAGTATTAAATGAAAATAGTGATGCCACTTACTTCACTGTCACCTTTTACAACATCAGCGGCTTTCTGTCTCTTCCACGCAGATTGCAGGTCTTTGAATGGGCCCGCACATCCCCTTCTGATGTCCTTTGCCTCTTGGACACTGGTCATCGTTTCTTGGAGATGCAACTACAATGGGACATGCTGTGGGGCAATGGCTCTGTTTGGTCTGTGGGGTCAGGCCAACAAACTGGTATTGCTTTCCTATATAAAAAAGACATTGTGATTGTTAGAGATGTTTTGCATGTCCTACCAGGCAGAGCTGTAGTTGTGGATGCCATTTGTAATGCTGTCTTTATATGTTTTATAATTATATACGCTTTTGTAAATACTATGCAATGTTGCACATTTTTTTGAGTTGTTATGCTCCTTTCTACTGATTGACTGCCCCATTCTCCTTTGTGGCGATTATTGCCACCTTAACAAAGACCCATGTAGAAATAAATGTGACATAGCCATATGTCTAGATCTTCTACGTACTGCTGATCTTTCAGTTGCAGGCACAGACACCCCTACCTACTTTCACACTCAGGCACATACTAGAATAGACTACTGTTGCCATTCGCCTTCTCTTATCTGCTCTGCCCACTCTTCTACCTGTCTCCCTTTCGCTTACCATTCTGCACTTTCCTCTTGGGAAATCTCCTTCTATTGGCAAAGGGAAAGGTCCACCTAGATTGAATGCTGCATGACTAGATACCCCAGAGTGGCAGCACATCTTTTCTGAGCTCTGGGAAGATCACTTTTCTCTTTATAACTTATATGACACAGTCACTGACTGGTGGCTTGACTTCAAGCAGAAATTACACAATAGGTACACTTTATTTGCCAAGCTGTTCCAAGCCTGTTTAAAACAAACCACCAATTCTGCCTATGCAGCCTTCTCACAAGCTCTACAACAACACCTTCCAACTACTTTCATACACCTCCGCCACCTATATCACTGCAACCTGGTAAGACTACCCTTCACCCTTTGGAATTTGGCTTACTCCCTCAAAGACACTGCTGCACAATTTCTTCCATTTCTCAGCAAATCCACACTTTGTAAGGAATTCCTCATACACTCATTGGTCACTGATACAAACATTACTATTGAGGACAGGCAGGGTATCCTTGCTGAGGTTCATAACTACTTATCCACCTCATATGCAGGCAAACCAAAAGTTGACACTTCTTGGCCCATTCCTTCCATACCTCCCTCTCTCAAGACTGAGCTTTATGCCCTCATCACCCACTCAGAACTATCTAATTCCATCTCTTTAATGCATAAGAAACGCACCATTCTAAGCATTGACGACATCCCCTACTCTTTCTACCACGGTCTTTCTGATTCTCAGCTTACCGCTTTATTGCAACTATTTAATAAATGGCTTATACATGGAATTACATCTCCCTCCTTTTTGACCATCATCCTAAAATTTATTTTTAAAAAAGGGGACAAGAGGTGCTTTACCAACTAAGGCCCATATCTTTATGTAAAACAGATTGCAAACTTTTCTCCAAAATTCTGCAACTTCAGCTCCGCACTGTTGTGCATTACATCACCAACCCTGGTGTCTTTGGCATTCCTGGGCAATTCTTGACATATTTACTTCACCTCTTAAAATTCACTGTTACACATTCCCTCGAAACTAAACAGTCTCTCCTTCTGTCATGCAACCTCAGCAAGGCTTTCGATAATATCAGCCATGATACCCTCTTTTCCATATTACATGCTTATGGGTTTGGTCCCAACTTCATAAGATGTATAATATCCATTTACTCCTCCACTAAACTGATTCCTTACATTAATGGTTGCAAGGGACATACAGTTTGCATGCTCAATGGATTTTGGCAGGGCTGTCCCATGAGTAGCTTTCTTCTAGCCATAATAATTGCAGCTGCCTTTTACAAAGTTAGGACGATGTTACACCTTTCACCTTATTCCTTCTCATGCTCGGGGGTTTTCATACCACATTTCCTTTCATACGCAGATTATATCGCTATCATTGCTTATTCCCTTACACAGTTCCTTCACTTACTCCACACTCTCCTCAGCATTCTTGCAGTCATTGGTTTATCTCTCAATTACGACAAATCCAAAGGTTTCACCCCAGTTACACTACTGCACACAACAGTTGATGGATTATCCTTTTCAGACAAGGAACTGGTCATATTAGGTATATCATGCGGCACACCTGACTTTGTGCATGCCCACTGCCATAACCTTGTATGAACCACTTGCGCCAAACTACAATTTTGGTAGACTTTTCCCTTATCCTTTCTCAAAAAACATACTTACTAAATGGCTTATTTCTTAACACCTTAGGATATGTTTTTACAATTTATTTTTCCCTTTTCAGTGCTTACCACTTTACTCACCAGTGTTTTCACATTCTTTTGGGAAGTCAGACTCAATCCAGTCAAGAGAGGAATAGTATATTCTGCTCCGCACAAGGGTGGCTTTTCCCTTATTCATCCCATTCTACACTTACATGCCATCTTTTTGTTTCCTCTCTTTTGCCATCTTCTCTCTGATAACCTTACTTTAATAAGAAGATTAATGTCTACCTTCCAGGGTGATTTTTGGAACACTGCTTTGGCGGGTAAATGCACCAGGACAACTAATTCACCAGAATTGAGAGACATACAGCTGTTTCTACTACGAAACAAAGTGATTCATGCAACACTTCCTACTTCACGAAAGGACTGGTATGTTCAGTTGCTAAACAGTGGCTATGCCATAAATTCCTATAGTGACTATGACCTTCTGGCTACCCATGGACTATGGCAGAGGAGGCTTGCATACTGCTTCCTTCCACAATGGACAGACTTACTTTGGCGTTGCTCACTCAACCGCCTTCCATCCAGGGAATATTACTTTCTGCTCCCTGAGGATCAGCGTTCCTGCCTCCAGGCTGATTGCCATGGTATAGAAGATGCACAACATACCTTAACTGTCGGGGAGCACAGCCCTTTTTGGATTATTTGCACAATAACTACACTGTTCCATTGCTGTTTCCTATCACCATAGACAAATGCTTATATGGGAACTATGGATGCTTCCGGAATGAGCAGGTTAAACATGCAGACTTTTTGCTAGTCTCTATCAAGCGCATTTTGTGGCACAGCCGCTGCAATGAGGCGAGGACTGGTAAGCCATATCCTTTGATACATTCAGTCCGCATGTTAAAATCTTGGCTGGCACAACATTCTAGGACTGTATGAACATATATTGGACTCGGCAAAAAACATCAAACTGGTTAACCTACCTTAGTATGCTTTCCATTTTTATCTGAAGGCCTTCTTTTTTGTATTGTTTGTGTTGCCTTTTATTTTCCTTTGATGTAGTCTGCTTTTGTACATAGTTAAAATGTTTTATTTCATGCAATGTTTCTTTCAATTCTTTAATAAACACATACTATATCATGAGGTTTGCTGTGCCTAAAACTATCTATGTTGCTTGCTGCATTAATATTCAAAATTAACTACTTTTGTCTCATACGTCAGTTTGTTTTAACTATGCCCAGCATTCATTTTTTCCTAATGCTTATTTGGTGCATGAAAGTTATACTTCTGTTTAGTCTTAAATTCTACACTTGCACTAGTCTTCAAATGAAGCATTACCTGCTGTTGATGATCGAGGAGCACTGTTTAATCTCTGCTGTTCCCTGATTACCCTCACGCATCAAGTCCAGCAGTCTGAAACATATCTTGACCAGAATCACTGTTAGACTACACAGTAAAATTCCTTAAGACACAGCTGCATTTTCCTTAACAAGTTCAGGGTATAACATGTTATTGACCCAGGGAATATTCTTTCATGATCATTTCATATACTTGTGACAGTGCATGGCCATTCATGGCTTTCCTTTCCATAACAGCACTTGTCATGAATAACTGTGCAAAGGCCAGCTCCTGGTAGTGGACATGTAATGAATCTACAGTCCCTTTTTTTTCCCTTGGCACTTCATATGTTGGTCCATGCAGACTAAAGGCATTACTATACCATCTTGTTTCCTTGTTCTAAGTTTAATGTAAGTAATCCCCCCTCCCCACCCCATGGAACAGGAACCATCGCTGCAATCTATATGCAGTTAACTTGATGTCACATTTCTTGGCCTCAGAGTAGTTAGCAGTGAGTAATGGTCTGTAATCACCACAAATACCCTTTCATAGAAGTACTGGCCAACATATTCTGTACTACTCAGATCAAGGTAATAGCTTCTGTGTGAATATTCATATCTGACATTAATTAACTGCCTTCTGACAAATACTATGGATTTCTCTGTATCATCCTAGAGTTCATGCAACCAAATAAGGCTAATTACCGAAGAAGAGGCAACATACGCTAGCTTAATAGGCAAAGATATATAAAAGGGGGTAAGAACATTGTACAGTGTAATACATTTCTTTGACACTCTCTGAAGCATGTTTACAGTCCTTCATCCTTTTGTATAAATGTTTACAGTCCTACATCCATTTCCATGTATATTTCAGTGTTGTCCATCTCCCCGTATGTTTACAGTCCTGCATCCATTTCCATGTGGACATACTCAAAACTACATTCTATGGATGTCATCCTATTCAGATATTCTACACAAATATATGGAAAAGTTCACTAATCCCTAGATATGACCTCAAATACAGCATATTTCGAGGCCTACATGCTTGTTGCACAGCCTTTACTCTGTTTTGGAGCTTCAGCATTTTATTTCTGTAAATGACGTACACAAAGCATGAAATTAAGTTCTGAAAAAACACATAATATATTTACTGATGACTTATTCCCTCGACAAATACTTCAATAAACTCAATTAATGCATTATTTTTCTAAAACAGTCAACTAATTTTTTGAAATTTAATGAGAATTGGTCAGGACACTTTGTGTCTTTTAGACATTGATGTAGATTCTGATAGTAACATCAGGAAGACTGAGGCAAACATACATAAGAAATCTACTTTTGTTATCAAATATACCCATGTCAGTAGTGTACATCCACAATATGTTAAAAATATTGTTAGAGACTGTCAGTTTATTAGATCCCATCTAATGACCATTAACTCTAAAACTGAGCTTCACTGCTTTGTGAACATACCTGTGGGCAGGGAGTAGAACAGAGCAGCTGCATTCAGTATTTGCAATGAAGTAACATTTGTCTGGTTTTGGAGGGCTTGCTCTTAGACTGTATGTATAGAAGACTGTATGTATAGAAGTGAAGTTAACACTATCACCAGTTTTAAATAGGCATGCATTTTTGCCATAGCAGCATTGATATTGGTGAGACAAAGAACATTTTAACCAGAAAATGGACAATTGTTTCAAATAATTCTCACTTGTATAACATTTTGGAGCCTGGCCTGCTATTTGCATATTAAAAAAGGAGTAATTTAAATACCCTTTTGGAGCAAGGTGTTTATTAACAAGTACTGACCGGTAAAAGAGGATACTTCTCTGTGTGGTTTCCACAGGTTTTGCAGGAACATCCATGAAACTCCCAGTTTTAAGCTTAACCCCATCTTGTTGGAGTTCTCTAATATCTTTGGTTGTATTGCTCATTGCTATTGCTATAATTAATGCCCTCTCAAGTGTTAAACCCTCCATTATCAGCTGCATATTTTGTATATTTTCACATCATATGCCACATAGAAATCTATATTTTGGTAGCTTTGTGAGTCTTTTTCCAAACTTAGACTTTCTAGGCAGAACCAGATCATGGTCAAATAGGGCCCTAGGCAGGGTAATGGATCAGGACCTGCCTGGCAGCAGCCCCCCACCTCCCACAGCAGCCATTCCAGTGTCCTATTACTTGGCTATTTTCCCCAGTTACCATAAACACTGTTCAAAGCTCAGTGTGCACACTATTTTCTTTACTTCTGCAATGATTAAAGATATTTGAATTTAATTTAAAACTTTTATTTCACATTTTATTGGACAAACACTGATAGCCATTTGCTAAATAAAATAGTACAGTCTCACAAAACAATTTTGCAGGAACAGTAAAATAATCTGTCCTTGAAACTCACATTCATTGATGCAGCACTGAAACACACATTCAAAGAAAATGCATCTGGCCAGTGGCAGATTGTTTACTTTTGGGCTGTTTTCAAACGATAACCACTTGCCCACATTTTTAGGACCATGCATACATGTTTATTCCTTGTATAATATGGCACCATTTGTTAGACTTTGTTTTAAATTTGTAGTTTTGAACATTTTTCCAGTTCCAGTAACAGACGAAGCAAAACATATGAACCAATAATGACAAAACTTCCCATTTCAGAACATTTCAGCCATAAAAGGCCACTTAAACTTCTGTCATTACATTCCACCAATATCTATGCAGAAGTGAAAGTCATCTGAATATTTCCACAGTTAAGACATCTGTACCTGATGAAGAGGTTGTTGTTGGCAAACAACTTTACATTTCATTGTTTTGTCTACAAATTCAATGCCTGCTGCCCTTGAAGAATAAAGTATCTATGTTACATTAAAACAAATGGTAAGCTGGTAATATTGCAATATGGAATGGCAGGCAAACCAACAACAGGTTCATTGTTTCTAGGCATCTCATTCAAAGGAAGACACAGTCAGGAGTGTCTCCATCCCCCCTTAAAGTATACTGTATTATCAGCAATCCAGCTACATGGTGTGGGAGTAGAACCCACAACCTTCTGCACCAAAAGCAAGTATATGCTGCACATCGTGGTACTAACACTGCTTTCAAATTCTATAGCACAAACACTGATGGCCATTTGCTAAACAAAATAGTTGCACATTGAAAACAGACTTGGCATGAGCAGCAGTAAACTTCTGTTCCCTTGAAAGTCACAGTTCCTTGATAATTTATTTATTTTTTTATTTTATTTAACATTTGTTTACTGAGAAAGTCTGACATGGAACAAAGCCAATTTTCAGCAGAGAAACATGGAGAAATGATCCAGATGCATGCCTTTGTAATGTGGGAGGAAACCGGAACACCCTGGTGAAACCCACACGAACACAGGCAGGACATGCAGACTCCACACAGAAGGCACCCCAACCATAAATCAAACTGGAGAACCTCTTACTGTGAGACGACAGGTCAACTGTTGCACCACTGTGCCATCCAATGCACTGAAACTCACAATTCTTTGAGCAGTCAGTTGGTGTAGATGATTAGGCTCTTGTCATCTGCAGCCAAGGTACAGGGTTTGAGCCTGTGCAAGTAAATTAACAACATGCCATCCCTAACTAGGACATTACACACACACAGCTGCAGTTCATTCAAATCTGCACTCACCATTTCATTCATTCTGCTTCAGTCCTTTGGCTGCTCTGCCATACACACACCTGCTCTGCTGCTTGTTCAAATATGCACCCACCATTTCAGCTGCCATTATCCCGCTTCAGGCCAATTGCTGTTCTGTTCTATTTCAGCTTCAGTTCCATGTCAGTATAGACACCCATTTCAGCTTCAGTCTTCTGTTCCACATCAGTGCAGGTACCTACTTCAGCTTCAGTCTACTGTCCCATGGCTTTTCTGTTCTATTTCAGCTTCAGCTGCATGTGCTCTAGTCTTCTGTTCCATGTCGGCATTAACACCCATTTCAGCTTCAGTCTTCTATTACATGTCAGGATGCCGTATCTAAATCTCTAGCTGCTCTGCCATTAAATGTCGCACAGTTTATATGAGGACAACATCCTAATATCAAGATTTCTGGAGCTTGTTTTTGTAGAAAGTCTCTCTGGAGGTCCTAAAGCCCTCATTTGTTTATGGATGGCTTTGGGCTTTTACGGAAGAGATTTTTATTTTATATCAACCATCAAGTCAACTCAGCCCCCCCAAGTCAACATGGGCCCTAGGCAGCTGCCTAATTCACCTTATGCTTGATCGAGGTCTGTTTCCAGGAGATTTACACAGCTTTGCTAAATATTCTACAATGCAAAATATAACTGCCATTTTTCCAAACTTAGAATTTCCAGGATAGTTACACAACTCTGCTATATATTCCATAATACTAAATATGATGTCTTATTTTTGTAAAACCTAAGGGCCTAATTATAAAAGATTTGCTCGTGGTGTAAGTGACTCACTGCAGTGTAAGGTCTATTATAAAGCAGGTAAGTCACTAACACAGAGAGCAAATTTTGGAATCTGGCCCTAAATGCTACATACTTATTTGTGGCTTTGTGTTCATATATTTCTGTTTCTATGAAATTTCTGATGCTTAAATTGGTGCTACCAAATGACATGAGTAACTGCAACCTATAAGCAGCAGGGACCTTTACACTTAGCAGTATTGACACTTTCTTAGCATCTGGAAGAGCATCCCCAGAATAAGTTACAATCCCATCCTGTCCTACATGCTCATTTATTTTAAATCTGCACGCACATTCCCTACATTATTGTTCATGGTTTCTTTCTACACACACATTAGTATTCAAGCACAATCACAAATCAGAAGTAAAAATATTGCCACCAAGTCCAGAGCAAATCCAGATACTCACACGAATAAAAGTCAAACAGTAAACAGCTGCTGAAGCAGATGTTGGATTTACCGTGAAAGCACTTATTCCTGTGTATTGCATTAACGATTTAGATCAGTTTTTCCTGCCCACCGTGTGTTCCTGATCCTCTCATGCTTTTTTACAATCTCAAATCGGTTATTTTGCAGTAACACATTCATTAGTTAGTGTTTACATTAGCTTTGAAACATCTCATCTTTCTTACGTAGCCACCATTTGCTTAAATGCCTGCACACACAATATTTTTCATATATATCAAACACTTGTCACCGTTTTTACATAGCTGATTAAAATCTCATGCAATCAAAACTTTTTTAATCAACTACAGTGTACATACACTTCCATGCAGATTTGTATCATTCAGTATGCAAAAACTGCTTTTTTGCTTGCTTCATTCATTATGCTCCAAAGATTCAGTCTGTTCATTCATTTCAGTATTTGATGGTTACAGTGTTCCTTAGTTATTCATGCTGAGCAATCCTCAGTATGATACTAGAATTGCTAATCTGACAGGCAATGTATCCAGTTTTACATTAAAAAGGGAAATCTTTAGAGGAAGCTATGCTACGATTGTCTATTGTTTGTTACTAGAACATCTAATAAAGAAACATTTCCTTGTTAGGATTGCTCAGCATGCATTTACATTAATAAAAGTGAAAGATTTATTTGTCCTAAATTAGGTAAAGTTTATATTTTTATCACTGTGGCGACTGCAACTAGACATCTTATGTACATAGTCCTTTGTCAGTTATAGGGCCAAACTAATTGCTATTTAGAGAGAGTGTGTGTGTATGTGTATGTATATATATATATATATATATATATATATATATATATATATATATATGAACACATATTGGATACAAATAAAATAAACATGTGACTGCCCTAGCAACATGTGATTGATAAAGGTGGAGAACATAATTTTAAGTTTCAGGGGTTAGAATTGGTGCAGCCTAACCTCAGGGGTAGTGCTTTTATGATCCAGGTTGAAGTTTAATTCAGTACTTGAACTAGAAGCATATACATTTCTTAGACTCAATGATAGTTCATCATTGAAATCTGTTTTAAAGGAGAGAGGAATGAGACATTGAGTTATTTATTTAATGAACTAATTTGCTTGGGATGCCATTGATCATGCAATTGATTCATGCTTTAACGGAGGATGTTTTTAAAGTGTTTTTAATTGGGTGTATATCACAATATCGAATGTGCAAAATCTCGAACGGCAAAACATTGAATACAAAACATCGAAGAGCAGAACATCGAAATGGGGTAGAAATGATTAGGAGGGGTGTAGGTGAGTACAACTTGCTCCATGCAGGGGGCAAAGCCCCCTACACCCCCTGCCACTTAAATATGCCACTTCGGAGATCGCAGTTCAGTCCACTACAGTGCAGAAATGGAAGATTTCTATTTCCTACACTGTAGCACAATCTCCGAGTTGGTATATTTAAGTAGTGGGGGGGGTGCAGGGGGGCTTGTCACCCTGCCTAAAACCCTTCATGTTGCATGTCACCATTGGGAACTTTTACTGGAACTGTTTCAATGTTTTGGTGTTTCGATGTTGTCTGTTCGATGTTATGCTGTTCAAGATTTTGCACTTTCGATTATGTGATATAAACCCTTTTTAACTGCTGAAAAGGTTGTTGTCGCTGCGTACTTATTTTTTATTAAATGTGTTGTTTTATTTGGCATGGTGCATTGAGCTTTATTTTTCCATCTCTGTGCTTGTTCCCTTAACATGGTAAGCCTTCCACCCTCTCACTGACATCACATACTACTCAGATTTCAGGCCTCAGCTTAAGCATTATCTAACTAATCTTTATAACTGCAAATGCAAAAATGCAGCTCATATAATTTGTTCACCAAGTCCTCTACTAAATAAGACTCCCCCCATCCCTTCCATACACACTCACCTTCACTGATAGCGTCTTTCACCATGCCTTCTGTAAATAAGTACATAACAAGGCTCTTTGTTATACACACTCACCTTCACTGATAGCCTCATTCACCATGCCTTCTGTAAATAAGTACATAACAAGGCTCTTTGTTATACACACTCACCTTCACTGATAGCCTCATTCACCATGCCTTCTGTAAATAAGTACATAGCAAGGCTCTTTGTTATCACTCTCCCTTACTATCCCTGTTTAACTCCATACGCTTGATCTATTTAATCTGCTTATTCATTCTTCCCTTCACTGCTCACGGTCACCGTGTCTTTATATCGCACAACAAATACCTTCGTTTAAACACTGCCTTGAAAAGGCCTCTACTCTGTAACTTTGAATATACTGTAATCACCTGTAAATATCCAGACAATGTAACTATACTTGTACAATTAATCGTAATATCTTCTTAAAGTTAATCTATATGGGCATTGTATGTCTTCATATTTTGCTGTACATGTACTATAGCCTTTGGCACTGTTTCATGTAATATTTTTTCCTATTAGTCTGTACTGTCATTATATGGCTTCACATTTGTTGTGCATGCAGTGTGCTATTTGTTATTTTTATATATAATCCAAGCTGAGGCTGTAATAGGTTTTTTTGTGATCATTGCTTTACCTAGTCTACAAAATATAAATAAACTTTGGCCCCAAATATTTTTTTTTATTTGTATGTGCGACATGCTGTAGCTCTCAACCTCTTAGTAAAACAAATCTGGACAAAACAAAAATAATGAGGGGATAAAGCCCCAAGAATAGTGACAAATTTTAAATATTGCTCTTAGAAGCTTGGAAAGTTGCTAGAATAAAAGGTCTTATGTTACCACGCATTTTCTGGAGTATATGAAATCTGAAGCTCAAATGTCTGTCATTATTTAGTGAATTCAGTCCTTAGTGATTTGTCACAAAAATCCAAAAAAACTACAAATTCTATAAAGAACAGACCCAAAATAAGAGACAAAAAGCTGGACATTCTGCAAAAATTTGGACAGTTGAGCGGTATGATGTGGGGTGACATTATAGTCTGACTATTTTTATATAGAGCCTGCTTATTTATTTTTATAACTCTCCTAACCACTGTAAATTCTCTGACTGTTCAACTTGGCTTCCACCCTCATCCAACTCTGAATCCCATTGTGTACTTTTCTGAGTGCCCTTGCCCCAGATGTGACTCTTCTGCAGAAAGTCATCCTGAATGGTAAATTACTTATAGTCCCAGGGGGCAAGAGCTCTGACCAGGGCAGATTCTGACAGCCAATCAAGGTCTGGGTTGGCTGGCGAAATGACATCAAGACATCATTGCCATCCCCTGTAATTGCAGGAGATGTCCTGTGAAGCTGGTCTTCACCAATGGTTGCACAGGCATCAGATTTCTCCAAAGATTCCCTGGGATAAGAGAGCTGGTAATCAGGCACTTTATATACTTCTTCCCCTCCTGCAAGTCTTATCAGCTGCACAAGTCCATTTCTAAACTACGGTCACTGGTGGTGCAGATGGATACTGGGCCTTGGGCCTCTATGCCATCAGGTGGGATACAACAAATTTATGTACAGTGACCTTAAAATGGTAGAGGTGCATATGAGACTAAAAGCAATATATTATGCTCTAACTGTTCAGTGTCTTTTGTTGCATAAATGTGCATTTGTTTTCTTCCAAAAATAATAACTATAAACAGTTAAAGACTGTTGAATGCTGATGCTCATTCAAATATCTGTTACGATGTGATTACATAAGTAATATGAAGTTACTCATGTAAAGAAAATTAAAATAATAATACATTTACTGAATCTAAAAGAATAACCTTTTTTTGTTCAAGGTCTGAAACTGTGAGACCTGCCTTCATCAGATCCATATCTTATAGGCATGTCTTCAAAACATCATTGAAACAGCATGTTAAAACTCAAGCACTTTGTATCCAACTTCAGGGCAAACTCTGCTAAACAAACAAACAAAAAAATCCTCTACTTGTACTTGTTTTATGCCTATTATTTGTGCTAATTTAATTCTTGCTGAATCAACTTCCTGTTTTGTGGGTTGACTAATCTTCACCATAGTTGAAGGCTGAACATTCTTTTGCATTTATTCTGTCTTTCACCTCTGCCCTGTAACCGAGCTCACTATTGTGCACAGACGGTTGTTTCTATACGGTATTTATTCATGTTAACAATGTACTTGATACTTCCCACTTGAATTTGCCATAATCTATTTATGCTTCCTGCATTGTCTGGGTTTTCTTCTACAGTGTAATTCATCTGTTTGGTGCTTACTGCTTTACCTCTTTGTAAAAATTACTTGTAAATAATGAAGGAGACTGATTACACTCCAGAAAGCAGACAAAAATAACCTTATATTAATGAGGTTCATACTAAGAATCTCCCTATCACAGACATATATGAGATTCATAAACTTGAACTTCACTGTCAAAATACAAGTCAAGCATCATGCTGCCACCCAGATGGCAGTCAACTGAAATGCACACTGTACACTAAAGGCTGAATTCATGGAGGAGCAGTGATGTGAACATAGAGGTGTACATGTCACAGTGTCATTCTCCTGTTTAGCAAGCACCCTTACAAAGTGGTGCATGGTGCTGCACAGCTCTCCCACATGAAGATATGCAGCACCACTAGGGGCTGGTCCTGCAGCCATGCTGATTGTTGATGAGGCATTTAGGTAGGGCAATATAAGCAAATTACCCACGTTCTCTCTCTGGAACTGCCTCTAGGAAGACGTCTAAACAGTCGAACAATTCAAGAACAATTGAATAAAATGGCCATCCCTACCTTGTCTTGGTAGCAAACACCTCCCAAAAGGCCATGTTCAACCAATGAACATGAGCATGGTGTAGGGGAACCACTAGACACGATGGACTAATTTTTAAAGTGCCGTACTGGCACCAGCGTTATTATGGGAAGTAAGTTCTGTAATTGCAGCAATGTTACTATGGAGATTGGGAGTTGGGTGACACACTAGACCACCTTGGAATAAGTGCTATAATGGCAGCAATGTTACAAGAGGGACTTGGGGATGGAGGGAAACACCAGACATGGGGGAACCCCATAAAGTGCCCTAAGGCACAGAACAGCATAAAAAGCATTGGGAGAACCACCACAGTCCAAAAGTGCCATAATGGCACCATCGGTAGTACTGGGATGGGAACCACCTGACACCAGTGATAAAGTGAAGTGCCATAGCAGCACAAGCATCATTAGAATTATCAGGGGTGGGGTAAACCACTAGACCACCAGGGATGACTCTCTAAAGTTGTATAACCAGGTTAAGTGCTTTCCTTCATTACAACACAAACTTCTTCAGAACAATACAATTCCAAAATTCATTACATTTATAATCTTCCCACTTATCCAGTTCTAACAATAATCCAGTCAGAATTAATTCCAAAACCAGACCATGAATATTAATTAGCAAAAACCACAGACCAGTGACCAAACACAGAGTATAATTATTAATTAGTTTATACCCCATTACTTGATTAAAAGGTACATACTACAATTCCTAAATTTTTCTAAATAACAATAATGTGATTAAAAGCTTTACATTCATTTACCTTGTCCTTAAAAATAAATGTATTTCCCAAAATAATGAAAATAGGTATTAAAATATGCATATGAACACTAATTACGATTTAAAAAAATTAAAGCAATAAAGAAAAGTTCCCTTTCGAAGGTTTTCTAGTTCTTTGATTAAATATGCCAACACTCCAATATAAAACACCTGAACTTAAAAAAAAAAAAATACTTTAGCCTACCGTCCTTAACTCCAGAATACTATTAATGCTATGCCAGGACTTTGTGTGGCATTCATCCTAGTCTGAGAGTATAATTCCTTACTTTCCAATACTGACTCCCAGTTCCTCCCCATCACTAACTGGTAGTCTCTCTAAAATAGAAAACAAAAAATTCTTAAAATGATTGCATTGAACACTGGAGTTAAACAATGCATTTCTCTCATCCCTTTTCCTAATAGAATAGATTTGGTCATGTATTCTTAGTCTTTATACCTGCTCCACCTTTCCTATATAAAACACCTCATAGGATATACATTGGGCCACATAAACCTCCTGATTAGATTTACAATTAGATCAGCCATTCACACACAACACCCTTGGGTGTGATGCTATCGTAATAATTTTTCCTTCCAAAATAAAGCAACATTGAGGGCATGCTCCACATTTGTACATTCCATTTTTCCTTTTAACAGCACAACATCCACTTTTACTTTCCAAAATGGATTTCAAGTTTCTTCCTCTTTTATATACATATCTAGGCTCATTACACAGTTTTTCCAGTAAGTTAAAACCACCAAACATTCCATACCAGTTCCTATTAATAATACCTTTGACTATATTGTTATTACTACTATAAATCATAACCATAGCTATATTAAAATCAACTTTTTCTTTCCTGTTCTTAGATAGGTAATTGGAATCCTTCAGTACTGGGCAAAACGTAGCAGGTCTTGCACACAGCATCTCTTCTATTACCCCTTCAATTACGTCCAATGGATAACCATGTTCTACGAATAACCCCTTCAAAAACTCAGTCTCATCTTCAACATTGAATATTTGCTGTCTTCCTGCATTTTCAGTCTTTGTTTTGTTGGGCTGACACTCAGCATTGAGTGGTGACATTTCAGTAAGAGCTGTTATACACCCCAGTATAATGCAACATTGTTAGTGTTAAACATAAATGAAAACTGGATTAAAGAATGGTATACAGGATTTGCAATAAGCGAGTGTCAGGAAAATACACACACACACACACACACATTTTATATATATCAGCAAAACTGACGCTGTAAAACCCACCACGATGAAGGAATTCAATCAGGAAACAAAACTGTAGTCCATAAGGTAATTTTATTCACGATAAAAACAGGATGATAAGCGCTTTAGCATACTGCTATCGTACGCTTCTTCAGATCAACTCTATAACAAAACCATACCCTTTATATACTAATACTGATGCACCAATTATTCAATTATTAAATTAATTAGTAAAACAATTCTCAAAGTGCATCTAAAGGCAACACCCCTCCCTCCACCTACTTTGTGTAGGTTACTTAAAACCAGACAAAGTAGAATGCAATACAATAACTGAGGCAAAGGACTCGTATCCAACTTTTTAAAACAGAAAACTCTCATCTTTATATATATAAATATCACAAATAAAACAATTATAAAACATGGGTATAGTATAGAAATGTTAAAAATACTAAAAGTTGAGGCTACATAACAATATAATGAACTTGTGTAACGTAAAAAATATAATATAAGACAGTAGAAAACAGTATAGAAAGTTAAAATAAATATTTATTTTATATATATATATATATATATATATATATATATATATATATATATATATATATATATAAAGAAAATGTACAGGCTTTGAGAATGAGAGGTGATTATAGTATCGAGAAAAAATGTAGGCAAATCACACACAAAGGGAGTTAGGAACAGCAGGAGAAGAAACATAGCAATTAGATGGAAGTGAAGTAGAAATGGGCTTGAAAGAAAAATATTCAAGGATAACAGGAGAAAGAAAAGACTTAATTATGTAGAGTAGAAGAGTGAAAGAGAGAGAGAAATGCGTGTCAATGAGAAATATATTAACAGGTAATAGAGTATTTAAGTTATACTAGACAATACAAGGGAGCTTGTCAATATGTTATTCGGGGTTCAGGAATTGCACTGGCAAGTCTAGGAAGAACTGGAGTTTTAGTTTGTGTTTAAACTGCTGATGTATGGTTTCTCCTCATGTTAGTGGTAGGGAATTCCAAAGTTTAGCAACTTGAAATGAGTAGCGAGAGAGTCAAACTGATGTTTAGGTTTAGTAGTAGTTGATACGTTTGGGTGTTGAGATCATTGTTGACTTGTTGAAGCATTTATGTAGGTAAAGACAGGCAAAAGGAAAAGCAATTGCAATAACGCCAGACTAATCGGGATGTGTTCTTTTTTATCTGTAGTGTGTTTTCTCATGGAAGAAATGAAACATGTTGTCTAGATGTCAAAAAATGGGGAATGTTTGTGAAATCTGCCAATGTTGGGCTAAAGTAAAAGCTAATGTTTATCTGCAGTATGTGTTCTCATGGTAGAAATGGGACACTTTGCCCAGATATCAAAGGACATGAAAATGTGCTGAGCCTCTAGAAGTAATGGCACCTATTGTTAATGTAACAAGCAAGGAAGATAGACCTGTGTAGTGTAATGGATATAATGTCAATTGTAAGATACAGGTGAGATTCAGGATTCAAGGAAGGCAGATGATGATGATGATATGTTTTGGCAAACCTTGGTGACTATTATGAGGAGTAAAAGAGCAGGTTTCATGATGTGTTTTTACTGTAATGGGATATTGTCAGGTACACTTGGTGGGGTAATATGCACCAGATGTATATTACGTTATCGATCTTTTAAAAGTTCGAACGTCATATGGTTAAAACCATATGATTGAACTTTTAAAAGTTCATAAAGCTAAAAAAAAAAAAATAAACAGAAAAAAACCTACCTGACCATTTTAAGCAGGGGGGCAAGCCCCTCTGCACCCCCACACCCCACGCTTTTTAAATATACCAACTCCAAGATCACACTACAGTGCAGGAAAGGGAAAACTTCCTATTCTGCACTGTACAGAGATCTCCGATGAAACGTTCAAACTTTTAAAAGTTCGATCATATGGTGTCGACCATATGATGTTCGAACATTTAAAAGTTCGATAATGTAATATACACCCATATGCACCATATAACTCTAGGACATAATAATTGATGTTGCTGTCTTCTGTGTGTGATCTGTATGGAACTGTCTCTGAGTACTAGCTATTTAGGGATGGTATTTTTGTAGCAAGCTAGCCAGGGAGCTCAGTCTGGAACTTATGTTTTTTTTTCTGTATGAATCCTGTTTATGTTTACTGCCTTTTCTTTTATATTTTACTCTGTATTTTCAGTTTTCTTTATTGTATAAGCAAAAGTTCATTTAGTTACCCATAATGTCTTGTGACTAATATTTATTTATTATACATGTATTTATTTACACTGTGTTGTTTAGCAACCCATATGACACACACCTACCAGACTGCTTCAGCTGACTACGCATGAAAGAGATAGTAATAGGTAATTTAAGAGAGCTGCCTGAGCCAGCAGCAGGAATTTATTTTTTACTCTATTTCTTCTTCCTCCAAGATTATTACAGTAGCTTACACATGGTATGGGTTATAGATTTTCCTCTAGTCCCTATAGTATATTTGGTCACCAGGTGTCTTTTTAACCAACATCAAAACAATCTTAACCTAGTATCCACTGTATTACTAGATCTCTCCATGGCCTTTGATACTGTCTCCCATCCCAAACTCTTTTCTACTCTCTTTGATCTTAATCTCAACCACTCCACACTAGCATGGTTTCACGATTATCTAACCAACCGCCAACAAGCAGTAAAATGTCAAAACTATTTATCCCCCCTCCTACCTGTCACCCTGGGGGTCCCCAAGGATCCATTCTTGGATCTCTTCTTTTCAACATATTCGCCAACCAGCTCCACAAAGCTACCCATCATGCCACTCTAGTCCATTACACCAGTGACTCCACTCTAATCTGCTCCACCCCATCACTCCCTCAATTCCAGGAATTGACATGAGTCCTTTACTGCTGTTGAAACCTGTTTAGCCAACTCTCAACTAATACCTAACCCCAATAAAACACAGCTAATAATATTCTATCCCTCTAGAGCCTTAGACCCCATACCACCATTTGCAATATTCTCAGTTAATAACACCCCTATCACACCTGTCCAACACACCAAACTTCTAGGGGTTATCATAGATCACAACATGAAATTCAATACGCACATTGCACAGATAATAAAGAAAGTCCATAAAAAACTCGGGACCCTATATAGATGCAAAAGTACCTCACCAATGACAGTAAATCCACCATAACAAGAACCTACCTAATATCTACACTCCTCTATACTCATCAACCTAAACAAAGCAGAATTTAACAAACTAAACACCTGCTATAATAAAATAGCTAGGTTTGCTACTGACTCACCCTTCAGGACACATCACTGCATAGCAATCAAGCAACTATCCCGCTGCAATTACCCAACCTGCTCACATATAACCAGCTTATAATAGCTCACCAAATTCTATATTATCCCAATAGAGTTATTGCTTTTCAAGGTCTACTTAATATCTACTGTTAACAAATGCCCATTAAGATCCATCAATAAAGCACTGACTGACATATGCAAAAGCAACAATAGCTCTGGGGACTCCTCGTTTTCCATTTCTGTTGCAAAAGCATGGCATACCATCCCCGTAGATATTAGGACCACTGAAAACAAAAATAATTTCAAAAAACTCCTCCAGTCCCATTTCCATAGTTCTTGGTTATATAATTGTTCTGACGCTGGGTAGCTTCACTGAATTAGATCATATCATACATTAACCTTCTATGAAAGCTTGCAACAACTCCTTTCTATACTCTTAATCAATGCGTGTTTACTGTACTAGCCACTGAGGAATGTATCCAAATTATTGAACAAAACGTCCTTTTAACTGTATTGTTTGTTGTAACACACTGTGCTCCTTATTGTATATTTACATTTTGCTCCTTTCTTGGCCTTGAAACTGTACCTTATTAACTGTTTGACTCTGTACTGTACTTTATTAACGTGTATTGTATTTACTGTATTTGACATCCGCGGTGGCACAGCAGTAGCGTTGTTGCCTCACAGCAAGAGGTTCTCCCGTTCGATTCTCGGCTGGAGTGCGGGGAGTGCCTTCTGTGTGGAGTCTGCATGTCCTCCCCCCCGGTTGGGTGGGCATTCGAAAGACATGTGTAAAAGGGCGTGCCAGCATTGAAGGTTGAACATCGAGCTGGCACCTCGGCGTTCATAAAAATCTACTGCCAATCATTAGCGGACCGGAGTTCCACTGTGGCGACCCCTAACCGGGAGAAGCCGAAAGACAACAACATTGTATTTACTGTATTTACTGTATTTGCTGTACTAATCTTTGTGGAGTTTTTCTCCTCCGCTGAACGGGATCCATGCCCAGTTGGACTTTCCTGGTAAACAAATGTAAAACAAATAAAATAAACAATAATAATAAGTAAGAGAAACTGGTAACTGGAAGTCTTTGACTTTCTTCAGGGTGGTGGCACCTATACCAGGCTAGGAAGAAAGTTGTGGGAGATTGGAGAATTCTGCCAGCCTTCCTTGGGAAATTTTGTGTTGTGTCTAAATAATACTTTATCCATGGTAACCGTCTTACATTTAAAGGAGTACTGGAAGGCATTGGCAAAATAGAGAGTGTGAAGCAGGGGCTTGAGACTGCTGGGCCAAAGACAAAGACTCAGCTCTGTAAAGGAACACTGTGTAGTTCAGTTTCTCAGCTGGAAGCCCACACTCAGGACCACAGTGCATATCCCCTTTATGCTCTTGGAGCCAGTTTGTATGTTGTGGATTAATCAATGAAACAGACTTGTGCGCACTTTCTTGCTATTATTTGCTAATATGTGGCAGTTAATGGTGCCCATGTCACTCTTTGCATTGGGTGGCAGTGGTGCTTCTCATCTTCCATGCAGCATGATATGGTAGAGAGAGCAGGGCATCATTCTGGTTTATATATTATAGAATATGCCATTTAAGATGAGTTAGATTCAAACTATGTTGAAGGTCAAATAATTGGGCTCCCAATAGAGCAACACAGTGAGGCTTTCTGTTGGGAAAGCTTGTAGCAAACTTTGTAATGTTTTTGTTTCATAATTCCTGTTTGATTTGTTTTTGTATGTTAGTAAATATACAAGCAGCATATGATAGCTTTGGCAATAACAGAGTTTGAAATGATTGTAACTGCCTTTTGTGCTAAATAACGTTTGATTTTGTGTAATGTGCCATATTTCTGGTTGGCTTTTGAGACTACATAATTAATATAAAAGCCATTTGTAGCTTATCAGTGAGCTTGCCAAAAACATGATGCTTATTTATACTTGTAAAAAAATGAAATGTAACTCTGTTTGGTGTAATGGGGTGCCCATACTAGTTACTATTCTAAATATATAGATGTTCATAGGTTGGCACTAGGCTATCGGCCCTAGGGCCTATACAAGCCTAGCCATAACAATTCCCTGGCTATTTCTTCCCACGATATTTACTTCCCTGGACCCCTGTCTAGCAGGATGACTGACGTTATCCCCAGGGTGAATTCCCTATCTCCCATCCAGTTCTCAAGGTTCCTTTTGAAGAGGGCCAAAGAGGTGCTCTGCTTGACATGTATGGA
The DNA here is from genome assembly GCF_019279795.1 of Protopterus annectens. Lineage (NCBI taxonomy): Eukaryota > Metazoa > Chordata > Ceratodontiformes > Protopteridae > Protopterus > Protopterus annectens. The sequence goes on from NC_056747.1 coordinate 398,802,405, forward strand.
CAATCTGTTCCAGAGTCTGGGGAGTCTCTGGGTCAGGAACCTATCCCTCCAGCATGTTTTGTTTATTCTGATGACAAGGTTTAGATCCCTGGAACGTGTGGCTCTGAGGGATTAGGATTTCTTCAAGTGTAGCATGTCCAACAGTCTGTGGGTCAAGAACCTATCCCTCCAGCATGTTTTGTTTATTCTTATGACAAGGTTTAGATCCCTGGAGCATGTGGCTCTGAGGGATTGGGATTTCTTTAAGTGTAGCATGTCCAACAGTTCTGGGTTTGACATGGCCTTGTATGTTAAGCAGAGATCACTTCTGAGTAGACGATATGCGACAGAGTATAGCTGGAGTTTTTTAGACTGTCAGCATAGGGCATCTGCTTTAGGCCTGTGATTCTTTAGTAAGGTATTTCTGCAGCCTTTCCAGTTGTTGCAGATGTCTTGAGAGGTACATACCGAATGGGGCATTGTATTCTATAATGGGTCTAATGAGGGATAAGTACAGTGGGACAATGACCTCCTTTTTTCTGGATGAAAAGCCCTTAGTGATGAGGTGTGCCACATAGAAGGATTTCCTGACTGTTGTGGCGATGTGGTTATCGAAGGTGAGACCACTGTCCACCTGTGTCCCTAAGTCTCTTATCACACATTCAGTGTTTAGTGTACTGCCACCTATGTGGTAATTCACGGGTACATGTTTTTTCCCCAAAGGGGATAACTATACATTTCTTGGCACTGAGCTTGAGCCCATGGTTCTAGCACCAAGCATCTTTTTCCTGTAACACCTTTTTGTAGAATATCCACATAATTTGGGGATCTAATAACGGCTCCCAGTTTGCAGTCATCTGCAAACTTTGTTAGCCGGAGTCTCTTAGTGTTGACCTGTACTTCAGAGACGTAGATAACAAACGAGCGGTCCCAGGACTGAATCCTGAGGTACTCCACTTCTCACTTGTCTGGAGCTGGATGTTACAGGTTGAGATTAAAATTTGATATTGACTTGTGTGATGCTCCCAAATGAACAACAGGGTACTCACAGGAGCTCAGCATGCAGTCTGGCATGGGACAAACACAGCATGGGACAAACAATGAATGTAGCATATCATATGTCCTACGTACCAAAACATTAGCATCATAATAGGGTAATTGGCCTGCATATGCTGGTTCCATACACAGGAGTCAATACCAGAGTGTAAGAATGTTTCTTAGCAAGAGTGTGGCAGAGGAGAACAGGAAGGAAGATCAGAGAGGCACCAGCAAAGATGAGGGGATGTCTCCCTGATAAAGCTGCCAATAGAATCTTCTGAACAGCTGGGCAAAACATAGTTGTTGAAACCAGTGGTAATTCAGCTATCCTAAAGGGTGTCCCATAGCTAATTTCTTTTCAGTCTACTAGTTTTCACCTTATTCTTGCAAAGCCAAACAGCATCACTTGCTCTCAACACATAAAACTCCACTGCTCCCCGTCAATACAACTTCATAAAAGTGAATCTGAATCTAACTAACTACAGAAACAGTTTCATAACTGTGTGTGTGTGTGTGTGTGTGTGTTGTGTTGTGTGAACTGGGGGAAATTATAGATATGCATGGGACTTAAATGATTTAAGATAAGGTCAACAGACGTTTGGAAGCTAACACCCCCCCACACACACACACACACACACACACACACACACACCAGACCAGGGTGTCTGATTCTTTTTGTCTCTGCTTGAATATTGGATCATTCTGAATGGAAAGTTAAATAAAAGTGCAATTCCTTGGGGAAAAAAGAGATGTGTGTGGAGTGAATCTTATCAGCTTAAAGCTAAATTAATTTCCCGGGTGAATATTCATGGATTATAAATATGAACAAAAAGGTGTCTGATGAATATGCCAATGAATAATCAAAGCTTCTGTCTACTAGCAATGTTGAATGGTATCTACTTTATCATTCAGCTTCAGTAGAGTAAAGGGTCTGATATAGGGAGGGAGTGGAGTGACTCTACTGTAACATGGAAAGGTTTCAGTTGATAAATGTCATACTTGGATTCTACAAGTGATTGAGTTACAAAATAAAACTGAAGTAGTAGCATCTGATTGCAGTGAGTGTAAATGTGATAGAGGGTGTAGACATGTCGGAGAAACCCCCCAGACCTGTTTGGTGTTTGACTAGAGTGTTAAGTGAAAGTGTCAAAAACAACAATGGTTGTGTTAGGGTGACAGAGACATTCATATACTCCAGATAAGGAAATGTGTAAATGAAAAGGTTTTCAGAAGCTTATCTGTCCAGGAAAAGATTATGCAGAAGCTACTCTCTTTAACACTGCTTGTAAATACGCATTCTACTTTCATTACAATGACCCCCACACAGGGAGGCCTAACACTTCTACTTCGATTCAACAGATGACAAGAAATTAATTAATGTATACATTTCAAAAGGATCTTTCCAGAAATGTTCACATTTGTGCTGTAGTACTTCAGTATGCAGTCTTAGGAAGCATGTAAAAGTCACTTCTGAACTTGTTAATTACTGTTTAACCATCAGCAGACCAAGGCATATTCTGTTGGATATACACATAAGTATGTACATATGGACACAACACACAAATATTTTGGGCAGGGGCAATAATGCCCTTCTAAACCTGCCATTATACCAAAACAATCATCCAATAAGGTTTACAAATTGTTTTTAAAACCTATTTAAAGTAGTGCTTGTTTAATGCAGTTTGTTAGTCTGTTGCAGGCATTATCTATTCTCTGTCTGAGAACCAACTAGCACATCTCTCATTCCTATATAATATCCTACACAGTTTGTCTGATGATTCTCTACTGTGCTTTGATAACCCCAACATGTACAGAAGTAGCTGTCTCGAAATGCCCTATATACTTGAATAAGGTTTCCTCTTAACTATCTATATGTGACGCTGTCAATATTCAGATATTTAATCTTTCAGAATAACTTAAACGTTCACATCCATACGTGCACCCATCCACAACCCCCTTTTTCCTCACTTTTGCACATGGAGGACAGGGTGTCACTTCAGTAGTGACAATCATCTTGAGCCAATGTTCCTACTACTGGGTGGCTAGCTCTGCTGTGGTTTTTCACATACATGGATGCCCTTAGCATAGTTCCGCTGTGTTTTCCCATTTACTCATGATATTTTTTGTAAGGTTTCCATATTATTTCATGCAGTAGTGTGGGTCTAATGTAATTTAAAATTAAGATTTCATCATTTCTGATTTCCTGTACTGTCTACAGTTTATATCTACCATTATCTGTGGTTAATATGATCGGAAAAACTCAAAGCTGGATCTATCCATGTACCTAGGTCCCCAAAGAAATCCACTACTTTAATCACTGTTTGCCATATTAAATATTGACCCTTCAGTCTATGTCTTCCAAATCCCGTGTGTTTACCTTCTTATGTCTTTATTGGCATGTTATTGCCCTGTGTCCAAAAGGTCAGTTTTAGTCGAGTTCTTTTGCAGACATGCCTTGTCTGTAACAGATGTAATTAGTTTTCTCATTTTCTGGTCATTTGCATAAAGACTATAGAACACCTGTGATAAAAAAATATAGATCAGAAAGATATAATCTAAATAAGTATGGACCTAGGACAGAGCCCTGCAGTACATCCTGACTAGAACCCAGAATTCCACCAGTCCAATAGGACAGAGCCCAGCAGTATACCCTGACTAGAACCCAGAATTCCACCAGTCCGATATGACAGAGCCCTCCAGTGCACCCTGACTAGAACCCAGAATTCCGCCAGTCTGATTGGACAGAGCCCTGCACTGCACCCTGACTAGAACCCAGAATTCCATCTCTCCGATGGGACAGAGCCTTGCAGTACAGCCTGACTAGAACCCAGAATTCCACCTGTCTGATAGGACAGAGCCCTGCAGTGCACCCTGACTAGAACCCAAAATTCCAAGTCCGATAGGACAGAGCCCTGCAGTGTAGCCTGACTAGAACCCAGAATTCCACCTGTCTGATAGGACAGAGCCCTGCAGTGCACCCTAACTAGAACACAGAATTCCACCTGTCTGATAGGACAGAGCCCTGCAGTGCACCCTGACTAGAACACAGAATTCCACAATTGCCATGTGATGCTTGATATGTTTTATTTGTAACCCATACAGCTATCCATCTTATGAAGATTAATATCTAGTTGTTTTGATTTATTGATGAAATAAGTATTTTGTGTATGACAATATCAAAAGCTACAGATAGGTCTCTGTAAATTATATTACAGCACACTTATTTTATTTATAGTTGTGTTATTATTATAGACCATCATGTGAGAAGTAGTTCTAGATCTGGTTTCAACCTGCACATTCTGATACATGGTTCAAGCACCAACCTTTCCAGTTCTGACAAAAATTTATCCAAAATAACTTTTGCATTATTTTGCTAACAAGAAAGTAGACCTTTGGGTCTGTATGACTCTGGGGTTTGTCTTTTTTGCCTTTCCCCTTAAAGATGGTTTAAAAAGCATATGCCTACAATTTTGAGGAATATTTCCATACTTCCATGAGCTAGTGAAATAACTGATGTAATGGTACTGTAAGTTTACAGTGAAATATGCTCTCAGGTCATTATTATTAATTCTGTCTCCTCCATGTGCTTTGCTTAGGTTCCGTTTGTGTAGTATTCTTTCATCTAATTTTAAATTAATCAATTAATTTAATTGATTACATTAATCTAATCTAATTTCAGTATCTGAAGTTACCTGGATGTTACTTGCACAACTTATCTTTCCTTTTTGTGGAGCCAAGCTGTTTTGCATATGTTTTTTTCTAAATATATCCACAATCTGTTGTGTTTGAGGATAAAATACAGAACCTATGCACAGTTTATCAATTTGTATGTCTTTATTCCTACCACATCTTGTGTCTTATAAAATGCTTTTCCATTATGCACAATATCTTAGTAGTTTTGGCCATCTAGATATAAAAGTAATTCAACTTATTTATGTAGAATGCCCTTGAAATGGCATTCTGCATCTTAACATGGTTGTTCCCAGTAAATGAAGTGGACAGTACAGGGATAAAATCTCTTTTCTTTCTTCAGCTGTCTGTCTAACAGCTAAATAGCACAGGCTAAAGTAGATAAATTAAAAGTGTAAACATATGGCCATGTTACTGAGAAAACACCCTTCTGTTGAATTACTTGCTTTAAACGTTGTACTGCATTGAGTGCCTATTGCTTCTATTGGCTAGAGCCTACTATCACTTTCCTAGCAGCTCTCATGGCTTATCTTATCAGACTGTGTATGCCTCTGTCCCTCCCATTTTCAGTGCTACTGGTGTGTCATCCTTAAACATATTGCTACTGTACACCCTGTCTGCCTAAGCATTCCTCCATATTTTGTCACTTTAGACCACTGGCTGCTTAGGAAACACTTTTTTGTTTTTACAAGTGTACAGAAGATTCTCCTAATTAATTTGAATTATCTTCTTAGAAAAAGTTGCGTCTGTAGTGTTACTCTTGTTTACATGTCATATTTATTGTGCACTGGAAAAGTAATTATTTAGTGTCCCCCTGGAGTCAGAAAGCAGTTCAGGTGACAGACTACAGGAGATGAAGGTTCCAGAACAATGTGCAGCTTGGTGAAGAGTATGTATCACACCAGAAAACTGTACAGAGACAGAGCAACTCATTTTTAGGAGACAGATTTCTTTATGTGCATGCAGCTATTCTGCTGGACCAACTATGTAAGCTTTATTACAGTCTCCAGAAGCTATCATACCCCAAGGGTAGTATATGTTTCTTGGGGTAGTCTTGTTAATATGCCAAAGTTTTTTTTTCTGGCATTTATGAATCATTTTCTATGGACTTAAAGTTGTGCTTGCAGAAATCTTGCCATATTTGTCTATCTATTGTAGATAATGCCTTAGTGTTGTCATTCCCCCTCGAGTCTCTCCTCCCTCTTTATCTTACACTTTTATGAATCATCATATTGTCTTTTAAGCAGCACAATATTAACAACTCATTTTACTTATTTAACACCCACTTTGTGTATTACAGCTTCTTCATAACTAACCTGGTCCCTTCAGTATGGTAACTATTTATCTACCCCTTCTTCCTGTTCGAGCCTCTTTTAATTTATGTGCTCATCTCCATTCTTCCAGTGGCTATGTCACTCCCTATCATCATTCTGGTTATTTTCCTTTTCAACTCCTGTACAATTCTTAGTTTAGTTTTCCATTATGAGGCCTCAAGAACTACATGCAGCAGTCCACATGTGGCTGCACTAATGCTATGTGGCTGTACTAATGCTCTGTAGAACTACAGTGCCACATCCTCCTGTTAGCTCCACAACTGCCGTATCCCTTTCCTCTTGTTAAATCTTCCTCACAGTATAGAAATCTAGTGCCTGATCTTGCCCCTGTGCTCCTCAGTCTAACTACCTCTAATTCACATTCCACCCTAGGTTTAGCATTTCCAAAGTGAAGCAGCTTGCTCCTATTGGCAATGAATACCAGGTGCCAGTTCTCTGACAGGTCCCAGTTTTCTGCTATATCTTGTTTTACTGCCCATATCCTGTATAACTGCCAAAGCTGTAACAACATCTTGTCTGACTTTTGCTCTCCATGCTGGTTGTGATACCAGACACATACATGTTAACCCTTGCAACCCCTAGCACTAATCCTTATGGTACCCATTGGTTGTCTCCCTTTGCTTTGAGATGTTCCTTTTACTGTCACTCTTTGGTACCTCCCTTTAGCCAGCTATCTGTGATTTTTGCCATTTTAAGCCATACTTCATCTCCCTCCCCCACATTTGTTTTGCTATTATCCTTTTATGCTGGACCAAATTAAGGACTGTATATTTATTGATTCCTCTCAGGCCAGATGGACGTTACATTAGCTGTAATGCATCCACTGGTTATTAGAAATTAGCAGAGAATCCATACTGGTTTTTCAGTCGTATAGTTATTGTCTTGTAAGACTGTTCTAATTCTCAGAATTTTTTCCATTAGCTCCCGAAGTGCCAAAATGATACTGGCTAATTTACATCTTCCAGGATTACTTCTCATCCCCCTTTTTGAGCATTGATACCACTATTTCTTATCTCTAGTTCCGAGACACCTCATTGGATTAGCCACTGTTTGCTTTTAGAACCGTTGAAGGGAGACCATCCAGGAACTATGATGTGTCTTTCCCCATGTCTTTGGGTCCTCACCTCTTCTGAAGTCATTTTTCCATCCGCTAGATGTCTCCCCTGAACCAGTGCTCCTTTTCACACCTGCACTTAAGTATTGCACATAACAAAAAGGTGCAAAAGAAATGTGGAAAAAAATCATCAGATGAGTGTGTAAATAAATAAATGTTTAATCTGGTTGCTGTTTAGATAATGCACCAAAGTGCCACCTGAGATGAGCTTAAAGTTCAGGGATATTAAATAAGTTAGAAATGTACAGTTTGCACCATTCTGATAGTTAAAAAGGTAGTATTTTCTGGGACCAAGGAAAGCATTACAGCTAGATATCTTCTAGGGATTTCAAAGAGAAAATCTCACACAAGTGTGTGTGCTGTGTGTGAGGTGGAATACACATGCCTAATGTTCCTGTCTTAAAAGGAAACTATAATACAGGCAAATATACAGAGAAAGAAGGTGGTGTTAAACAGGCTGCCATAAAATCTAAGACAAGCAGTCTTTTATAAACATCCTATGCTTGGTTGTCAGGAGAAAGAATGTCACCAGTACCGGTTATAACTAACTTGGGTCGTGCATAGCTGAGAATGTCACATTCACTTTCTTTAAGAGGTGTGGCTTGGGCAAGCATTTCATTTTTATGCAGCATCCCAGAATTATGGCCTGACCGTTAGGCACATTCTGTGTGCATTCCACCTTATTCAATATTTTGTACCTTGCATTCTGGTATATTAGTTCTTGCCACATCTGATTTTACTCTGTATGCACTTATTTTTGTTCTGTTCTGGCCAGCATACTGCTCAACCTCTGAACATTAAAACTCATAGCTGAGGGCCCAAAAGAGAAGGACAATCTTCACTTTATTTTTGTAGAAAACAAGGTCTTTTACAGTCTAGATCCTATGCAGTTATTGATAATGAATCTTTCTGTAGGCATATTTCTGACATTTAAAAATATCTACACTCTTGAACAGGTGGGGTGGGAAAATAGCATTAAAGTCACACATTAAACATGAACTAGGATAGGGTATAACACTTACATAAAGCTGGAGACAATGAAGTAACGTGGGTAGAACACCATGTTGATGGAGTAATAACATTTCAATTTATTTCAAAAATGGCAGTTTTGCTAAAAAATGTATTTGCTAATGTATCTTTAAAGGTTTATTCTGAAACCATAAAAGTAGGGGCACATAGCAGTGGTGTTAAAACACCCCAGATTCTGTATTTTCCATTTCTAAATCGGATACTGACAAATGTAAGGTGGGGAGGGAAGTTGTAACACAACTGCATTTGTTTTCCCACATTCCCCAATAAATAGAATAAACATATGCTTGACAGAAAATGTGCTTCCAAAATAGTGTATTGACAATAAACCCTTATCTGATGCAGGTCTATAATACTAAAATGTTTTATGATATTTTAAATCAAGCTCCTACACTTTTTTGTTATGTAAAGCATTGTACATATGCTTTATCTTGCATGTTCTCCTCTCCGATTGCAGGCATCTTCTCTGAGTTTGAAGTTGCAGAAAATACTAGAAGTAGTATTGAAAACTTTTTTTTTCTAGATTTACAGTTTCATAATGTGCCAAAACTAATTAAGAGCACTATCAGCACAAATAAAAGCAGATATAGCTGTAAAAAAATGCACTTTTAGATAATTGACATGAAGAGTGTTGCCTCCAATTCTAAACTTAAAAGGCAAACTTCATCTGGAATTATTACAGATGTCAAAGGCTCAATTCAAATGCTTTGAGGGACTGTGTTAATGATGTCATCAACCTGCTGATTTGGCAATAACCCTCAGCAAAATCAACAATTCCATGCAAGAAGATCATCTTGAATCCATACGAGTCATTAGGGCTTATCCTATCAAGTTTAAAATCAGAGGCCGTGAAGTGAACTTCAGTTTTACACTGAGACATTTTTGTGCAACCATTCTTTTTCAATACAATAACAATTTCACCTTATTTTTTTCCATTTGGTTTGCTGATATTTTGAGAATGCTTAGACCATAACGAACATATCAGGTGTTTTTTGCAGCACAATGTTGACCATCTACATTTGCTGAAGTTACCACAAATAGGCAAATCCTGACCTGGCTGCCATGATAAAGGATACATTCCTCCTCTCCAGTTTGTTTTACAGTGTCATTTTTGCATACTGCACATACTGAGAAGCCCTGTTCACAGCCCAGACTTCTGCACAGTTACATAATTGGGGAAGGGAGAAACTCCCCCCAAAATTATCCAGTAGTCTGACACATTCATTACTTTCACCCTAATTTGAGCAAACAAGTGATTTCTGAGAGTTTGTACTTTCAGATACCAGAAGGTGGCTACAGCCGTCAGAGTCTCAACATCTTGCCCACCAATAACTGGCCTTCCCAAATGACAGAATCATAACACATTTCTGTGCAGTAGCAATTTTTTTGAAGAAGTTAAGGGACAAAGTCATACGATGCCTAGATCCTTGGTGAAGGAGGAGAGAGTAATGACACCCAAGTGATGTGGGCAGATTTGACATCTGGGCACTAGAGGGGCTGGCTGGGGAGGTAAGAGTGAGCACCCACTAAGCAGTGCATTCACACACTATAACAGACATTGGGCATATGCAGAATTGTGTAAGCTAGGGCATCTGCATTGTAGCAGTTCTGCTCACCCAAACTGCCTAAGGGTTAGTGAAAGCTAGGGTTAAAGTAGAAAACTCAGATGGTTGTCTGAATGATGGCCTTTACCAATGACTTATCTGATTCCTTTTTTGGAGGAGATGGGCACTTGAGGTTTGAGGACATAGTAATACAGCAGCAGGCATACAAGTATTTCATCTGTAAATCTCACAGTGCCATGTCCCTTTGGAAGTTAGTGGGAATACTTGCTACAACTAGAGGCAGACCTCTCAGCTCTCCAGATTTTTGCCTCAGTGTTTTTGTTCTGTTCCTCTTAAAATTTGTGGGACTTCGTATCCTTCAGAAAATGAACGCTAATGCAAAACCTGTTATTTTAGCAACTTTCTAAGTTTATAAGAATGTGAACTTTTGTCAGTCCATTATTTTTGTCTTTTTCAAGATTTATTGTGTTTAAAGGTTGAGTGGTATGAACTAGATGTGTGTTGCAGATATTCTTGATTTCAGAGCTGTATGTTTTGTCTGTGAGATAACATTGAAGAAATGTTCAGCAAAGTGCAGAAATAATAATAACCATTGGAATAATGTCTCAAAGAGGGAAGTCATCTTTTATTTCCTCAAACATGTACGGCTTGTGGTATATTCAAAAAAAAAAGTTCTACAAAAAATTGTGCCAAGGACAAATAGATCAAACACTTTCATGCTCTTAATTTTATAATGTCCTCAGAATGAATTAATTCAAAATGAAACCATGTTTTGTAAACGTTACATCATAGCCATATGACATTGTTACCCAGTCAGATGATGGTAATGATATTGAATGTCCCTCTGGTGCAAATTTACTAAAATAGTATATATCAAATACATGTACATGTACATAGTGTATTTGTATAAAAAATAATAATTATAGTATTTCTGCTAATAAAACATTTTATGTTAATGTGCTCATGGAGACCAGCCTTCAGTCTAATTTGCCATTCCGCTTCTTTACAGACTAACCGCACATTAAAATCACCTACAAAATCACTCAGACTGACAGAATGTAATACAAAAAATAGAATTTCTTAAAATGATGACAAATTTCTATATGTTTAGCTAAAGCATTACTAAAAATCTTTGTTTTTAATTGCTGTCACCTGTTCATAAATTTTTCTAAATAATTTTCTTATGGTTTTACCCACATAATGGCTGTAACATGTTCCACATATTGCTAAATAAACCACACGTTTGGCATTACAATCGGAACTTCCCTATGACCAAATGTGTTCATCAAATTATTTTATATATAGATTGGAAGTGTCACTAATAAATCTACAATATTTACATTGGTTATGCTTGTACCAAATGGTCTGCTTTTCGATTTTATTAGATCGTGACCTTTCTACAATTGCTTTAATGCTGTTGACCTTCTTATAAGTAAAAGTGGTATTTCCCCTAATACTTTAGATAAGCCTTTGTTCCCTAAAATAATTTTCCAGTTATCTATTAACACTTCCTCTATAACATCCATATCATTACAAATTGAAAAAGAAAGGTTCTGACATAAGAACTTTGAATTACCAAATCACTATTCTGATTCACTTTGTTTATATGAAAGCTGTTTTCTAAATCATTTCTTAAAATGGATTTAACTTTATACAGTCTCAATGAATGCACTTCTATCATGATTCGTTTTACAAACCTAGCTTCATAGCCCCTGCCAATAAATAATTCCTTCAGATTACTAGCATCTGAAATATGTTTCATCACCTCTAGTTAATCTACTATGCCGTGGTGGTACGGCGGTAGCATTGTTACCTCACAGCAAGAGGTTCTCCCGTTCAATTCTCGGCTTGGGAGTGCCTTCTGTGTGGAGTCTGCATGTCCTCCCCGTGGTTGGGTAGCATTCGAAAGACATGCGTGCGTAAATGGGGGTGCCTTCGTTTAAGGTTGGGCATCGAGCTGGCACCTCGGCGTTTCGTAAAAATCTACTGCCAATCATTAGCGGACTGGAGTTCCGCTGTGGCGACCCCTTATCGGGAAAAGACAAAAGACAAAACAACAACCTCTAGTTAATCTACTGAGCCTGAAGAACTGTCCCTTTATTACATTAATTGTCATGTGAAATGTGTGTTGACTCTGCCAGAGAAGATAAATGTTTACAAATATATACTTCCTATATATCTTAGTGGGGAAACTCATTTAATCTTAGTGGGGAAACACTCATTTAATCTTAGTGGGGAAACACTCATTTAATCTTGGTGGGGAAACACTCATTTGTGTTATCAAAAACAATTGTAATTCCAAAGGTGTGGTTTATTTAGCAAAAGTAAAACTGATATTGGAGGTGATTTTAATGTGTGGTTAGAATGTAAAGAAGCTGAAAGGCAGATTAGACTGAAGGCTGATAATGAGCTAAATCTCAATGAGCACATTAGCATATTTTTTTTACTAACACAGACTGTAATTATTTTTCATACAAATATACTATTTACGTGCATAAATGGGCGTGCCTTCGCTGAAGGTTGGGCGTCGAGCTGGCACCTCGGCGTTTTGTAAAAATCTACTGCCAATCATTAGTGGACCGGAGTTCCGCTGTGGTGACCCCTTACCAGGAAAAGCCAAAAGACAAACAACAACAGCAAATATATATATATATATATATATATATATATATATATATATATATATATATATATATACTGTTATACTAAATTTAAAGCAGGGGGACATTTAATGTCATTATTTGTATCTGATTGGATAGTAATAGGTTCATAGGTAAGTACTAGGCTTGCTGTCCTTGCAAGCTATTGTTAGCCTAACCAATTTCCCTTCATAGGTAAGAATCAAACCCTGTACCTTGTATTTGTCAGGTAAACACCTTAACCATTATGCCAACCCTCAACCACATAAATTAGTACTTGGCTAACTGCCCTTGTGGGCCATTTTTAAACCTAGCCAATTACCCCATGTTAGAATCAAACCCAACACCTTGTCTCTGTAAGGTAAACACCTTAACCATTATGCCAACCTCCCATAGTTATATGACTATGGTGTAATGCTTAAAAAACATGTTTTCATTTTGTATTAATTCATTCTGAGAAAGTTCTAAATTACAAGAACTAAAGTGCTCAATTTATTTGTCCATGGTATCATTTTGTGTAGAATGTTTTTGTTAGTTTTTAACGTTCTATATCACCTGCTGGAATTTATTTTTAGTTTTATGCTATATTATGTCACCAAAAAATAGAAAATTCTGTTCTACAATGATATCAACTCAAAAAAGTCTTCTTGTATATATTATATATGCTTTTTATTTATATCTGTGTGCATTGTAAATATCCACTGTTTAAATATCTTTACTCTGTTAATACCTGCATATTGAGACAGTAAGATGACAGTCCTATTTTAATTACATAGGTGTAATCTTACTGATTTGCAAAATGTGAGGAGGCTTTCTCCTGGGATTCTGCAGAAAAGTTTTGCTAAACCTACTTGGACTTTCCCAGTAAACAAAAGCAAAATAAAGATAAAGGGTTTCTACCTACTATTAGGGACTATGATAAAAATAAGGCAATGAAGGCAAATTAATACCAAAATCCCTGCAACAAGAAATCCGTTTCAGTAGGCAGATAAATAAATATTACTTTCCCTGTGCCTTCATCACATTACCATCCAGAAATGCTAGTCAGGTGCCCTGCCATTGTTTATATATATATATATATATATATATATATATATATATATATATATATATATATATATATATATATATATATATATATATATATATATATATATAAAATGTGTGTATTACTTACAGCAAGGGCGATATAATAAAATTGGAATATCATGTTAGTCTCTTAGATGCAGTAGTTTGTCTGTATACAAATAGCAGCACACCTATCTTTTATTAATGCCTGAGATGCAGCAATATGTAAAATGTAGCTGGATACTTGTCACAGGGCTGTAAGAATCCTATGCCCTACTGAGTTAAAGCAGCTTCACTTGAACATTATTTAGGAAGCAGTTCCCCCTTGTGGCAACATGGTAAGTGCTTCCCCTGTAAATGCATTAGTATCATTTACTGTTTGTGATAAGAATGTCACAATGTTGACAGAAAATCATCCTGTTCATTAGTGAAAAGTATAATACAAGCAGATATGTGGAAGAGTGAAAAAAGTAAATAAATGCAAAAACAGACAGGAAAACAGCAAAGCTTTTAAAGGTCAGATGTTGCAATGAATAAGAAAAGTGCTGGTAATGGGAGTGGGTTATTGTCTTGGGTGTGTATTTTTGTTCAGTGAATCTATCTGGTTAAAAAACAAACTGTTTTTTTCAAGCAAATCACTGGAGCATACAAAAAGAGGATGAAACAGTTCATATGTCTCCCTTGTCATAGCTATCTTCTACTATTACTATTTTATAGTCACGCACTACCCAGACAGGCCAATAATCTGACTTTATTCCTTTAACAAAGGAGTAGGCCAAAACTGCTTCCTGTTTTTCATGTATTCTCTTTGGCTTGTTTGGTGCTCCTGTCTGATGAAAGCCACATCCTCTAAAGCTCCAGCACAGGCTGTCTTCATGGTCTCCGATTCTCTTCTTTCTGTAACAAGTACTGCAGTTACACAAGGGTTGCAGAAAATGTCTTGCTTACTGTGGTATTAGCTTGTCGGAGAGATGTGAAGTAACATTCTGTAAACGGTGATACATATTTTCAACAAAAGCCATCCGACGTGAAATCTGAGACCAGCAGTTATGCTGTGAGCCTGCGGAATTCAAAGTCTCATATTTCTCTGCTAAGTAATCTGGTCTGAGCTGGCATGAAGCGGTCTGTGTCAGAACTTGGCAAGTTACTGCTGAGTGTGACACTGTACTGGAGTGGAGCTTTAGTGTTACCTTAGTTACAAATCTGCCTCATGTAATTACTGACAAAAAGAAAGAATTTAACTTCCAAGAGATCATGATGTACGTGCTCTTACTCACTTACTTCATTGTATCCTGTGTTCTAATGACATTTATTGACCATAAACCCTTAAATTATTTTTAGTACCATGTGTGTGACTCACTGCTCACTTTATTATTTACACTGCTGTATTTATATTTCCATGGTGCATACTGTCTACTATAAACACAGACAGCATTTTGACGTTAGGACAGAGAAGAACATAACCCACAGTACAGGTAGATTACTTACTTTCACTATGCAAGAAATAGGCTGTATTATGACCTCTGCTGTTGTGTACATGTATGCTGGTTACCCTATACATGGTTCTACATCACACACTTATGACACTGACTGAAACAATAAGCATGCCAGGATGGACAACATTTATTTAGTAGAATATATTGAGTGCAAAGGACAATATTAGTAGGACATGAGAAAGATGAGGCTGTGGAAGTAATCATGGGGTACCAGAGACAACAACTCGAGTTTTCTACAAGTACAGGAAAGGATTACAGGGAGTCATTGTGGAAAAAGGGATCATACATGTACTGAACACCCCCAAATGCCATTTTAAATTTGCAGCTGACTGTTCAAACTGTTCTTTCAGAATTTCCCGAAGTCTTGACTTTGAAAATCTTGTCACTGCTACTTGCAGAGTACTCTCAACATCATCACTCGTACATTTCTTTATAATTTTGCTGCATGCATCTCCAGTTACCACAGACTTTCTGCTGTTTTCCATGTTGTTTCTGCTTCTTAGCAGGTTTGTTTACAAGCACATTTCTTCCTGGAATTACGTATCATTTTCCTAGTACCCCTGACTCCATTGCATTGTACTGCTTGCTGCCATTTATGTGCTGTTTTGCACTGCCAAATCCTCTGACATGTGTACTGCATACTTTCTCATGTTATTTTTGTGTTGTAACTGTTGCACTGTTGATGCTGTTTTTTGCCAGAGTTTAACTGCAGCAAGATCACTTATGAAATTCTAGCACATAATCTCTCTCTTGATTCTGCTGCAATGCGCCATTGTCATCAAATGTTCTTAAGCTTCCTCTAGATATAAATAAATAATTTGGACCTCCTCATACAATATAAATCCCCTGAAACACAGAAAGCAACTGAAATAACCAAGATCTGGCTTACTGCAGCATTATTCTCTTACTATTAATGTCCAACTACACATTTCATTGACTGTTTTCCGTCTGCACTGAGCCCAATGCCACATACATATAATGCCAAATGGTCAAAATTTTAACTTTATCACATTTTATTACTTGCTTGGGCCCATGCCTTTTTAGTGCAAGAAATCTGGACAAATCCTAAAATAATTGGGGGAAAAGGCCCCAAAACGGGGACAGGTTTTAAATATTGCTCTTATAAACTTAGAAAGTTGCTAAACTAGCAGGATTTGTGTTAACATGCATTTTCTGGAAGATATGCAGTCTGAAACCTAAATGTACCTCATTATTTAATGACTTCAGCCCTCAGTGAGTTGCCAGGAAACTACAAATTTTATGAGGAACAGACCAAAATTATGAGGCAAAAATCTGGACAGTTGAGAGATATGCTTGAGCCCAGGGGTGTAGCCAGAGATTTACATTTTGTACTCAGACCTAATGTTGCTGCTTCCAGTATCCACTTGTCAGTGTAGAAATGTACTCGCCCCTCAAAATGTTACCCCAAGATACATGGAAAGATGTACTTTCTTTTCAACTGTTACAATTAACTGCCATACAAAACTAGTTATAGAGATGTATTCATTTGGCACAAGAATTGTTTGTGAACTGCTATACTGTGAATATTCATTTACTCAGTTCTAAACAGTTTGTGCTTTTTTAGTGCTGACATTAGCATGAGCTGCTCAGAAAAACTGGACACATGTCAGTACAGTGAGTATGCTTACCTACATCCTTGCTTGGGCCCTTTCAATACAGAGTTAGGCCTCCCTAGAAGGGTGGTCCCACCATTTGAGAAATGCTGGTTTAGCACCTTGACACTTACATTCATGAAAGGCTGCTATTTTCTCCTTTCTGTTGGGGTATATATATTGGGGCAGCTGAGACTTTAAAACATACATGTCTTGAAAAGTGTGCCTAAGTAAAGCTCTCCTGTTCTTGGAATAGGTACCCTAGTACAGTTAGGGAGTGTCCCTAAAATACTGCAGGTGCATGCTAAACGGCACTTATTACTGCATTTCAAATGCTTTTAAGCCAAGTTTATTTTGTCCTGGATAAATTGTCAGACATAAGCTGTTAATTAAACCAGTATTATTCATCCTGTTAGGTGCATGCTGGGTACATAAGTTGTTAATTAAACCAGTACTATTCACCGTGTTAGGTGCATGCTGGGTACATAAGCTGTTAATTAAACCAGTACTATTTATCATGTTAGGTGCATGCTGGGTACATAAGCTGTTAATTAAACAGGTACTATTCACCATGTTAGTTGCATGCTGGGTACATAAGCTGTTAATTAAACCAGTACTATTCACCATGTTAGGTGCATGCTGGGTACATAAGCAGTTAATTAAACCAGTACTATTCACCGTGTTAGGTGCAAGCTGGATACATCAGCACTGCTAGCTAATCTTAGTGCTTCATGATTTGAGTGACTGCCTTAAAATGCTCATCAAGTTGGATTTAACTTTCTTCCAGAGTTAGACTTATTATTTATGTAAGAGAAAGTAGGGTGGGCTTGCTCCCCACCCTCCTCCCCAAAAATGTGAAGCCCCCATGCCACTTCCTCAAAAATGCTGTTAAGTGTTAGTCTTCAGCTGTAGATGTGATCTATAGTTTTCAGGTGGAAAGATATATATGTAGGTATTTTATTTTTTAGTACATTTAGGAGTGCATCTTAGCATGGCCTGAGGACTAGATGATATAACATGTGTATAGGATCATAGGAACATAGGAAGTTACTAGACTATTGGCCTGAGGCCCTTACAAGCCTAGCCAAAAATTTAGCCCATGTTCCAACAAGTCAGCACCTGATGCCCCTGTCCAGCAGGGACACAGGTGGAATCCCAGGGGTGTATTTTCTGTTCCCCATCCAGTTATCCAGGTTGTGCTTAAAAAGTGTTAATGAGGCACTCTGCTTGATGTGGAGGTGGAGCCTATTCCACAGAAGGGGGAGTCTCTGGGACATAAATCGGTCTCACCAACAAGTCCTATTGATGTCACAGAGCAGGTTAAGGTCGCGCATGCGGGTTACTTGAGTGGAGCTTGACTTGCGGATATGCAGCAGTCCCATCAAGGCAGGGCATGAGATTGCTTTGTATGCCAGACAGACGTCACCTCTGAGGAATCTGTATGAGACTGATTAGAGGGACAGGGCTTTTAGCCTGTCTATGTAGGGCAGATGATTGAGGGTCTGGATTCTCCTCATGAGGAACCTCTGTGGTCTCTCCAGCTGCTGCATGTGCTTTGTGAGGTACATGCCGAAAAGGGTGTTGTAGTCGATAAGGGAATAATACAGGGGTGTTATGACCTCCTTGTCCCTGAATGAGATATCCTTCCTAATAAGGTGGGCCATGTACAAAGCTTTTCATACAATGGAGGCAATATAGTGGTCAAAATTCAGTTTGCTATCAACCTGGGTGCCCAAGTCCCTCACAACTGATTGTGTGCTTAGGTCCTTGTTATAAATGTGATAATTTGTGGGGACATCACTTTCCCCAAAGGTGATGATGCATATTTTGGCATTCAGTTTGAGGCCATGTGTCTGGCACCAGTCCTTTGTTTGGGTGAGACCCTCTTGGAGGGTGTCAAGATCACTAGGGGAATTGATGACAAAGCCCATCTTGCAGTCATCTGCAAAGCTGGTCAGCCATAGCCCACTGGTTTTGGCCTGAACCTAAGAAAAGTATATTCCAAACAAAAGAGGCCCCAAGACCGATCCCTGGGGTACACCATTTGTTATGGGTCTGCTGCTTGAGGTGGCTTCCACAATTTTGACTAGGTGGGTTCTATCAGTGAGCCAGTTAGCTACCCATCTGGTAACATAACGTTTGATGCCTAGATGAGAGAGTTTATCTATTATAGTCAAGTGGGGAATAGTATAGAAGGCTTTGGCCAGGTCAAAGTAAGAGGTGTGCACATCTTCCCCTTGTCTATGGCTTTGATGACTGTCTCAAAGAAGGTGACCAAGTTTACCAGGCATGACCTTCCCTTGATGAAGCCAAACTGTGTGGCATCAAGTGTTTAGAGGTTGCAAATGTCCTCGTTAATGAGGTCCATGATAATACGTTCCATGGCCTTGCAGATCAGGCTAGTTAGGCTGATGGGTCTATAATTTCCTAGATCAGTGGACGCTCCACCTTTGTGCAAAGGGATGACAGTGGCTGTCCTCCTCTCGGATGGGTTGAAGCCGGTACTCAGGCTTTGGTTGAATAGGGTGCCTAATGGTGCTGCAAGTTCCTGCCTACTTCATGTAGGTTGCAGCCTGGGGTGTTATTGGGTCTCATGGAGGATGTATTTTTTGCCTTTGAAAGGGCAGTGATGACTTACTCCCTAGAGATAAGGGAAGGGGGGGCAGGTGCTGGGGATGTCCTGATTTACTGTTTGGGAGGACAGAGGGGAGAAGTTTTCACTGAACCTGTCTGCCAGCAGTACAGCTTTAAGAAGATGGCATTTCTAGTCTATGCCGGGGATTAGGATGTATATCATGTGGTATGGCATCCTGCATATCTGCACCAAGTGAAGTACATAATGATATAGCTGGTTGCATGCATCTAGTCTCTGTCTTGTTATTTAGGTGATCCCGAATCTCTAAATATTTCATGCTATCAGAAGTAAATGAAGATAAGTCTTCAGGGTAATTTGTTTGAGAAATGGAAACTGTGATTCCAGAAACTCCTATTATCCATGACTGTAAGCAGAATATCTAAGAAGCCTGACAGGTACAGTGCACTATGTTTCTGCATGTCCAAGGCAGAGAACCCCAGAAGTTTATAGTACTTTGTGGTTTGAGAGGGAGAAACATTCTGCAATGAGAGTAAAATCTCAGGGCTGCAGTAAGCCAGCAAAGAATTTCTTTTTTGTTCATAGGTTCATATATAACTATTAGGCTACCTGCCCTTGCAGACCATTTTAAGCCTAGCCATTTTCCTTTGAAATGTGAGAATAAAGCCTGTACCTTATGTCTGTAAGGTATATGCCTTAATCATTATGAAACCCCATCCCTGTTGCTGTTTATAAGGGCATAAGCCCATGTGGTTTCACTGAATGTTTGATGCTTCTGCAACTGAATTAACAAATAATTAAGCCAAATACTGTGAATCTGCATGATTTATTAGTATGAAATGCAGTACTGCATGGTCCTTTCATTTTTCATATCATGCAGTATTGCACAGTATCGTTTCTGATACCATGCAATACTGAACGGTATCAGAAATGATCGGGCAAGGGACACATTACTTGTAAAGTTAGCTGCTATGCCATCTAAAGTGATTGGTGTTTGCAGAGTGAATGAAGTTTCACTGTCACAAATGAAAGTGTGTGTGAAGAGTGCAATGTATGGAGTGACTTGTGAGACGATTAAACTACAGTCGAAAACAGAGTAAAAATAAGTCAAAAAGTCTCTGCCATTCATGACAAGCACATGAGGCAGGGCACAGGGAAATCCTCATGCAGCAGGTATGGCTATGAGCATGACAAAAAAACACATTCTCCTTGTGAAATATGGTGGGCAGAGATTATGGTCCCTGGATCAACTCTAATTCAACAAATCAATTGTTTAAAATGTAATGGCCACCATGGGTATGATCTCTCATGGGTATGATCTCTCAAGTCAGACTGAAGTGTAAAGAAGGCACATAAATGTGAATACAAATCCACACTAAATGCAGACTGGCATCAAAAACATGTAGGAAATAGGCACTGTTGCCCTGGGTATGGACATATACCATCCACTGCCAAGAATATGCTTCATACTGAGCACCTCACTAAGCAGAGTCTTTGGCCTAGCTCTTCAGACATTTGAATTTCAGTACCTTCTGATGCTCACTTGACCACTTTAATTGTATTTTGAAAAAAAATTCTTACACACACACACACACCTACCTGATAAGTATTCTCCAACACTACAGCCTTCTTTCTGGTCTAAGTAGCAACTGTCACCACCTCATATTATTTGACTGGGAACTTCCAGTTACTGTTCTGGTGTTGAAAATAAGCTGAGGAATTAGACAATTATACCATGTACTGGATCAATGTAATGGAATTGAGTTTGCTGTGGGCAAGGTTTGTATTTAAAATGAGTACTATATAACTAGTGTGTCAGACAAAAGTACAGTGAAATTGCTATAGCAGAATGAATTGAAATCTGGGAGAACAACTTAAAATTGATAAGATCTGGTGTTAAGACTAAACTCTAGCACAGAACCATTAGCAACAAAAGTCCACATTCCAGTGGTTAAATCAAGAGCCAGTCTAAACTATGAAAAATCTCATGAAGAAAACTCAATAGTGACTGTTATATAGGTGTGCATCTGTGTTTACTGAACTACAGAAATACTGTCTTAAAAGGTGCATGGTAGCATATCGGTGGACTGACAGCCATTTAAACTATTGACAATCCATGGAACAAAAATGTCTGAAAACTCTTTTGCTGATGGTAGAGTTTTATTTTTTTCTCTACTGTTGAGCAACTTTAAAGTAAGTATATACTGGGGGGGGGGGCGTATTCCTCTCCACATGGAGGTTGCATCGGGCGGGGCTTGTCTCTCTGCTAAAATAACCAATAGCCAAGATTTACCAAAAGTTATTTCAGATGCTTTTTCATGGATTGGCATCTGGTTAGAATTGTCAATCTATCAACATAAATCCAAGGTACACAACTACCACCAGCTCAGCTTCCTTCAGTCTGCAACTGAAACACTCTGCACAACATGTTATATAGGTATCCATACAGTACTCTCATTCTTTGTCATATAACTGCTTCTTGCTGGGGGTGGGGATTCCATGTATTACTGGATAGCATTTGTTTTCCTTTCACATGTTCTACTGGTGGGGTTCCAACACAAAGGGACAGCACATGCCTGATGTCAGCAGGTCGCTTGTTACTCATGGTGATGGGCACCATGCATGTGGCGCAGTGTGATACAGTGTCACTGTCAGTAAAACTAACTGGAGGCCACACACACATCCCCTACATATGAAAAGCATGATGCAGGACAGGTCAAAGCCCCAGCCTCACCAATGTTAGATGGAGATCCCCAGGCTACACAAAAAGACCTCAGTCTAGACAGCATCTGGTAACTGCACCACCTCTGATATGTGCATATGTCCCACAGGCATGGAGATATTTGGCATCACTATGACTCTAAGTCTGTCCTTGACCTAGGTGTAGCACTTGGTATTAATCAGCACATGTGGAGTATAATAAGCCATCCACAGCTGCTATGTATTCCATTATGGGCATATGTGTGCCATGTGACACATGAAACAACATGCAACACCTGCATGGCCTTTGGGAAGTCACCTGCAGCCTGAACAGTGAGTACAGAGACAGGGAGCAGATGGTGCTGCTCATGTAACTATTAGCTAACATGGCATGAATGCAGGAGATGTTAACTGCCCTCTGGTATGATGGCTCTGCCCATGGAAGGATTTGGATTCAAGACTGTTAGACCAGGTTGGACATACACAAGTAACACAGACTGATCTTGAAACAGAATCACTGTCATCTCTAGCCACACAGGCCACCAT
This sequence comes from Protopterus annectens, assembly GCF_019279795.1. Classification (NCBI taxonomy): domain Eukaryota; kingdom Metazoa; phylum Chordata; order Ceratodontiformes; family Protopteridae; genus Protopterus; species Protopterus annectens. The sequence continues at coordinate 398,824,809 of NC_056747.1, forward strand.
AGCTGGTTATTACTGGTCTCATTTACATGACCACCTGTGCTCCTAAGGATCCATCCCAGGGCACCTCACTAGGCTGCATGTCTTTGGGCAGATGGAGCAATAAGCCTATACATGGTCATTGTACTGGTGAAGGACACCAAAGATCCAATGTGTCATAACATGGGACACATCATTAGGGAATGCATGCTCCTGTAATTCTTCACCATCCTTGCCATGGGATGCATCAAGCTCTGAAACCACAGACCACTGCAATATACATCAGTAATGTTTGTAACATGACAATACCAGACTATATGGCTACTACATCAACCGATAAAGTGTCCCATATGATAACACTTCTCTCAGCTGTCATTGTTCCTCCACACACCTTGTGCAGGTGATAATGACTGTGCCCTATCTACCCTACAACCTGAGGAATTTTTGATAATGCACGCATTATTTAATTCTGTGTTGTCTGCATTATGGGCCATAGTTGTGGACCAGACAACTCTTTGCCACAAGTGTGCTGTATTGCATGCATATCTGCATATATACAGTCCTGCTGCTGACTGTTCATCCTTTGGCTGACTACCCTGTTCCTCATATGCTACACTAACAGGTGTGATAGTCCATTTTGGGATGTTTCCTTGCTGCTGAAGCTATTTCTGCACTACCATGATATGCAAACTTGATGCACAATACAATTTATCTAGCTGCAGGCCTCAAGTGAGTACCACAGTGACCCACCGGATACATCTAGGCAGGAGAAGTATCCCTTAAGTTGAACACTCATTCCATAACATTCTTTCTCTCCATGTACAGTACTGTACGGTGTCACTGCCATAGTAGGGGGTCTCTGCATGCACAGGACTGTACAGTGTCTCTGCCATAGTAAGGGGTCTGTGCATGCACAGTACTGTACAGTGTCTCTGCCATAGTAGGGGGGTCTCTGCATGTACAGTACTGTACAGTGTATCTGCCATAGTGTGGGGGGGGTCTCTTCATGCACAGTACTATACAGTGTCTCTGCTATAGTAGGGGAGCCTCTGCATGCACAGTACTGTACAGTGTCTCTGCCATAGTAGGAGGGCATCTTCATTCACAGTACTGTACGGTGTCTGTGCCATAGTAGGGGGGTCTCTGCATGCACAGTACTGTACAGTGTCTCTGCCATAGTAGGGGAGGCTCTGCATGCACAGTACTGTACAGTGTCTGCCATAGTAAGGGGGTCTCTGCATGCACAGTACAATGCAGTACAGTGTCTCTGCCATAGTAGGGAGGTGTTTGCATGCATAGTACTGTACAGTGTCTCTGCCATAGTATTGGGGGGGGGGTCACAGATTGAGTCATCTATCATAGTTTTAATGCATATCCAGAATTTTTTACAACACACGATGCATTTTATGTGACCTGCTACCCAAATACTTAATAACTGTATATAGTTGCCTGTGGACCCACCTACACATGCACCTATCAAATAGATGAGCCTGTGAAAAGTCAGTCTGCAAGAAACATTGACACAGGTCAGACATCTGGCACATTACAGATGATACACTGAGCATTGTAAAGCACCTGGCAGTTGAGAGAGTAAAAGCCCTTCCTGTTGATTTCTCTGACACACAGTGGACCTGCTGGGTCCTTGATGGTTGTGTGTGTGTGTGTGTGTGTGTGTGTGTGTGTGTGTGTGTGTGTGTGTGTGTGTGTGTGTGTGTGTGTGTAATCAGTGTCTCCTAGGACTGGAGGCAAGTGGGACAATGTTGTGGAATACCCACAGAGTGGTAGTGGTGTAGGAATCATATATGTTCCTCCACATGCTGCAGCATAATATCAAGTAACTGATGCGAAATACATGAGGCTGAGACTGAACAATTCCTAGCATGTCACTGTAGGTCACTGAGAGGTCCCTGTACCAAGGATGGTAAAACTACGCATATATTAGTGTCCACAAATAGAGAGAGACAGAGAGAGTCCATGAAGTCCCCTTGATTCTGCATGATGTCAACACAGTTTGGCAAGCTCTTGTATGGCATCCCTAGCCATATGGATGTGGTAGACATCCTGCTGGTTAACCATATGATGGTATATTTGGCACAGGTGGTATCTTTTACATTGTTGCAAGAGATCATGGCCCACCGCATTGTGTGCACTGGCCTCATGAGCAGCTACTAACATGTCCTGCACTCTACATTCTAGTGACGTCTACATTGGCAATTTCTGGCATTCAGAATTGGTGACTGCTGCAGCAGTAAGCACCTGCTTTATACATTCCTGAATTGCTCTAACATCTTTGATGACAGTATTTGCATATTCATTGTTTATTATTTGCATCTAGAATAAATTTTCCATGTCATTATTCAGTCATCCGCATAGCCTGCATAGCAGACACGACCACACTCTGCGTATCTGAATCGGCCCTTTCTTGCTCATCGCTCCCTTTTTAAACTATTTTGCATAGTAGAATGAATGTCTTTCTGTGAATGCCTGCCTTTCTTTTGTTATAATAAAACATTAATGGCTCCATCATTTTTATTAGTGACCACAGCACTGGCTTGAATGTTTGCCAGCACAACATTGTCTCATCCCTGTAAACATTTATATTTTATTCACTTCCCTCTGAGATTTCTTCTAAAGTTGAATTATGCTCACACAACATTCATACTGGTCATGATGTCTCTAAGCCAGGATGAAGAGGAGCATCATAATCCTGAATAAGGCTGCAGCAGATCAGAGAGGTTTCATACGGAGTACTGGTGTTAGAACTACACAGAAAGGTGGGCCCCAGCTGGATGCTCATATCCACATACGCCCTTACCTATGTACACTAGTATCTGGGTACAGTACAGTGATATAAAGTGGCTTCTTAAACTTTGCCTTTAGTCATCACTGATGTTCCCTCAGACCCTTGCTACTACCCATATACATAAAAAGTTTACTATCAAAATGTGAAAGGCACTTACGAGAAACTGGGATGGCCAAATAAATGTTTTCCTGTTTCCATAATGCCGATCCAGAAATTTTCGAATCCTCATTAGCAAACGGTCATGTGCATTTGCTAATATGGGACTGATGTTCTGATAAGATTGCACTACAGCAAAATTTACCCTTTTCCTCACTGTAGTGCGATCTTGGAGTTGGAATATATAATATGTAGGTGGTTTGGGTGGCTAGGGGTGCATGGGGGCTTGCCCCCTGCAAAAACTTTACAAGTAACATGGAATTTTGACACTGGAACTTCCGGTGTTTGAATGTCTCTTCTGTGGTTACCATTTCCAACATTTTGTTAATTCTGTATTACCAAATTCAGATAACAAATTTGATCAAAAAGTGGAAAATTCTTTTGATTTTCCACATTTTGATAGTAAACCACATAAAAACTGTGCCTTAGAATGATCAGAATGATACACACAGAATTATTTGCTGAAATGTAAAACTGTTTCATATTTTCTTGACAAGGAAACTATACGTGTCAATGATTTCTTGGAACTTTGCAGTAAACCAGACATCATAAATTCAATCTGAACTAGTGCTCAGAGAATTCTGCCACAGATGGCAATCCACCAAGGAAGAAACGTCATGGGGCATATTACCCATTGTCATGCCTAACACCTGGGTTCTAGAATGTTCTGAAATTTATTATGGTCACATAATATCCATTGCTAAGAAGGGGCATTCCTCCTTTGTGAGAAAGCATGCTTGTTACTTATTACTAAATAGCTGCCAAGCAAGGACCCACAGTTCTCAAACCCTTCAGTTTAGAACCAGGGACCCAAAGCTCCCAAATTCTTCAATCTAGAATTATAGATAAAGTGAAAAATAGTGATTGGTAAAAGCTGCAAATTGGGGACATTTTATTTGGAAAGTTATTAAACTAAGTGTATTTGTATTCACATGGGTTTTCAGAAGAATAAAAACGTCTACAAGTGTATTCACTAGTGCAGTCTATTGACTTCAGTTATCACTGCTCTGTAACAAAACCTTTCATGAGGGACAGAGTAAACTTCTGAGGCAAAATTAGGGATGCCCTGAAAGTCAGGGACAGTTGTGAACTACAGGTCTGTAGTCGCACTTTTAGCAGCTTACTATGTCACAGTATATCATTGGGGTCTATATTAAATCAGCGAATGCTTAAAATAGCAAAAGCTGATTTACCGAACCTTTAAAAGTGAAAGCTGACAATCCTGAAGAAACGGAACAGCGATTTTTTTCCAAGGGAAAAAAATTGCTGGGCTGTTTTCGGGACTTTGCCATTTCCTCAACTGTTTGGCGATCCCAAAGTTTATATATTTAAGTACGGGGTGTGTGCGGGGGGTGAACCCCCCCCCCCACTTTTTGTGTTTTGAACTTTTTTTTTTTTTTTTTGGAACAGGGAAAAAAATTGCTGTTCCATGTCTTGGATACTGTTAGCTTTCGCTTTTAAAGGGTCTATAAATCAGCATTCACTAGAAAGAATGATATCTTTATCACCCCAACATACAGAACAATTCATCTATTAGAATGAAGCATAAACCAGCCCCATGGCTAACACTTGAAACTAAGAATAAAATACTACAACTGATAGACAAATCTTCAAACAATTTGGCTATTCTATCTGACAAAGAACTATTCTGGGCAAGCATCAATAGTCTCCTTAAACCTTCCAGTCCTTGGCAAGTCAGCTGTCATCTATAAAAGATATTTGGAAAGTCTCAACCACTTAATAAAATACAATATCTTAAGGCCATATCACAGTACCACCACAGCCCTTCTATCCTTCACTGATACCATTAACAAAAATACTGATAAATACCCTTGAACTTCTTATTCAATGGTTTAAATCCTACAACAATAGACAACAAGCAGTTGTCTGGCAAAATAAACTATCATCCCTTCTACCAGTCTCCATAGGAGTCCCCAGGGCTCAATACTAGGACCTCTTGATTCCACACTCATTTGCTCTGCTAAGTCTATTTCCACCTACCAATAGGTCCCCACCCATTGATCTCTATTGTATCTAGCAGAGGCACCCTGATAACACCTGAACAATCTACCAAACTGTTAGGAGTGACTATCGACAACAACCTCACCTATGATATTCACATTAACAACACCATACAAGCAGTGAACAGAAAAATTGGTTCCCTATACAGAATCAAACCTTTCCTTACTCCACAAGCCAGAACCACCATTGCCCACTCTCACTTAATCTCTACACTTCTCTATGCTTCATCTATTTATACTAATCTAAAAAGAACTAACCTCCAAAATTATCACATGCTTATAACAATATCGCCAGATTTGCTCCCATACAAGACACACCATTGTCTTAATCTTAAGCTACTCAACTGTTACCTAACTTACTAACATTTTCCCAACTCATCATTGCTCATAAAATCTTTTATCAACCTAAAATACACCTATTCTCACTAACCTTATCACCCCATACACAAATCTAACATCACTTCCTCTACTAAATTACTTGTCTGTACTATGAAGTCTAATAACTTGTCATAGCATTTTCTCTAACACTGTTGGCAAACACTGGAACCTCCTACCAACAGACCTAACTCAATTACCATCCCTTTCTCTCTAAAATCTCACTGCCCCTGCACAAACCCTGACTAACTGCTTCCTCCTTTCACTTCTATCTTCCTACTGCCTAAGGCCACTTTCACCCTTTACCCCACTAATGTAGACTACTGATCTCCATTCTTTTGACTCTCCTCTCTTCCACATACTTTCCAACCACCCTTTCTCTCATGATTACAAAGGTTTGCATATAATTTTTAATATTTACAAGCATAGTATTCCTTCTAACTAACTACCCCAAATATTACAAATGAGTAGTCTCTTCAAAAAATGTTTTTATGTAACAATTGCTGTTTTTATAATAATTGTCATAACTTCTATATTACTTTTGTATGTTTTTCTTGGAGCTTTTCTCCCCGGGCCTCTACTGAAAATGGACATGTATCCAGCTAGACTAGCCCGGTCAACAAATGTAAAATAAATAATAAAAAATAAATAAATATAGACCCTATCATTGCACCCAAGATGAAATAGGAAGTAAACCATCTACAACCACTCTTTATCCCCCAAAGGCCTGAATGGCATCTTACAGCAGCTGAACTCGACGACTGAATGCAGCTGTGGATGGGGTGGACGTCTGGTATGCAGGCAAAACTTGACACATGAGAGGTGAGAACTCTAATGCAACAACCTTTAAATGGCTGTCTCTTTGCTGAAAACTCTATATGTTGCCACCTGTTAAAAAGCAATATAAAGTGCACTTTTACATATGAACTTGTATTTGAGTGCATTACCTAGGGACTATTTGCGGGCACAGTATTTTAGTAACATAAGAAGTAAGTAATAGTATCACACAGAAATGACCTCATGTCTTCTGCAAGGCTGTGGATATAAAGCTGCTAATAAAACTTCTTCACTCTTGCAAGGTAATGGTGGTGGTGCTGCGGTAGCGTTGTCCTGTTCAATTCTCAGCTAGAGTATCTTCTGTGTGGAGACGTGGAGACATGTGTGAATGGGCATACCTTCATTGAAGGTTGTGTGTCAGGGCTGGCAACTCGGCACGCAAAAATCTACTGCCAATCATTAGTGGACCGGAGTTCCGCTGTGGCGACCCCTAATCAGGAAAAGCCAAAAGACACAACAACAACTCTTGCAAGGTAACCCACTTCCTTTTTTATTCGGTTTTCTTAGTTCTTTTGGATTTGCTCCTCATTACAAGCAAAGTGTGTGAATTCTTCTCTATTATCCTTACCTTCTATGTGCTGAACTATTGTTTTCCTTTGAAGTTTTTTTGTTGACTTTTAGTGGAGTTTTCAGATTTTGAGATTTAGATTATGCTTTTTCCTGCAAAAAGTATGTGTGTGTGTACGTGTGTTAGGATGGGGGAGGCATACCTCTCAACCTCTTGGAGCAAGAAATCTGGACAAAGCCATCAATAATGGGGGGACAAAGGCTCAAAAATAGTGGCTCCTTTTAAATACTGCTCTTACAAGCATAGAAAATAGATAGAATAACAGGTTTTGTATTGGCCTAAATTTTCTGAAGGGTATGAAGTCTGAAGCTCAAATGTCTGTCATTATTTTCTGACTTTAACCCTTAATGATTTGCCACTGATTTTTCCAGAAAACCACAATTTTATGAGAACCGGACCAAAAATATGAGGTAAAAATCTGGGCATTCTACGAAAATCTGTACAGTTGAGAGGTATGGGGGGAGGTGAAAGTCATGGCTGTATTTAGTTTAGTAACACACTATCAAGCATACTCGTGCACCTGTGAACTGGACTGCTGGCATTATTCGGCTGCATTCTAGTCCTTCATTAGAAGCACTCTATGTTCTCTGAAAGGAACACATGGCCTTAGTTTATGCATTCAATCCTGTGTGTTTGGCCATGAACCAAAGTGAAGTGTGCAGAGAGACTCTAAAGGCTGTTGGCAATTGTACTTCTCATGTATCATTCATTCATTCCTCAAAATAGCCCCTCATGGAGTTTTTCATATACAGATTTTTTTCTTTGTTGTTGAATGTCAGTATGGTGAAAAAGAAAACCTGGCAAAGAAGACAACGAAACAGATGTACCAAGCCATATAAAGATACATAATCAAGCCTTTGTTATGATACTTGATCAAACCTTTGTTGTATAAGCCTAGAAAGTGACTTAAGGTACTTCATTAGTAATGTTTATACGACACAGTTGTACAGACAATAGTAAATGGCTTTGGATATCTGTCATTCATTTCCTATAACTCATGTCAGTTATTTTCGCATATGCAGTTATAACCTCTGGACAAAAGGCAGTGACACATTTCATTAAGAAGAGTGCATGAGATGAAAGCTAGAGTCATGTTAAATGCTTTCTGTGCAGTATTTGTTATACTGACAGCCAGCTAGTGTTAGGGCAAGATATGCATATTCTACACCAGTCATAATCATGCCAGCACTCTCATTATCAGAAAGCTGTGCAGTGATGATAAGATCTGAATGTCCCTGTAGCCCAGAGTCCTCTGTCTTGGGAGAAGGCAGGAAACTGTTGCTACTGCCTAGAGATGGGCACAAGATTACATTTTATAAACATCCCAGGGTCAAAGCCTGCTTTAAAAGCTTGCTGAACAGCAGAACTTTGCTATTTTTGAATGAAATTATCTACGAAGAAATGTGATTAAAAGTGATGTATCCTATAGGAGTTAAAAATGGTATTCTCTCGAGCTCATTTCTGAGGCCAGTCCTGTTCACTTTCTAAATACATGACATTTATATGCATACAGGTAAGGATGATGGTTCACCTAGTGTGCTGAGTGATGTAGCACACAATTCTGTAGCTGCCCCTCCTTTCTTTTCCTTCAGATTTTCTACCCATGTAATACCCTTCTAAAGGGGTCAGTTATTTAGCTATATACCAAGTGGTCTGGTTGTCCACTTCATCTATCCACCAATGTGGGAGTACGATTTTCATATATACGTACTCCAAATGTTGTCCCCTCACTCTGACATTTATTTCCCCCTCCTGCTCTTCCTTGGTCTTTTCCCTCACCCCTTCTTTGATTATTTTGTGAGCCCATCTCATATTTACAGTTTTCCTAATATCACTCAAATGAAAAGAACTGTAACGTTTCCAGCACTCCCTTGTAATCTTTGCCACCCTTCTTTATCATCCTCTTAGCCTTTTCTGCATTTTTGTAGCATTGCAACTTTTTTTTCTCTAAATGACTTCTAGAACTGCAGAAAGTGCTTTAATTTTAATGTTACTGTGGATCTGCAGTGTTGGAGAATCACATCCACTGTCCCTAGCATCTCCTCACCTTTGGATACAGCCCAGCAGTCTACTGACATAACTCTATTTTCACCATGTACCTGATGGCTTACTTCTGCCACCTCAGCCAGACTTCAGTCTTTCAGTTGCTCCATCACTTTTACTAAAATTTGTCATAAGTTTATGAAATGTCGTACATCTTCTTGCACTAAATGTCAGCTGTCATCTGTTTTTCTAGCCTCTCAGCTTTTTTAGATTCCTCCTGAGATTGGTATCCCTCTTGCACACCTCTTTTAACTGTTTTGCTAACAAACTGGCTGGATTTTTGGAGAGTATGAAAATGGGAGGAGATGGGATTCAACCTTTGTGCTTTGTCCTTTGCAATAATGGCCCATAGATCCTGTTTTTCCCTCTGCCAGTCAGTCGCCCTTCTGTCATTCCCTTTCTCTCATCTTCTCTTCTGTCTTCCCCTAAAAGATGTGAAGAAATCCTTTACAAATTTCTGATTTTCTTTTCTTTGAATATATTTAAGAAGTCGAACCTGAGGAGTATACTTGTGCACTCCAGCCTTAGAAGGAAATGCAGACCACCTCGCTACAAAGCTCAAAGCTAGTGATTTGTAACGAAGCAGCACATCAATCTCGGCATTCAAATATTTCTGTAATGAAATCAATTTCATAACAGTAGGAATGGGAAATACTTTGCACTCTCACCATTACTCTCTTGTAAGGGCACTCACTGTAACACTCCTATTACTACAAGTAGATACACTTGGCCTTCACTTTTCTTTCCGTCACCCCCACTTCCCCAGAATTTCTCAGTCCCCCTGCCACCCCAGCATAAACATTATCTGCACCAATAAATATCAGACTACCACACCCTAAAGATAACAACTATTAATCAACCTCCCAAATTACTTCAAACTTAGAACTAAAGGCCTATATCTATGCTTCCTCTAAAAGTGTACTCCTTATTTTTGCAGTACCCTTGCTACACATCTTCAAAACTTCTCTGTCTCCTGCAATATTCCATTCAGTCTGAAATAAGGAAAGGCACATTTGTAATCTTGGTCCTTAATGATAATGATGCATCTTCGCTCTCGATTTCCACCCTTTCTCATTCAACTCATAACTTTCCAGGCTCCTTGTTATGGCATTTTAAAACACCTTTGTAAATTTAGTGTATTCTCTAACAAACCTTGGAAGCTTTCTCTTCTGCTGCAACTACCAATGACTCTTTTGCTAAAGCAATTTATAACTATGTAGATAAAGGCTTAATGACTCTGTCTTCCTTTTCATAGAATTAACTAAAGCTTTAATAGTGTAAGCCATCCTGTTTTATTTGCAAACACAACCTGGTCATTGTTCACATCGGAGTGAACACTCTAAGTAAGTTCTCACTTTTGGATATGGGCACAACATGTATGGTATGATAATTAAACTGTAGTAAATGTGAAAATCTATCTGCACAGATAGTCTCATCGCTTCATACAGTATCTGAATATGAAGGGAATTGTTTTGCATTCTTGTCAGTGGTTAATTATATAGTGTAAAGGACAGGAATTCAGTGGCATCTAAGCAAGAAATGTAATCTAATAAAATAATCAGACAAGAAGGAAGCATTGCTAAATGCTAGAAGTTTCAACAATAAAAATGTTAAGTATAACCTTTAGTCTGTTTGAATTACGTTGATATTTGTGCTATTATTGAAAACCAAAATGCATATACAGATTCCAATGTGTAACTCACTCCTTTTTTGCAGACACACTGGGATAGGAGAGAGTACCTCCATATTGTTAAAAGAACATACAAATCTAGAAGCCAGAAAAACAACCAAGATCTAGACATTGCTCATAAAAATAATTAATTCAAGTAATTTATATCAGTGGCACTGAACATATTATAGGAGTATACTGCAGACTGTCTATGTCCCTTATAGAGTATGTGAATGTCTTTACTACTTAATATGGTGAAAGAAAATCCACAAAAATACAGTCATTGTGCAGGATTTTAACAACTAAACGCTGACCTGGTTATACTATTCATTGTAAAATAAATATGCCCAAATAGTATGTCAATCAAAGCAAGCAGGAACAAATAATGCAATATCCAACTAGGGATGTTAGTATCTTACATACCATACTGACAGACTTAGATCTTTCTGATTCACGTCTTTATTTCCTCTGTAATGAGCACATCCTCTGTAATGAGCACAGAAAATGATATAATTTTTGATCCCACAAACTCAAACTTGCTCATAAATCATCATCCTAGACTGTAACGCCTTAAATAAATAGCACACTTTTGAAAACTGAGATCCTATATCCGATGATCTTAATAAATCTGGTTAGGATACTTTCAGTGAGTTGTATGATGTTACCACCTTCTCTATTCATGAACAAATTTCAAATATACAGGTAAAAAAAGACTTTGTTGAAACAACAGGAAAAAAGTACTGTTTAGCTTTCAAAATTACCTTAGTCCAAAAAAGTCTACATTAATAAAGCACAGAAAACTATCTACTTATCAATTTCTCCAGATCTATGAAAGCTTGATCTCAGTGGTGCTTAGTAATAATAATATAATCTTTAATGATATAAAAAACATTGAAAGAGAATAAAATTGTGAATATAATATATAATCAATATTCAGTGAAGCAGTTTACCATTTGCAAGACATTGTGTATATATTTGCAAAATAAATCTGTGCAAACTTCATTATACACAAAGCCATATGTCTGAGCAGTATAGAGATAAGAAGAGACACTTGTACAATTAAACATAAAGTAACTGCTGCCACAAATAAAATTAAAAACAAATTTCACAGAACCAGATAACACAGCTTGTGATTCCTATATAGAATCGTAGAAAACCTAACGGTTCTCACCAGTCACATTAAACTAAATGTTAGCATGGGTTCGCATCTGATCCATGATGACAGGCTGTATTGGGACTGGTTCACGAGGAGTGAGGTTCATCAGAACCAAACTATTTTGAACCCGATGGTTTAATCAGTAGCCTGTGCAGCATAATGTAGCAGGGCATAATGAAACTCGACACCTACTTCTGTTAGATATGAAACTCGACACCTACTTCTGTTAGATATGAAACTCGACACCTACTTCTGTTAGATATGAAACTCGATACCTACTTCTGTTAGATATGAAACTCGACACCTACTTCTGTTAGACATGGTGCAGTATGGGAGGTTTGTTAAAAGAGGGCTTGCCTTTTGAATCTTGTAGCATGCTTTGAAGATGGGAAAACAGCATGTGTTGAAGGAGTGACTGTGCATGGGACAATTCTTAACCTTGATAAGACATTAGACACTAAACCACATAAGGAAATAATTTATAAATTAAATATTTTAAATGTCAGTCTGTAAGTAATGAAATGATAAAAACAGTGGATAACATTGAGACAAAAAAGTTGAGTGGAGAGTTACCAGTGATGTCACAGATAGGTCTGTTCAGGAACAATTTCTTTATATATTATTCTCAGATATAAAACTGGAAAATGCACTTTGGATAGGTATGCACAACTGCAAACTATTATAATGAATTCATTAAAAGATACTAGCATTCTCTAAGGTGATAAAAAGTAAACACACCTCATACAGTGGTAATGATGTCATCTTTAATGTCAGTAAATGTACTATTGTGATATTTGGTAATAAAGGTAATAAAGACATTTAATTGCAAAAGGAATGATCAAATCAGCAAAAAAGTCTACCAGCATTAAAGTTCGAAATGCAGTTGTACAAAACAATTTAATTTTGACCAGTGCATGTCTACCAAAATCATATTCTGTAGCCCTTCTAATTCATAAGGGCTTGTCTAGACATTCCAAGGAGGTCAGTGTACCACGTCTTACCTCACTGGCCCAACTCAATATTGACCACCCTTTTCTGTTCTGTTGTCAAGTAATAAGCCATCTGAAACAACTCAATCAGGTACGACGACTCCTTTCTGGAAAAAATAATAGGGTTGGAAAACATGAACTATTCAAAATGGTTTTATTAACTGGCATTATGTTCTTTCTTACAGATTATTTAGATGTGACTTCTGTCTATTCTATAAGACAATATTTGATTGATATTGTTTTGAACTGATGTCTAAAAGGGGTTACAAAAATCCATCATCTTAAAGACCAGTAGGTTGTAAACTTGACAGTTGAACTAATCAGCCTCCGAGAACTTACTCTAAGCTGGAAAACCAGCTGTCTGACAAAATATCCTAAGCACCAGTATCGTCCTTCCTTATCCCTTTTCCCTTAAGTGTTCGCCGTATAGTGCCATATCTGTACCCCTCCTTTTCTCCCTCTGTATTAACAAATCTTCCCTCAATAACCTAGATATTCATTCCTTTCTGTGTAATGATGATCGAGTCTTCCTTAGAACTGGTCACCCACCCACTACCCTCCAATCTGTGCTCAGTGTAGATTTATAAGTCATATATTATTGTTCACTGCAAAGCTCCTACACATAACTTCCTTTAAACCTCTTGCAATGATACTAGACACCAATCCTTGATGTTTGTGTCTCTTTTTATTTGTTAGAATTTTGAGTCCTGTCTTAGTCCTGTGGTCTGATATTCTGTTTCATTTTTTAGCTGTAAGTTTCCTTTATTAGTGTTAGTAAGTCTCATGTTATCTCATTTTGTTTGCTAGTGATTCTGCTTGTTCCCCCACTCCTACTTTAGTTTTCTTTGAAAGTGCTGTTGATAGTGTTTGACAAGACAAGAACTACCAAAAGCAATGTCTACATTGCAAATTGCATAATTACTGATTTCATTAACTTGCTGCCTGTTATGTAACCTTATCTTCCAGTTCTCTGGCCTGGGTTTTTTGCATGAATTTATATTTTAGCATCAGCATTAACTACTATTTTATTACTCTTCAGTTAAGGTTACAATATCATGAGACTTGCAAATGATGACTCTCTGCCCATAATGTTTATCTGCCAGCTATAGTTTTTAGAATGAATCCCTTGGCTGATACAGGGAACATTGGAATAAGCTAGTCTTCAATATTTTTTGAGAAGTCTTCAAGTGACTGTAAATCTGTTGAACGCTTGCTTTTCTTGTTTCATCCTAAAGGTAAATTGATTCAGTATTGCCATTCTGAGAACTGATTTTTATTAGTACTGCAGGTAATATTTCACTGTAAGCTTTGGTGGGTCTGGTGGATACTCTGAGTTTGCATTGATCCTTTGACTGACATAGGAGATTCCTGGATTAACTGATACATTTTGCATTATCAGAAAGCTGTGCAGTGACAGGAAAAGGATTTGAATGATTTTTGCATTTTCTTTGGAAGTCTACACACCACTTTAAGGCTGTGATACATTGCATCCATTTAATGGAAAACTTCATGTCCACATAGGTCGCTGTTATTTACCATTGTGTTTGACTATATACATGCTCACTCTCAATACTCTGGCAGCTACTCTAGGTTTTAATTATAAAACTGTTAAACCTAACTATTGCACCTTATTTTGTGGGGGTCCTGCTTTAAGGAATTACTGACAGAAGTTTTATTCATCCATCTTGTCTGGAGGGTTTTCTTTCTTTGGTTTGGTTTAACTTTTTTGCTGTATAAATCTCTGAGAGTTGGTGGTACCATCACCAAACATAAAACTGTACTTCGAGGGGTACCACAGGGTTTAATGATGGGCTGTCTCCTCTTCAGCATTTATTTTGCAGATATCTGAGCCAGTATTCCAGAAGTGTAGTAGACTAAGTTTGCTGATGACTTCAAGCTAGGCACTGTTATCCAGTCATCCACTTATAGCAAACAACTCCAGCAAGGACTGGAATACACACATATCTGATGTATTGAAAATAGTCTCAGATTCAATGCAAAAATGTGTAGCATTCAGTAAAAAAGCTGTTTTACCTCATACATTATAAATATTACTCCTCGTTAGACAGACATGGTCATAAGAGACCTGGGTGCATATGTGAACAACCCTTATTTTATCGTAATGTTTCTGCCATAGTCAAGACATCCTCCTATTTGGCTAATTAATTTCCAAAGCAATATACTCAAGATCCAAAGAAGTCATCATACCATGTACTGTCCGCTCTTCAGACTCCTCACTGAATACAACACTTCTAGGCATATTGCTCAACTTGAAAGGCTTCAAAAATTTCTAACCAAGAAAACTAAAGGCCTTAAATCTAAAACTGTAGTGCTATTCTAGCACAGTTCTTCTTGTACACTATAGCCTACCACCTGATTTGAAGTGATCTATGTCTCTCTTTTCAATCTGAGAAGAACCCAGTCCTGTTTGCCCTTCTGTTTTTTTTATAAAACCCACAGCTTTATAGACACCTGCGTTAGGGACCTACATCTGGATCAACTAATGAACATAGCTCACTGGAGGCATAGTTTCCTCACTTAGTGTGTTCACAGCCTGTTTAATAAGTTAACACCTTAGGACAAGCAGAGTAGTATCCTGAGCACCTTTTAGGTTAATCTCGAAGCCTGGATGTCTAGATACAAATTTAATTCTTGATTATTAAGTACGGCTCTGCTTAATTTAAGAAATGGAGCACTAGTAAGGTCTCAGAAAGGCTGCCAAGGATTTTTAAGTTTGTCTTCTTAAAGTTTTCTATCACTAGGCATCTTATGCTCCCATGGTCAGTTGCTTTGTTTTGTTCCTATGTCCTGTACACCATTCAGAAGTACTAGGAAAGTTCCAGCTATGAATATTGTGTCACCTCTGGGCATTCACTGACATCTGTAAATTTTGTTTGCTTGTTATGGAATTCGTTAACAGAGTTTAGGTTTCTGTCTTTACTGTAAATGCCTGTTGAACTCAAAAATCTTAAATATTGTGCTTGCACTATAATTTTAAACATTTTGAAAAAAAAAAAATTTGCTGTGCAAAAAAACTTTAGCTTTTAATATATTTAGCTTTTGATAACTGTCCCAGTTGGTCAAAGGCTGTCAGTAAACATTTTAACACTATTATTTTTTTCTATACTTCAGTATTGTTTTCTATACTTCCATGATTATTTAGGCAATAATGTTATCATTGCATGTAGGATACGTACCAGGATACGTACTGTTTAGTTAGACAAGACTAATAAATTGTTTATTATATTTCTATACATGCTTATCTGAAAATAAACTTTTGACTATTACAATGAAATGAAAATCATTAACATTATAATATACAGCTAAGTGCTTTGCTAGAACATTATCTGATTTTAATTTAATAGCTTTTCTATCCTTCTTAAGTCTTTGCTTCAGCTGGTAAATTGTTTTACCAACACAAAATCACTCGCAGGTTTCCAAACAAGCTATATAAGCATCACGGGTGGTATTTGAATCAGCTCTTCAGAAAAACATATTTTTTGCTGTAGGATGTAGGAAAGAATCATTCTCTTTTATACCTACAAAAATACGTATATGGCAAATCTTCCTTTGAGTTCTATATGCTCTGTGTGCTTATATTGTGTATTTGTGTTCTTAATCTTCACAACTTTCTTGTAATAAGTTGTAGTTGTTTGTTTATTTTTAACCCATTCATTCTTAACGTCTTTGAGTCTCATTAAAATCTTCTTCTCTATGATAACATATTTTACACCATAATTATCTAAGCTAAGACTAACAGACATAGTTTGCTTATAGGCATTATGAAGTAGCGAACGTGTTACCTTTCATTTACAAAGAATGGTACACATCTTACTTTTCTCTGTGTAAATAGGTCAAATAACTCATCTGTAATCATTCTAAATCGATAACATCTTTGATGGAAATCATAGAATATACTCAGTTTCTTACTGAAAACCATCATCATCTATGGTCAAATGTGAAACTTTAGCAAATCGATTTCTAACAATCTTTTTAATATGTAGGATGCATACTTGATGTTCATAAAAGGTAATAAATAAAAGGTGTACATGCTCTAGTTGAAGTTAAGGTGACAAATTCACCATTTTGAGTGAAGGAACACACTGGACCTCATTTACCTATTCTTCGTGTTATAACCAGGGCTTATACAGAATAACATATGGACAGAATAGAGGGATTTGCCCTCCTTAGAGTTTATTTATTTGATGACTGTAATCTATATTAGAATCTTTTGTTGCTTGGTGACATCAACATTTTGGTTAACAAGGAGTTGAAGGCCTGTTACTAAAGCATTTCTCTGCATTGTGAAGGGATTTATGTCTTCTTTGTTCACAGCCTACTGCTTGGGTTGTACTGGAGATCTGATCTTCTAAATGGCTATAAAATGTCAGGCTAATTAGTGGAATCTGTCTGCTGGACTGATGAATTCCTGCATCCCTTCATTCTGGAACTCCTCTGTTTACAGCTCCTGATCCTGAGATATTGACGTGCTGGAGAAAGAGTAAAGTAACACCTGTTTTTTTCTTCTGCTCCCTTTCAGCTCCTTTAGAGAACTGTGGCTGATACTTCTGATGCATTAGTTTCCGACTATGTCAGTAATCACTGGCTCCCTCTCTTCCTCACCCTGTCCCACAGAGGGAGCATGAGCCATGGTTCAGTCTTCAGCTTCAATAAAAAGAGTGACTGGAGTACCTCTGTAAGTCTGCTGGCTTATAAAGTGATACAAATGACCAGAAAAATCACTGTTCATTGGCAGTCTGCAAGCTTTTACAAGAAAGCAGAGTTCCTCTTTAGACAATAATGAAGTAAACTAAGATTCCAAACTGTTGTAGAATGATGGATTAACTTATACCCTGGCAGAATGTAGCTACTATGCTTTTTGAACCGTCTTTTTTGATTTTGGAAAACTATGCAAAAATTTTGAAACCTGAGAGTTTGTAAGGTGTGACACAGTTAATGTACAGCACAGTACTATAACAATTACACACCTTAACATTACGAAACTAGCTGGAAAAGACTGAGAACAGATACAGGACGTCGTAGAAGGAAGGAAAACTTTTTCATAGTGTTCATAGTGAGTGTAACTGCACCGTTGCTCTGTGGAACATCCCCTAAAAGTGGTACAAGGAATATTGAGCCAGCCAAGTTATTTTTGTAGGCCAAGTATTTCTGAGAAAAATGAAATTCCGGGCAATTATATGAGATGTTATAACAAAACTCAGGTACAATGAATGAGTATCATAATGCATCATGGGTAATTATTTGAAATTCTTCCCAGAACACTGAAATAATTTCATTCAGAAGGCCTTATAGTGCCTGGCATGTGATACATATAACCTAGAAATGAAATGAAATGAAGTCAGTAAGATCCTGTGTGACAGAAATGACTTATGTGGAAAATTTCTACACATGTATTTTGTATATACCCTTTATCTGATTATGCCTGTCCCTCAAAAGTGGTGTGAGATACCCACTTAGAGATGATCAGATTTATTAATAAATGAGATGTATTCCTCAAAACATTTTTGTTCACAGACTATGAGAAAAGAAATACAGCCATAATACTCTGAAGTTTAGGAAAAACTTTGCTTTGCCATACAGATCTGAAATATTTCCTTTCAAATGGCACTTTTTTGTTTAATCAATTGTTAGTTATGGCAGTAAGATTTTTAAAGAGCTGTATATTGCAGGCAGTTTTCGTGACATTGACCTAGCATGCTTCTTTCCCAACTATGCATCCATTGAAGCCACAGAAAATGTTTTTGCAAATATGAAACAAAATATTAAAGATTTGTGACTGCCACCTGCACTACTTTTTTTCTGAACATTATGGGAGGCTGATCTCCTGCAGTAATCCCGATCACAGTTTTCATAATAGATGGCACGGAAGCAAGGGTGGGGGAAATATCCGATGAAGGAAATATATTACCTGAATATTTAAGGTATGTGACTCCCATGTTTCTTAACCTTGAAGGGCAAGTAGAAAAGCTAAGTATCCTGCCATAGTATAGAAAGGTGATACCAGTATAACTCTCCCTAGTCCTCTCATGCTCTGAATGTTCATCTGGGATGGATAGAATAAAATATCTTGGGTGTTTAAGGAAATCCTTTTTCACCTTTAACTCTAACCTTCTGGGGGCTACATTTATAAACTAGTGTCATATTTTTATTAGTGCACCTTTCTGACTGAAAGTCATAATTCCACAGCAGACCACCATAACCAAGTTATTAGGGTCTTCAGTCACCTGGAATAAATCCCGTATGATCTTGGTCCACAAGCCTGTATACAAGCAGTAAAGCAAAAACAACCTAATGCACATCTCTACCACCTGATCGCAGGTTTCAGGTTCAAATATATAATGATTCTCTAGTCTGCTGTGCCCACAAAGGGCTTAAATAAAGTCACAAAGTCATCTTGGCCCTATATAAAATCCTTCATTTTAGTGGTCTACTTCAGTTCTGCAATGGTATTATATAAATGGTAAACATTTGGGTTGTGGAGCAAGGTTCTCTCTCTCAGGTCTGCCATTTATATGTCACCCTTACACACTTGCCAAACTCTGAAAGAATAGAAAACTCAGGATCTCTCTCTTCTCTAGGGTCTGCAATGATGGAATTGTATTAAGTATCAGGAATGTGCTGGGCATCATTTTCAATATGAGGGGTGTATATGGACTTACCCCCTTGCAAAACTAATGCTGAAATCTATAAAATTCATGAGACTCACATATGGAAAGCAAACTGGAAAAAAGGTTGATGTACAGGACTAAAATACAG
Organism: Protopterus annectens; assembly: GCF_019279795.1. Classification (NCBI taxonomy): domain Eukaryota; kingdom Metazoa; phylum Chordata; order Ceratodontiformes; family Protopteridae; genus Protopterus; species Protopterus annectens. The sequence goes on from NC_056747.1 coordinate 398,844,179, forward strand.
CAAATTTAAAATGAGATAGAATGCCACCCACCCCCACCAAAAAGTAAATATAATCAGCTATAATAGCATCCTATCATCATAAATGTAAATAAAGATTCACCATTAAAAAAAAAAAAAAAAAAAAAAAGTAGGACAGCAATTGGATGCCGCTAACAGAAAACCAAATAAAAACTGCCTATCCGTAAGCATGCGTGGTGCATAAAACAGATGGCTGAACATTGAAAATGAAACTGCAACTGAAACAGGGCCAACAATTAATAAAGTCACAAGTATACAGTTACTTGTAGGTTCCACACCCCTGTACTAATACTTCTGCACAGCATTAAAAGGAAAGCTATTACTTCTACAGAATCACCTGCGAAATAACAAGAAATGTACAACAAAGGATTAGTGTTTACTTGCCCCATGAAAGATACCACCACTGAGTGATAAAACAGAAAAAGTATGACAAACATTTCACTTCAGAACAATAAAAGAATTGCGTGATGGCCTGAATCACACACCATTACAGGAAGGTCATTTGCCAGTTCACTCACCACAACAATGAGACCCTAAGATCTGCACACTGCAGCCTAGTGGATAATAGATGGAATTTCTGCCAAAATCTGCGTGCACCACTGACTGCCACCTCAAATCCAAGGAAATCACACCTCCATTTATGCCTTAATCAATTAAATAAACAAGCAAATGCACACCAAGGGCATAGCCAGGAATACACTTTGTACTCTCCAGAGTACATTTTTTGCATCACTCAGAAACATTGCAACTTTCTTCAAGCCATATTATTTTTACAAGGTGTCTAAACTAATGCCTCTAACAACAAGTACATAACTTGCTTACAGAGAGGATTGCAAATCTAGAAACAGTGTTCTTTAATAGCTTTAAAGGGAACGGCTGAAAATGATGTATACATTTATTAACTGCGCGGGGAGTCAACATTTTGACCATTTGTTTGAAATATCGGCTGGGTTGAGGTATAAAATAAGGTATCATAGTTATACTTCACTGAAGGAAAGTTCTTGTCATTTACTAATGCGTTATTCAACCCATTTAAGTCCTTAAGCAGAGCATCAGCCTTAGCTTCATACTCTGCTACCATAACCTCCAACATTTCAATTCCTGCACGGTTAAAAATGTCACACAGTTTCTTGTAGTTTGCAGTACCTTTCTGAACATTATTTGGAAACTTAAAACATCTTAAACCTTTGGGAACCCTTTCTTTTTTTTTTTTTTTTCCATAATAAATTTTTATTGAAATATATTTTCAAAAACATTACAAAAATACAATAAACATCACACACATAATACACTATAACTACTACAAACCATTTATACAATATCTACATGAAATGCTTCCTATATTTAATATATTCCTAAAATCAGTATCATGCTAATATAATATTGAAGACCTTTTCCCATATTTTCTACTTTCACACATTCTTTTAAATAGTCTATTTCCAGTTGGTTCATTTTGTAGGTGTACAGCTTATCACGTAATGTGTTAAAGTCTTGTTCTATATCAGCATTGTTAACAGTATTGTCTGTACCTTGTTTGAACCAGAACTGTTGTTCCGCCCAGGCATTGAAGTTAAAGTCCTTATTATGGTCACCTACATCACTCGCACCCTGATTGTTTGCTTTGTTTGTCCGTTTACTCATGCCCTGCTGGATACTAGACCCAGACTGAACTCCACTGCTTGCTGGCAAGGGTTCACTGGAAATACGTCTTCTCTTCCACTCCAGCCCCTGTTGCTGGTTGCCTGGCAATGTTGAAAGCGTGTCCGTTTTACTAGTGTTGAAAACTTCTGTTAACTGCGTTAACATGTCCAATACTCTGTTGAATTCAGCCCTGGTAACTGGCCCATTTTCATCTAAAGCTTTGAGCACCTGTGGGGTGCCTATGAAGTCGCTCTGTACCACTTCCTCCGCCATGGAACAAATCGGAACCAAGAACACAGCAAAAAGCTTGAAACCAAGACCAAGTAAAAAGTATAATCCAAGGCAGCGAAGAGCAGCAAGAAACAGCGATGAAGCCAAAAGTAATCTCCACAAACAGTTTATTCAAACACATGACATAAATTTCTCCAAATCCTTCTCTCAAGCACTTTCACTCAGTGCAATACTGAGCTTTATCAAGATAAAAATGCAGGGCAGAACAACCTTATTTATAAGTCTCTTAATGAGATCATGTGCTTCGTTAATTAAAACCAGTCAAGTTACAATTAAAATTAATTGGTGACCAATTTAAAATTAAACAGCAAGATGTTGTATGAAATACATAAAATCCTAAATAAAATATCTTTGAATAAACTTTTTGTGGAGATTACCTTTGGCTTTATCGCTGTTTCTTGCTGCTCTTCGCTGCCTTGGATTATACTTTTTTACTTGGTCTTGGTTTCAAACATTTTAACACTATTATTTTTTTCTATACTTCAGTATTGTTTTCTATACTTCCATGATTATTTAGGCAATAATGTTATCATTGCATGTAGGATACGTACCAGGATGCGTACTGTTTAGTTAGACAAGACTGATAAATTGTTTATTATATTTCTATACATGCTTATCTGAAAATAAACTTTTGACTATTACAATGAAATGAAAATCATTAACATTATGATATACAGCTAAGTGCTTTGCTAGAACATTATCTGATTTTAATTTAATAGCTTTTCTATCCTTATAAAGTCTTTGCTTCAGCTGGTAAATTGTTTTACCAACACAAAATCACTCGCAGGTTTCCAAACAAGCTATATCAGCATCACTGGTGGTATTTGAATCAGCTCTTCAGAAAAACATATTTTTTGCTGTAGGATGTAGGAAAGAATCATTCTCTTTTATACCTACAAAAATACGTACATGGCAAATCTTCCTTTGAGTTCTGTATGCTCTGTGTGCTTATATTGTGTATTTGTGTTATTAATCTTCACAACTTTCTTGTAATAAGTTGTAGTTTTTTGTTTATTTTTAACCCATTCATTCTTAACGTCTTTGAGTCTCATTAAAATCTTCTTCTCTATGATAACATATTTTACACCATAATTATCTAAGCTAAGACTAACAGACATAGTTAGCTTATAGGCATTATGAAGTAGCGAACGTGTTACCTTTCAGTTACAAAGAATGGTACACATCTTACTTTTCTCTGTGTAAATAGGTCAGATAACTCATCTGTAATCATTGTAATCATCCTGAATAGAAAGAAGATTAAGATGGTGAAATTCCTGTCTCTGGAGGCATTAAAAGTGTCCAGAAAATAAGGGGAGCAAAAAGCAATGGAGATCCCGTGTCAAATCAAATTCAGAGTTTCAGAGAATGGAAAGAAGAGAAAAGGGAGATATATTTCTATGGGCAGTGCAAAGAGTTAGAAGGAGATCACAGAAGATGAAAGACCAAATCTCTTCAAGGGATTGATGATATTAAGGGAAAATTTCAAGTAAGAATGGTGATGATAAAGGGCAAAGATGGGAGGGACCTCACACAAGCAGATGCTATTAAAATGTTGAGAACAGGTGGCAAGAGTAGTAGATGAACATGTAAGAAGGACCCCAACATCACTGACACATGCAATGGTGTACTGTCTCATCTATTCCCAGACATCCCCAAAGAGTGAAGTTAAATGGGCCCAAGAAAGCCTTGCAAAAAGGCTGCAGGAAGTAGTGGAATATGAGCTAAATTGTTAAAATGCTGCAAACTGATGCCATTACAGTATTGCTTAGAATTTGCCAACAAATTGAGAAAACACAACAGTGACCATTAAATTAGAAAAGGTAATTTTAAATTCCAATTCTAAATAAAATTAGATCATCAAACTATTACCCTTTGTTCACATGCTAGCAAGATAATGGTCTAGAGCCTGCATGCCTGACTCCAGACATATATGGACCAAGAACTCCAGGGTGCACAAACTGTTTTATAAGGAGCAGAGGTGCCACAACATAATACAGAGAGCAAGGGAGTTCCAGAAATGTTTACTTCTGCCAGCTTGCTGTTCAGCATTTGATGTATTCTAGCCTTATCAATTTTTTGAAAGTCGATGATGAAGTACAAGTAGTTAAAAGATCTTTTTTTGTGCACTCAAAGATCTCTGCATATGATGACTGCAGTCGTGAAATGAAAAGCTGCTTGGCTTTTGAAAGGAAAGCTATAGTAAATCTGGATATAATTTAAAGAGCAAAAGCAACACATTGTCATCAAAGGTCTATATCGATGGTTTTCTAATTAATAACAGATGCCTGTATGAGTTGGACTATAATTAAAGTTGTGCATTTGAAAATATATGCTTCTGAACTGTGGTGTTGGTAAAAAACTTTTGAGAGTTCTATGAATTGCAAGAGATCAATGCCAATACTTACAGAAATAAAACCATACTGTTCACAGGAAGGTATTATAGTAAAATCAAAATGAAATACTTTGGTCACATGATGCAAATATAGGATTCACCAGGAAAGACACTGATGCTGGGAAAGATTGAAGACAAAAGAACAAGTAGTGGCAGCACTGGCCAAGATGGGTCGACAACGTTATGGCCAAGATGGGTCGACAATGTTATTGAAGTAATAAATATGAATTTACAAAAAACTTAAAGAAACAGCTGTTGTACAACAGAACTGGTGTGCTAAAGTTCTTGAGATAATGAGGAGTCAAATTTGACTAAACCAACTAAACAACTCAAGGAAGAGCAAGGCCAATAAAAGGATTTGGGCTAATATGGCTTAAAAGGAAAGTCGCAGAAGCATTAATGAAAAAGGAATACATCTGCACAAAGTGGAAAATAGGGAACCAGACTGGCAAGAGCACAATGTACCTGGACAGAGATCTACAAAGGAAGAGAAAACTATAGAAAAGACAGAGTGAGAGTTAAAAAATGGGATAAAGGAGGGATACATGTTTTCAGATACTTAAGAAACATTTGACTGAAATAATCACAGAAGATAAGGAATATCAAGGGGGTGGATGGAGGGATGAAGAAAAATCTTAAATTATTTCTTCACTTCCTTCTTCACAGCAGAAAATGGCTGAAAAATTCCAATATGGGAAGAAAGGAAGGTAAGTTGGTAGAATAATGGACATCTGGAAATATTACCCAGATAAGGGGGTACTGAATGAATTGTAAGTCCTAAGACGAGACTGTGTTTGGGGATTATGTGATATACCCACCAAGAATCCTTAAAAATGAGCAGAATATTGGCAAACCCCTAGAGAACCAATATGAAGGTCTTGGCCAGTACAGAAATTCATAAGGCCAGACACAAGGGAGGAGATAGAATCATTCTGGGAAATTGCAGACAAAGAAGTCTGATCTTGGCGACAGAGAAATTCATGGAAATAATGTTGAGGGAAAAACCAGTAAGCTTCCGGAAAGGCAGATATTTCAAGGATATTAACCAATGTAGACTTGCAGCCAGAAGGACCTGCCAGACAAATATAATCCAGTTCTATGACTAAGTTATACAAGAAAAGAATCGGGGATATACAATAAATGTCCTTTACCTCAAATTTAGCAAGGCCTTTTATTCCTTGCCCCAGAGAAGTCTTGTACACAAACTGAAGTGGTAAGAGTTGGAAAAAATGTCAGCTGGATGGAAACATGGCTGGAGAACAGAACACACAGGGTAATGGTGAGGAACCACTATCCAAAAAAAGAGAGGCTACAGGGGTCATTTATGTTATATTACATTTGTATGATGACAGAAAGATGCGATATGTGTTGCTCTTGTGTGCACACTTCTCCGTGTCTGCCTTTCCATTATTCCTTTTTCCACCTGTCCCATATATATATATATATATATATATATATATATATATATATTTTTTTTTTTTTGAAAAACTCCAATATTTCTGTCTCCACCATCCATTCCACTCATCATTTCATAGGTTTGCAACCCTTTCTGGAAACAAAATCTTAAAAGTGAAAGTAATTATCACCTGTAACTTGTTGTCCATTCCTTTTCATCACTGTCTTTTCTCTTCAGAATGAGCCCCTTTTATATTTCCTATATAGGATTTTGTATAACAGTACCACGTCTCCTTTTTTTCTTCTAGTTTGAAGTGAGAAGACCACCTCTGCCAAGCACAGCATTATCTACTCTTGTTTAATTCAACATCATTTTCTTTCTTTTCTATTCTACCTTCACCCAACTTTAAATCATATTGTACCATGATCACAGTTGGTTAATAGTGCCTTAATTTGGACATCAGTGACCTCCCTTACATTGGTTAGGAGCATATACCAAATTATATCCTTTTTGCATAGCTTTCCTCCAGTTAGCAAACCACCTCATGGTCCAAGACCTCTATGAAGATCCACTCTTTCTCTCACTCTGTTGTCTTAATGCTCAGAATCCTGCAGCATGCTAGTGGCAGATTCATATTCCCACTGAGTACCCCCGCAGCATGCTAGTGGCAGATTCATATTCCCACTGAGTACCCCCGCAGCATGCTAGTGGCAGATTCATATTCCCACTGAGCACCCCCACAGCATACTAGTGGCAGATTCATATTCCCACTGAGCACCCCTGCAGCTTGTGGCAGATTCCTGTTCCCACTGAGCACCCCCGCAGCATGCTAGTGGGAGATTCCTATTCCCAATGAGCACCCCCGCAGTATGCTAGTGGCAGATTCATATTCCCACTGAGTACCCTCCCAGCATGCTAGTGGCCACAGATTCATATTCCCACTGAGTACCCCCACAGCATGCTAGTGGCAGATTGCTATTTCCACTGAGTACCCCAGCAGCATGCTAGTGGCAGATTCCTATTCCTAATGAGTACCCCTGCAGCATGCTAGTGGCAGATTCATATTCCCACTGAGTACCCACGCAACTGCTAGTGCCAGGTTCATATTCCCACTGAGTACCCACTCAGCATGCCAGTGGCAGATTCATATTCCCAGTGAGTACCCCTGCAGCATGCTAATGGCAGATTCATTTTCCCAGTGAGTACCCCTGCAGCATGTTAGTGGCAGATTCATATTTCCACTGAGTACCACCCTCTTCCTCCTACCCTTCTCCTTTATTGTATCAGGTTTCTTATCTTCATCTGCAGTACTGCCTAGTGAATGATATACTATATCAACCTACCAGGTCCCACCAACCCTAATTGTGCACTTAACCTAGCTTCTATCCCTGTTTCCCATTCAACAAACTTATATATAAACCATATGTATCTGTCTGTATCTCCCTATATATACATATGTACAGTATACACACACACACACACACACACACACATATATATATATATATATATATATATATATATATATATATATATATATATATATATATATATACACACAGAGAGAGAGAGAGGGAGATGTATGTGTGTGTATAAATCTGCACATATAAATATCTGGTTGCAGTTTACTGTTGTTGAACTCATCTTCTCATCTTTTCAACAGAGTATATTGCTATATTTTCAAATTGAAGGTTGCTTGTGTCAGTTTTAGGAGATGATGAATGTCAGGTCATTGAGTATACCTCATAACTGTCCAGATGTTCACAGAATGCCCATATTCTTGCTTTGTATTTTTGGTCTGTTCCTCATAAAATTTGTCATTTTCTGGCAAATCACTGAGGACTGAAGTTACTAAAAAATGCAATACAAACAAAAACACAAAAAAAAGTGGCATCACTGAATCCTTTACATGAACCTTTAATACCACAGGTTAAGCACTTTCAGCCAAAAACTTTGGCCTTCTTCAGAACAAACAATTCAATGGATACACCACTATTATCACGTTCCCCATCTCTGTCTCCATTAGAATCCTGGGGAACATGAATGGAGTTAAATTTCGCTTTGGGGTTATTGGTCATGTTCCCCAGGATTTTAATGAAGACAACAATGGGGAACTTGATTATAGGGAATTTAAATGGCAGATTTTGTTGGATGAATGCAGGGCATCAGGTTTGAACAATGGAGTTAATTACAAAGCAGTCCTAAAAAGAAAGGCATATTGCAACAAATGCAAATAGAATATACATTTTAAATGTTTTATGTCAACATTTTATTTAAGTAATATGTTGTTGTGTGGTTGCCCCCTCCTTTTTTTTTAACTTGAACTGTTTATGTGAATTTTTTAAGTGAATGGTTTTAGGTAAATGTTTTTTGTAATTTATTAATTGGAAATGAGATGTGCTTGGTTAAGATTTCTAACCATTTTACACAAGAGGGTTGTATTCATTGAATTGTTTGTTCTGAAGAAGGCCAAAGTTTTTGGCTGAAAGCGCTTAACCTGTGGTATTAAAGGTTCATGCTAAGGATTCAGTGACTCCACTTTTTCTTGTGTTTTTATTTGGACTTGTGTTACGTTACACAAGCTTGAGACATCTGGCGCAGTTTTCTTTTCTAAAAATGGAATACATTTGAGTTTCAGACTGTATATCCTTCAGAAAATGCACATTAACACAAATCCCGTTGTTTTAGCAACTTTCTAAGTTTTTAAGAGCAATATTTAAAAGCTGTCCCTATTTTGGGGTCTTTGTTCCCCCATAATTTTATGCTTTGTCCTGATTTCTAATGCTTACAGGTTGAGAGATATGTCACTGAGTGTTCCTGTGGTGTGCAAAATGAAGATGTGTGGTTTTGCCGATTAGAGTTAGAATAAGGGGTTATTAAGAGGAAGAGATTACCGGTATGTTTGTGAATGTTCTGGAATGTGTATGTAAATTTTTGTGGAGTACAGTAAGGGCTAGGTATGGTGGTAGGTTTAGTGTTTTCTGTGTATGATGGTGTCTCTGCTGTGTTTGTGTCTGTACTACTAGGGAAGGGCTTTGATAAGGTAATTTGTAGGCCTGTGGTTAGATGCATTGGCAGGGCGAGGGTTAGCACGTATGACTAAGGTAGAACACTAAAACGTATACATATTTATATTCATGCATAATTGTTTGTGTGCAAGCATGAGCAGTTGAAGCAGCGACATGATACTGAATAACTAAATAATAGAAAGTGGTAGACATGCCAAATGAAAGGTAATGTTACAAAAAAGTGTGAAGAATATTACCATACCAAAAGCAGGCCACACCCCTTCAGAGTGGTGTCAGGTCTGTAGACCCCTCAGTGATAGCTGTGAGATGGCTCTGCAAAGCTGTTTTTCCTGGATTGTATGAGGAGAGTGAAAAACAAATAGTCTGGGCTATAGTGCCATTTACATTTACTGTGTCCTAATAGTGAAACAACTCTTTACTTCTTCCCAACCCACAAATAAGTTTTATTTCGCCTGTGCTTACTAATACACTGCAACAGTACATCCATAGTCACCCCCCAAAACAGATAGCCAGGCCTACTGGTCTTGGAGCAAAAAAGAAGTGCAGTTTATTCTTATGTAATTCTTTTTTTTGTTTCTGGCTTACGTATAAAATAAAACTGTGTACTCTTTTTGTGGGGCACAATGGTGTGCTTGTCAGACTGTGAATAGCAGCAAAAAAGATTTCACAAATTATAGTTGCTCTAGTCCAGTTTTGGCAGACTGTGAAACATTTATTTCCTTTTCAAAATAGTATTTTACAAATAGTTGCAAACAGTACACACATTTTCTTTATTTTATAGTTCGTGATATTTTGAAATTTTTTAACAGTGAAATCCTTCCTCTTAAGCTGGGGAGTTGGATCGCCATCTGCTGGAGAGCAAGAGCACAACAGTTATCAAGCATCAACTGCAATTTGGTGCAAACTTTACACGTTCTTCAGGTTAATCCCAATTTTTGCACTAGATTACAAAATATCGATGTTTTTCTTTAAAACTTATCATAATCCACCTTAATTTACTCTTACAGTTCGGAGTGAAGCATCCTAGTCAAGGCACTGATTTTTTTCCTTTTTTGTGGCTTGAATTTGAGGGGCTACTTAGGGCAGCAATGACCATAGGACTGTATCCTTTTACGTAAGATGTAGTTGTTGGAACTGTCCCACGTTGTTGCTTTAAAACAGGGTGCACATAACGTCTAAGAATTGTAATGCAGTAGGTACAAAGCTAGTCGACAACTTTTTAAAGCACATCTTTATTGCATTAATATTGCATTTATCGGTGAAAAACAACAGCAGCAACATGTGTAGCATTTTAAACCGATCTAAAATTAAAACAATTAATAAGGACATTGTTATTATTATTATGGTTGGATATTTATTTGCTCTGGTGCAACATTCCAGGTACCTATTAAAAACCTTAAATATACAGGGCTGTTCAAAAATAAACGTTAATTTTGTCTGGACATTAATAATGTTTCCATACATACACATTGTCAGTTACTCTAATATCAACAAAATCAAACCCGTTAAGAGACTTTCCTCCAGAGAAACTGGAGGGTAATAATATTCCTCATTAAAATGCACATGACTAAAAATATCAACCCCAGTCCAATCATTTGACTAAATTATATCATAAGTTTAAAATGATAGCTTTATTGAGCCACTGTATAATTTAATTTCTATGGTAACCATCCATTCGTTTTCCAACAGCCCACTTTATCTCCTATAAGGTCACGGGGATGCCAGAGTCTGTACAGTAGCCAGTGGGTACAAATCTTTGTAGCTCATTCCAGGTAAGGTAGTGGTCTTTCTCGGAACATACAAGCACACTCAGTGACACACTACATATGCACCTACATTGTGGTGCTGCAGTAGCGTTGTCGCCTCACAGTAAGACGCTGTCCGATTCCATTCTCAGCTAGAGCGTCTTCTGCGTGGAGACATGCGTGAATGGGTGTACCTTCGTTGAAGGTTGTGCGTCAGGCCTGGTAAGCTGGTACATAAAAATCAACTGCCAATCATTAGTGGACCAGAGTTCCGATGTGGTGACCCCTAACCGGGAAAAGCTGAAAGACACAAACAAACCTACATGCACTTTAGAAAATCATCAGTTTGAAAAGTGGAAGATCATCAGTTAAAGAGGTGGATGGAAACTGGAGCACCTAGAGAAAGCCCAAAATGACATGTGAAGGAGATGCAGTGTGTGCACAGGGTACTTCCCAGCTGATAAAGTTGAGAACCTCTTGATATGAGGTGGCAATGCTACTCAACGTGCCACTGTGACAATTTATACACATATTTTTCTCATGAATATTTTTGCCAAGTGGCTTTCCATGTTATGCACTACATATAGAATCCTGTCTCTAGGCTTAAGTAAAGACCTTCATTTTTACCTTTTGTGTAATATATCTTGTTTTATTTTTTTGCTACTGGGAGTATTAAAAAGACCACGGTACCGTCATTTGTAATACAATTTAGTTATTTCATCTCCTTGAAACATATGTATTTTAGTTAGTTACACTTCTTGTTGCAAAACTCCAGATTGAAATTCTTTCTAAAACTACTCATACTGGCAAATGGCCAAAATATGTTCCCTGCCCTGTTCACAAAGCCCTTTATCACTGGGCTATCACTTCTGGCCTCCAGTATCAAATAATCTATTTTAGGTGAAGCTCTGTCAGTTCTATTGTCTTTGTTGTGCTAAGCAGTCCTTTGTATTTAAGGTTTAAGCCACAAAAAAGTTGGAAGCGCATACATTTTACTTTATTTCTTCCCAGTCTTACCATCTACTTTTATTTCATCCCACATCATCAATTTAGTTCTCCTACCTTTCTAATTATGCAAACCCTTCCCCTGGGAAACCCAAGACCGGGATTCAGAAACAGGCCAGCCATGAACAGTGAAGCTGCAGCAAAATTGTTCCTTTAATATGATTGTAAATATCAGAGATTCAGGGACACATTAGCCACAATGAGGAAATACCTCATTATCAGCTAATTTGCATGTCTCTGAATCACTCCAAGTATTCATACTTAATTAGTTGCTATTATGATCCACAGTAGAACAGGGCTAGATCCAACACAAGGCAAACTAGGCAGCTACACAGGGCCCAGTAGTGGATAGCCCAGCCCATCTATAAAAACATTAAAAAATTCTGACAGAAAACCATACAACATTAAAAAAAAAAAATACGCAGTCAGCATGCAATATCTGCAGTCCTCCAGTCTCTCTTTCATTATCTCAGATTTGTGGCTTCCTGGAACTCAAAGTGCAAGCATTGTCCTTTTTTTGCAGTATACAGGATTGGATGACTGATGTGACATTATTTTGCACTACAACCTATATCCAGGAAAGTAACAAATGCCTGGATATTTTCTGCTGCAAAGGCGGGGTGTATTTGTCACTTTAGAGCAAAGTGGCAGGTATTACAGTAGACTCCCTCTTATCTGGTCTTGCTGGGACCGGACCTTAGGCTATATAAACAAATGGCTGGTTAATCAAAAAATGCATACACAATAGAATTTATAGGTTATAAATCAGCTAGAATAACATGATTTGTGTTACTATGCATTTTTCTAATTAATATGAAGTCTAAAACTCAAATTTCTGTCATTATTTAGCCCAGAAGAGGCAGAAGTATTGTTGTTCTCTATTGTCTTTTGCTAGGGCTACGGCAGAACTTTGATGGACAGTTAGACAGAGGCCGGATAAGAGGGAGTCTACTGTATGGATGCTTTTTCTGCCATTGAGCTGGAGATGAATGAACAAGCACACAGGTGTGTGTGCAAAGAATTACAATTGTCCTGAGAAGTACTACCAGTGTCAAAGAGCTTCAGTTGTTCAGAAAATACATTATTCAGAAAAATCCAAGACATATTGTTCTGGCTAAGTGACTTGGTCAAAGTCACACAGCTGTCCAGCTAAGTGACTTTCTCCAAGTCACACAGTAGGGAAATAAGGGTTGAGGCAATCGAACCCTGTACCACAGGAAAATGACTCGCAGCGTTAACCCTCTGCACCAGCTGCCAGACTGAACCAAATATTTTCTGGCAAAATGTTCTGGATTGCAGTCAGTAAAGATTAACAAGAATTATTGAGTTTCAGATTTCATATCCATCAGAAAATGCATAATAATGCAAAGCTTTTTATTCTGTCAATTTCATTTTAAGAGAATGTTTAAAATATGTTCCTGTTTTTTTTTTTTTCGGTCTTTGTATTTGATTCTTGAGCTAAAAAGTTGTGAGGTCAGAGGGGTGTTGCTGTGGATTCTACTGCCTGGTTCTGACAGCAACAAGCTGAGATATATTATTGGTCTATTATTTATGAATGTATTAATTCTCTTGATCTCAAGCTGATATCTGAGGTGCACAGTAATACAAGTAGTTGTAACTGATGGTTGTGTGTGTGTCCATGTACGCGTGCATGTGTGTGTGTGTGTGTGTGTGTGTGTGTGTGTGTGTGTGTGTGTGTGTATAAATACCTGGTTCCTGCATTCCAAAGTAGTTATCAATAGTAGTAAACAGAAGGATCGTTATGTGAGACATGTTCTTTGGGAATGACCCTTGGGTTTATTATTTTGTTGATTGTTGGCAGTGTGTTTATTATTATTTGGCTGTGAATAAACTAGTCAAACTTGAAGTCTGAGTTTAATGTTAATATTTTAACTACAAATACATTTTTAATTTAAATTCTTTTTGGAGGCACACAAGTGAGAAATGTAATGTTTTGGGTTTCAATAGTCTATCTGGTACTTAACTCAGATGAGTAAAACTAAAAGTTGTTAATGAATTGCTTCTAAAGTGCATGGTATAATTCTTCCAGCCTTTATTTTTCTACAGTGTGATTCTGACTAAGTCACTTCACCACACAGTGCTAACAGGCTTTCCCTGAAAAGGGACACTTGCATCAAATGGGCTGACCCAAGCTGTTGGCAAATGCATTACACATTGGTCTTTTGAATTCTTGCACCCTTCACGTAGCCACAAACTAGTGTTTCACTATATGCTATTTGACTGTGAATCTCAGCAGATCTGTTGTAGTCTTAATGTTTTTTTAAATAACATTTAAGTACCTTCTTATTTCTATAGAGACACTTCTGATATCACCATTATACTATGGAGACCTCAACCTTGTCAAGCAATTGGGAAAATAAAGTTTGAAAAAATGCACCTGCTATTTAGAACAGTCTCCAGCAGGAAGTAAGAAAAGAAACTGATTATTCCAAATTCAGAAAAAAAAATAGCACACTTAAAAGAGGAATTCATATACACAAACGTTTATGACAATAGCCAAAATATATACCTGGTACTACAGGGTTATTGCCACTCTGATTTTATGTAGCCATGCAATAAATTATTTATTGCATCCCTGGTTGGACATGACAATCTTTGTAAACAAGTACATGTAGCTTATGTAAGAATACATAATAGCACACAGCAATATTAAATGCTGACAGTGTATTCTGATATGATATCCACTGTCTTTATTCAAGGAGTTAGTCCCACATTTCTCTTAGCTCCTGTCATGTAATACCCAACATTCAAAGTTTAACTTTGCATAGATCTGGCAATTAGTTTATGCTTGACATATTAAATAGTGTACTTGCCTGCATCAAAACTGATACACATGTGACTTGCATATCACAAGCATAGCTTTTATAACAAATATAATTTCACAATTTTAAGATGTGTTAACTTATATAGGTATTATATATCTCACTAATTATATTAAAGGTTCTGACTGCTGTAAAGATAGCAAGCACTGTCATGCTAATTATAGCAAATTCTGTAAATTGTAAATATCGGCTTATGCTTAGCTTTTGTCTTAAAATGATACTTGGAGCAGCCCACATACAATGTTTAAGTAATTAACCAACATCCAGATACTTTCAAATGTTTAGCAGTATAAACAGAAATACATCATGGACAAAAATGTAACTGTTTCAAGGAAAAGGGACTTAATCTTCTTAGCTATCTTACAGGACAAGCACTAGTTCTTTTACAAATCCTAAATATGCAAGAGGCATCTCCAAAAAAGTAATAGGTTATTAGCACACAATACTAACTTCCTTTATGCAATAGGCAGATTAAAGTACTACAGCTAATTAGTTTACCATCAGAATGTTATTTGCAGACATAAGCAAAGTATGTCTACTAGCTAAAGTTCTACATTGGTAACTCAAACCTTCAGCTGCTCAGTCTTACAGGAAAATCCCTTTCTATCTCATGAAGAATGCTGCAAAAACCTAAAGAAACAGAAATAATGGATGTAATGTGACCGAGTCCATGGGTGCCTGTATTGTGACATCATCCAAACCAAAGCAACCATATCTGGTCAAACTATGGGTAGACATGAGACGAGTTAACAAAGTACTCCACAAGGACAGGCATGTAAGATCAGAAATTAATTTCATCATCATCATCACAGAAGTGACATAGAAGAGACACCTCACTCACCAGAAAGATCTCAAGCAGCTGTGGAGAGGGATCCAAAATATCACATACTATAAGCCACCATCCACACAATATGATGATAACCCAGACTTTTTAAATCAACTAAACGTCTACTTCACTAGATTCGAGGAATCAAATGGAACCTCACCAAAGAGACTGCCCACCAATGCAGATGCCACATCACTATGTGTCAACTTGGAAGATGAATGCAGGAAGATAAATGCAGGAACCTACATAGGGTTCACCCGGGCAAAGCAGCTGGACTGGATATAATCTCAAGGAGGCGACTTAAAGATTGTGCTGATCAGCTGGCACCAGTCTTCACAGACATTTTCAATACATCTCTCAGCCAGGAAAAAGTACCCAAATGCTTTAAGACCACTGATCTCACCCCTCTGCCCAAGAAACCATCTCCAGCATCAAAATGATTATCATCTAATTGCACTTACCTCAGTAGTGATGAAGTGTTACGAGAAAATGGTCAACGATCACATAACATTCTGCCTACCTGCTACATTTGATCCTTTACAATTATCATACATGCCAAATCATTCTACTGCAGATGCCTTAGCCTTAACACTTCATCACACCTTGGACCACCTGAAAAATAAGGACTGTTACATATGCATGTTGTTCATAGAGTTCAGCTCTGGCTTCAATACGGTAATTTGACAACAACTGCTGTCTAAGCTGAGTAATCTAGGCACAGAAAACAAAATATGCAACTGGATCCTAGACTTCCTTGACTGAAGGACCACACACAGTTTGAGCAGGAAAACATCACTCAAACTGCATCACCCTAAACATCGGGGTCTCATAAGGTTGCGTACTCAGTCCACTTCTTTTCACTGTTCTAACACATGACTGCACAGCTATGTATCAGTCAAATAGAATCATAAAATATGCAGATGAAACCACAGTAATCGGCCTTATCAAGAAGAAAGACGAGGGGGCCTACAGGGAGGAGGTGAACCAACTCGTTTATTGGTGCACTGACAACAACTTAGCACTAAATGTTGAGAAAACTAAGGAAATCATCATCAATTTTAGGAAGGAGAATAAGCCACACACCCCATCATCATCAGTGGTGCTGCAGTGGAGAGAGTAAATAGCACCAAATTCCTAGGGGTACATATTTCCCAAGACCTAAGTTGGGCCATAAACACTTCCTACCTTATAAAGAGAGACCAACAACATCTCCATTTCCTTAGGAGACTTCGTAGAGTTAACCTCCCCCCACAGGTCTTACTTAACTTCCACAGAGCCACAACTGAGAGCGTACTGACAAACAGCATTGTTGTCTGATATGGACATTGCTCTTAAGCTGATTGGAAGGCACAGGATAAGTTCATTAAACAGGCCACAAAAACCATTGACTCCAACCTTCAATCCCTACAGAACATGTATTCAAACAGATGCTGTTGTAGAACCCAAAAACTATTGAGGGATATACACCATCCGGTTTATGGACTGTTCAAACTCTTGCCAACAAGAAGCATTACAGAAGCATTAGATGCAGGACATCCAGATTCCATGACCGCTTCTCCTCACATTCTATCAAACTGCTGAACAACAAATCCATAGCCTAACCAGCTAAATGGGTAAAATATTATTTATGTGAAATATGTCATTGTTATTTTACATAACTCTCTGCATAGCTCACTTTATTCATCTCTATCTGTACTATGAAAACTGCAAACTGTAAGTTTATGGGATATATTGGTGGTAGGTAAGTTTTACATGTGTTCATTTTTATTTATTATAGTACTGTTTTTTTATATATCTTTAGGTATCTACCAGGTCTTTTCCTATTGTTGTATTTGTTTTGTTTCTGCTGTAAAAAAGCTGTCAATTTTAATAGTATCTTATTTTTATTTTTACTATTTAAATTTACATTTTTATTTAATCTATCTTCCTTCTGTAAACTGTCATTCTTATGGTACGAGCCTGAGTATCACAATTTCATGTAGTGATGAGCATTTTTTCCTCTGTGTGATCTCTATGACAATAAAGTTTACTTTATAGGTTCATAGGTTTATACTAGGCTATCTGCCCTAAGGCATTTATAAGCCTAGCCCAAAGTTTTATATGAAAAAATACTGTACCCATTAGTTTGTTGTGCCTCTGTCCAACAGTGACACAGAGATGATTCCCTACAATCTCCCATCCACAGGTCAAGATTTCTCTTGAACTGAGCCAACGAGGTGCTCTGCCTCACATGGACTGGGATTTTATTCCATAGCATAGGGAGTCTGTGAGTGATAAATCTATCCCTCCAGCACGTCCTATTTATATCTGTGCTAAGGTTTAAGTTGCTTGCTCTAGTGGTTTTGGTGGATTTGGATTTTTTGAGGTGGAGCATGTCCATTAATTCCGGGTTGGACATGGCCTTGTATGTCAGGCACATGTCACCTCTGAGCAGACGGTATGCGACTGAATAGAGCTGGAGTTTCTTCAATCTGGCAGCATAGGACAGATTTTGGAGTCCCTTTATCCTTTTGGTGAGGAACTTTTGGGGTCTCTCCAATCATATGTCGGGTGAGATGCATCAATGGGGCATTGTACTCAATCATTGGTCTGATAAGTGAAGAGTACAGAACAATGACCTCACTAGATCTGGATGTGAATCCCTTCATGATCAGGTGGGCAATGTAGAAGGTCTTTCTAACCACTTTAGCAATGTGAGTGTCAAAGAAAGGCCACTGTCAACCTGGGTCCCCAGGTCCCTGACAACCTCTTCTGTGCTTAGTGGATTGCCACCTATATGGTAGCTTGGGGTTACCTTGTTTTTCCGAAGGGTATGACTATACATTTTTGGCGTTTAACTTCAGGCCATGGCTCTGGCACCAGCTATCTGTTTCAGTCCCTTCTGAAGGATATCCGTGTCCGATGCACTTTCCACTATGGAGTTTGCAGTCGTCTGCAAACTTTGTCAGCAAGTCCTCCCATGTTGGCCTGTACTGAGAAGTAGATGCCGAACAATAGGGGCCAAGGACCGAGCCCTGTGGGACACCAAGTCTGACATAGCTCCAGCAACTCTAACCCTATGGGTTCTGTCCTTAAGCCAGTTTGCAACCCATCTTGTGACATATGGGTTTACATTTAAGCTGGTAAGTTTTTCTAGCAAGGTCAAGGTAGGCTGTATGGACTGCCTTTCCTCATCAATGGCCTTGGTGACTGTTTCAAGAAGTCGACCAAGTTCAAAAGGCATGATCTGCCGCCAAACTGGGTCGGGTCCAATGTCTGCAAGTCCTCTATATCTTTGTTTATGAGCTCCATTATGATCCTCTCCATAGCTTTGCAGACTAGACTCCAGGGTCCGAGAGGCACCGCCTTTGTGGAGTGGGACCACAGTGCCGACGCCACTCCTTGGGCACGACCCTGTGGTAAGGCTGAGATTAAACAGCTGCCTTATGTGCGGGTTTAATTCCTCATTTAGCGTGTAGCACACAGCCAGGGACACCATCCGGTCCCATTGATGCTGTGTTTTTAGCTTTAGAGAGCAGATTTCACCTGCATTTGAGATGTCTGGGAGGCTACACTGCTGGGATAGTTATCTCTCCTTTAGGGGAGAGGGGTGACGTTTGCACTGAACCTGTCTGCCAGTATGTTGGCAATGTCTGTGGGTTCAGTGATTTTTGTATCATTTTGGACTAATTCTGAGCATATCTGGGAGTTTCCATCCAGGTTCCTAACATAGCTGAAAAAGGCCTTATGATTGTCCTTTGAATCCATGGCAATTTTTCTCTCAAAATTGGCCTTAGTTGATTTTATGAGTGCTCGTATTTTTTACTAATAATGATCAGGGGTGACTTCCCTTTTATGGATTTTGTTCTATCATGTAATAGCTTTCTCCTCTTATTGTAAAGTTTGTTAATGGCTGGGGTTCACCAGACTGGACGTTTGCCCTTTGTGGAAAGAGTCTTGGTTTTATTTAGGATTGCCTGATCCATGCAGTCCTGGAGGTGTTCATAGAAGGCATTTGTAAGGGCTTCCAGAGCTTGGGTTGTGGTTTCCACTGGCTCAGGGGCCTTGAAGGATACCACACCAGTCTTGAGTAGTGTGAAGTTTGCTTTAGAGAAGTTCTTCACTGTGGTCTTTTGTTTGGGGTGGGGCGGGATGTGGATTTCCAGTGAGATTAGTTTATGATCAGATCTCACCAATGAGGGATATACTTCCGGTGTGGAGCATTTTGTCCCCATGTTTGTGATAATGAGATCTAGTATATTTTCTCCTCTCGTGGGAACAGTGACTAGCCGTTCCATGGCATTTGAATTTATGAACTCCAGGAACCGTTGGGCTAGAAAGTTAGGGCTTGAGTAATGTTCCCAGTCTATATTCGGGTAGTTGAAGTCACTCAATGTGATGGTATTTGGAGATACATTTATACCCTCCAGTGTCTTCAGGAAGGCTGTGTGGTGTTCCTGAGTTTGAGAGGGTGGCCTGTAGCATGCTACAATTTGTAGAGCAGTTTTGCCTATGGTTAGTTGCACCTGGATGGTTTGTTGCCACCAACCTGGAGGTGTGGGTATCCTTTATGAATATGGATACACCCTCCTTTTGTGGTGTGGTCCGGGTTTTGGGGCGGAACATGATATGAGGTAAAACCTAATAGTGCCGGGTGCTCTCAGGAGCCTTGAACCAGGTTTCAGTTACAGCACAGACATCAATGTTCTCCATACTGAGAAGGGCCTCGAAAGGCATTTTGAGATTTAGACTTCTGGCATTGAGCAGCATTACCCTCAGTTTCTTCCCATTTTTGTTTTCTAGGGTGGTAGGTTTAGAATTTGAGCCTTGCCTAAAAAGGCACTATGGGGTGGCAAGAGCCTTAGCCAATATCCGGAATCCCAGGGTGACAGGTGCAAGCCGTCCCTTGTGAAGCAGTGTGGCTTGTCAAGCATGTCATCCCAGGCAGACAGACACTGGATCCCCTTTGAATGACACCAGACATTAAGCCAATTGTTAAAGCTGATCATCTTGTCTCTATATTGTGGCATCATTCTTGGTGAAGGAAGGATACTGCTCAGGGTCAGGGTCATACCTGCCTGGGCTACATAATCAGAGAGCTCCTCTATGTCTCTTTTCATGTAGTCCAGGGAGGTACTGCCAAGGTCGTTCACACCAGCATGGGCAATGACTGTGTCATATTTGTACTTGCCGTGGAGTGACCCGAGTGCTTGTGTTATGTGGCGGATTTGAAGTGAATGTTGCAACAATATTTCCAAAGTTAATTTTTAACTTAGGATGCCACCAACATAATTCATGCTCTGTAGCAACATCATATTTTCTAAACATGTAGGTCTCAGCCATTATAAGAGCTTATATATGGAATAAATTAATTATCTGAAATATTTCAAATTTTATAAAACAAGGTACCAAAAGGAATTCCAAATGCCAAAAACTACAGTGATGACATCATAACCTATGGAGGTGCAAAGCAGGAGATGCATATTGCAAATGGAACTCAATGTTATTTATTTTTATTTATTTATCTTTTGACTGGGTTAGTCTCAGTGGGCTATTTACCTCTTTTCAGGGGAGATCCATGGCGGTATTTATACTAGTAGACAAAACTTGGCCAGAGCATCGAGGCACTTCCCCTTCTTTTTTCATTGTGAGGGGGATTGTGTTTGCTGCTAAACTTCCTGCTTCTGTTCCTAGTGTGGAGACACTTAGGAGTAACCATGTGATAGCAGTGTGGTTCTGTCAGTTGAACAGAAAACTGCTGAAAAGCAAGTTTGTTTGTGTCTTTTGGCTTTTCCTGGTTAGGGGTCGCCACAGCGGAACTCCAGTCTACTAATGATTGGCAGTAGAGTTTTACATGCTGGCTTGCCGGGCCTAATGCACAACCTTCAATGAAGGAATGCCCATTCATGCATGTCGCCACACAGAAGACGCTCTAACTGAGAATTGAACAGGCAACGTCTAACTGTGAGGCGACAACGCTACCACAGCACCACCACCGCAGTCTAGTGAATAGTACAAATAGTCTGCATCAAACCTCAAGATTTTGAAGAAGTTGTTGTAAGTGAAATTGCTTCTGGAGGTTTGCCTGATAAAAAAACTTTTTATTTATTTATTTATTTTTTTTTAAACAAAGGTGATCCTGGAGAAGAGTCTGAGATTTCGTGGTTGGACATGATGGAAAAGGATTTCAGAATGAGCAGTGAGTTGGTGAGAGGAAAATGAGTCATGAGTTGGATGGACATAAGGTTACAGATGGGATGCAATCTAGAACATTCTGTTCTTTTGCAGCTGGAAGAACAAAAGGTACTGTAAACTTTATTAAAAAGTAAAAAAGTTCTTTTCAGATAAGAAAGAAGAAATAATAGACACATATATTGTGTGCTTAGTGTTACCTTTGATTTATGATGCAAAAGACATTAGATCCTTGAGTCATTTGGAGAAAGGGGCATTTTGTGACTTAACATTTGAGAATGAAGGTAATTTTTGGATTGTTTGCAAAAAGAATAACCAATATAATGTTGATCAAAATTATTAATAAAGTATTGTAATCTCTAAAAGTAATAATGATGTACTGGAAAAACAGGAAAAATATGTTAATGAAAAAGAGGATGACGTAATAAAATATGTTATATTTCAGGAAGATGAAGGTAACTGCACTAAAAAAGTTGAAAATTAAGAAGAAGAAATTGAAAGTGATAAGTCAGTTTTTGTGAAGGGAGTGTGAAGGAAAAGAAATTTGATAGGTGCTAGGGTAAGGGTGAGGAAAAGAAGATATAAAAATACATTACCAAAGACTGAAAAGTAAGGAGTAATTTTAGATACATTTCACTTAATGAAAATAGTGACAAATCCGATTCTGAGGATCAAGGAATAGTTGTACATCAACTCAGAAAAATTATTAAATTGGGAAAGAATTAAAAAATCAGAAAACTTAAATTTAAAATACCTTCCTTAAACTTAAAAAGACAGAAAAGTAATAATTTTAGAGTGCTTTCAGTAAATGTGAAAAGTATTATTAATATTGTAAGAAAGATAAGTACTGGGAGGGTGTGCTAAATGAGATGTATATATTATTCTTATAGCAGATGTAAGATTCCTGATGAGTGAAGAAAGATTGTAAACAGAAAAACTGTGGGTGGAAAAATAATATGTTATTTAGAAAATGAATGTTGTTCTTGAGTGGCTGTAATTGTGTAAGAAAAAAAACAGTAAATATATTAAATGTAACATTGGTAAGGATGGGAGGGTTAACTGTTGTGGAAGTGAGGTAGAGAGAATATATTTAAAGAACTATATCATTATATGCATATAGAAATGGTAAGGAAAGAGAAAATCTGTTTCATCAAGCATTAGAAGGATGTTAAATAATACAAGAAGTGATAAAATGTAGTAAGTTAGCCAATGGACTTACAGAAGAAGGGCAATTGGAGCTGAAAATGATTTTGTACTATTGGAAGGTTTGGATATAACAAAGGGTAATACAGTAGAGAAAGCTTTTTGAATAATTTAGCAGAATAGATGGAGGTGATGGAAGAAAGGGAGTATATTAAAACAGGAGAGGGACTAGAAAGAATAAATGAGAAATTATGGGACAAATGTGGAGAATGGGAAGCATTGCAGTTATGGAGGGATCATATAACCATGAAGAACTTTTATAAAAATTGGTCTGAATGATGGATTAAATTTAAAAAATATAAAAAGTGTTGTTTCAAGGGCAGGATGATGTAAAAAATAAGTGAAATTAAAGTATGGAAAGATGTATAGACATATATTGTAGAATTTAAAGATGAATACAAGAGGGTATTATGATATGGAAAAACAAATGTATAAAAATAATTGAGAACAAATAAGACAGTACTGTTTAAGTACATATATTATTTACAAAGGTGAAAGGAGGAGGTATCTGCATATTTGAGTAAAATTGTACAGGAGGATATTAGTGCAATGAAGAAAATTAAAAATGTAAGGTAAAAATACAATAACAAATTATGAGTATTTTAGTACAGCATGTAGATAACATATATAACTGTAAAAAGAGAGAAAAGAAGAGAGAATGGAAAGTAAAAATAAATAAAGAGCAAATTAAGGAACAATTTTTAAAATAAATTATTTATCGACTTTGATGAAGTACTTAGGAAAGTAAAGGTTGATTCAGCATTGGGTCCAGATAGTATAGTGTATGAAATGTAGAAGGAATTAAGGGACTGGAAAAGAGTGCTTTGTAAATATTTTGAATGAATGACTGAAATAAGGGTTTGTTTTTATAGAGTTATGTAGTGGGATATTAAAATTTATATGGAAGAAAAGAAATAATTAAAAATGAAGGCTTGTCACATTAAATAACACAGATTAGAATAATACTGAGTAGAATTGAATATATATATATATATATATATATATATATATATATATATATATATAGTATAAAATGGAAGGGATACCAGGAATTATTATTGGTGGTTAGAGAAATTGTGGATGATATAAGTAAAAGGGAAAACGTAAAATTTATGGTAGGTGATATTAGGCATTTGATACAGTAGGAGATGATGCTTTGTGGAAGGTTTCTGGTAAAGTATGGAATAGGTAATAGAATTAGGAGAGTATATATGTCAACATATCACAATAATAGTGTGATAGTGTTAGTGAATGGTGGCTGAGTAAAGAAATATGCATGAATTGTGATGTAAGACAAGAATGTCCTTGAATGGAATATTGTTTGCATTAGTAATAAATGTGGTAGTGGGTGAAGTAGCTTATAAGAAGAAAGATGGTAGGTATGTGATGTGAAAGGAAGTGATGATTCCAGTAGTTTTGACATATGCAGATGATATAGTAGTGGTTGCTAAGAATAAAACCTGCATAAACCATTTACCCATTGGTAATGAACCAGGAAAGCGCTTTGTCATTCTTCTTGTTTAACTTCTGGTTTTGCTAAGAATAAAACATGGAAGAGGGAAGTGCTGGTTTGTATGAATGTATGTTTAAAGGAAATGGGAATGACCTTGAATAAAGATAAAAGTAAGTGTTTGAGGTGATTATGTGAAAATTGGAGGGGTGTATTATACAATGAATGAATGAATACATAAATTATTTTTGTTAGGAATAAAATTGGGGGAAATTATGTAGTTACAAGACAATGGGAGGATTTGATAAAAGAAATGAAAGAAATATCTCTTATATGGCGAACTTTTAGGTTAACATTCAAGAAAAAGGTTTGTCTGGTGAATTCTGTTTTAATTGGAAGAATAGCATATATGTCAAATGATTTTATGATCCCAGAAAAATATGAGAAAGAAATTGTGTAATTAGCATTTTCTTGCATATGGATTTTAATATTAAACCCAGTGAAAACAGGTGTGCTGTATATGAATGAAGATGAAGGGAGGACTGTGTTATTAAATCCAGTTGTTTATTCTGCTTCTTTTAACCTTTATAGAGTATTAAAGTGGGTAAATGAAGAGAATGAGAAATTTATAGTGAAAATACTTAAATAGAAGTACAGAACATTTGGGAGAGGATGAGAATAAAAAAAAAGAGATAAAGATTATATGAATTAAAATTATTGATTTAGAGAATTGATCTATATGGTATAATAATATAATGAAACAATATTATAATGTAAATCCATGGGCAGATTTACCAGAAGAAGTGATGAAAGTCATTAAAGTAAAGAAAAAAAATGGAGTACTAAGATATGTAGAGTGTCTGGATTTCCAATGGAGACTGGTAACAAATAAGTTACCAGTAAAGGGGAGTATGTCATATAAAAAGAAAATTAAAAAAGTATGCTTATTTTGTGGGGAGGAAGTGATAACAGAGCATTTTTTTTAAAATATAAAAAGAGCGGTTAAACTCTGGAGAAAGTTGTGTGAAGAAATTTTATTTTGAGAATATTAATGATGTAAACAATATAAATATGAATATGATTATGTGTGGATAATAGAAGAAGAAGAAGAAAGAATATGTGAGAAGGGTAGATAAGAATTTATTTTATATAACATGGGTAATTTCAAACAAAAAAATGAAATTTTGTTTAATGGGAAATGGAGTTTGGCTGATTTATTGCAAAAAGAATTGTGGTTGTGGAAGGAGTGGGGGGTCAATTATGGAAGACGAATAATGATAATGTTGTATAGGAATGTGTAGATATGTTCTGTAAATACATATATTTTGTAAATATGTAAATGATTTTTTTATGTTTTTTTGATTAAAGGGCTCCTAGACTTTTCAGTAGGTGCCATGGGATCTTTTACATACACCTGAGCTACCACAGACTCAAGCAGACAGGACCATAGTTTAATGTCTCATCTGAAGGACAATGCATTCAGGAGTGCACCTCCCCTTATGCTGTACTGCAACATCAGCATTTGAACAATCTGGTGTGGGAATAGAACCCTCAGCCTTCTGCACCAAGGGCACCATTGACACTGAAAAGGATACTTGCATATACAGATCCTAAAATGCAAAACTCCACAGGACACATGTTGCATATACTTTTCATCCTCAGATTTACGTATACTAATACAGGTGTCATAGTAGCTGTACTGAGTGCTCTTCCTTTTTTAAGTTTCTGTGTGACTTGGAGTTAATATGTAAGAGCTGGAAGGGTATAACGGGTGTAACCCTCTTACAAAATAAATGTCTGCTACTTTTATATATTTTTATAAAATTGGTACAATTTTAGTTTTGGTTCTCTGATTATTTGAGAACAGAAATATATCAAGTCATAATTTTGTGGATTGAATATTTGTGAACTGCATTTCCAAAATATACCCAAAGCAGGAATGTGGCACCAACTAAATAATACCCAACATACTATTACAGTGTGGGTTAACATTAAGTGGGTCAGTCTAGAATATTATGGACTTGTCTTTTTAAGTAAAGGCACATCTACTGATTCCAAAAAGGTTAAAAGTCATATTATCTTCAGGTAACATAAATTAAGTCAGGAACTTACTGTGCATATTGAATTGCAATTCATATTTTAAGACTTTGGCACAGACATGATCCTACTAAAAACACTGAATAAATTGATTCAGAATTTGTTTAGACAAACATGTATCAGATAGGCCAAGACAATGTAAAGGACGGTTTATTCCTAGAAACAGCAATGACCAACTTTATCCAGTTGAATGCATGGCAAAATTTGAAACAGATGCTAGTTTAATTGTAGGTGTGTCAGTCAAATATAAAATGGAACAAAAATGTCATCACTTGTGTAAGCGGGTCACTTACATAGGTAGTGAAAAATATAAACAAGTCAAAATAGATGCGTTGACAGTTATGTGGTTATCAGAGAATTTCTATTTTTACCATTGTGAAAGAGCATTTATCTTACTGAACTGACTATAAAACATTAAAGACCATCTTCAATAACTCTAAATGCAAACCACCATTAAGTATGCAAAGGGCAGTAAGGCTAGCACCACAGAACACATAATTAGGTGGAATATAGGAAAATGACAACATTGCAGAGTATCTCTTTAGACAGTCATTGCAAAGTGCTGATAAAAGTGAAGGTGTAATCCAGGGAACAAACAAACTGAAATCTCAAAACACAAACTGAATGCCACACTGCTCTGGTCTAACCACTAACTTTTATAAAAATCTTTTTAATGAATTAAGCACTTTCATCTTACCGAATTGTAAAACTTCATTCGATCTGATGATTATGTTTTGAAAAGTGAAAGTGTGATGAGTTGACACAACAATATGCAAATATGACAACAGAATATGCAGTTTCCAGAGCACTCACACTAACAGAGTCAGAGGAAGAAATTAAAATGTATTGTACTACAGAAAGTGAAGTAGATCTGTATCAATATTACCTGGGATAAACGGGAAAGACTGATCCAGATGTTACCAATTATGCATGTCACAATGATAACACCACCAGTCCAGCATAAGGAAAGTACCTATTTAAAAAGTTAAGGCAGATTGTCCCTGCTTCTTTACAAAAAAGCCATTAAGTTATCTCAAAAATCTCATCTAAGTGTTATAAAAAATAAAGCACTGCTAAGGACAAAATCTGGTTCCCTTTTAGGGATTGTATAATAGAGGACAATTCTGGTTCCTTTCTGTGGATTATATTACAGAAAGAATGATTGATAAATGTGATAAGAAAATACAGTCAGAATACCACTTTATCAGATGCCAAACTCCCAAAGTACTTTTTGCCAGGCAGTAGCACCGATTTTAACCAGCAACATGTATCTTCTTGATGTTGTTATGAAAAGTCCAGATCATGATAGAATTAATGCCGCCCACCAAATTTTATACTGTTGCAGCAGTAACACAGAGAAATTTTATCAGTGTTTGGCGTTCTCAAATTTATCAGTTCAGACATTGGACCAAATTATTTGGACCCTTTTAGATGTGACTAACATGGCTGACAACCTGTACAGCAGTCAAGCATCAAATATGAATGCTTTGCATAAGACCATTTTAGCATAGTGATACTTTGTAAGTTCCCAGTAGTATGACACTAATGTAATGTGGCTGGCTGTATGGTTGGTGCAAGTACATCAATGGCAGGCTTACCTACCAAGTATCATGCATAATAACATGAGCCTACGAATTGATACACTCTAGTGCCATAGAGGTATAAAGCCCTGACTATGGTCCAGCCAACCTGAGTTCAGTTAATGTCTCAGTTAACTATCAGAGTGGTAGGGAGGAATGGGTATTACCACCCCTGGAGAGAAAGTAGTTCTGTTCATGTCTCCTGTGACGATCCCTAGTGAAGGCTGGAGATGGTGCAATTGGGAGGCTTGGTACAAAGTGGGTATAGGCTGGTGGACAGTGGTTGAGCTGCTACATAGGCAGGGTGATATGTAGCACATCCCCATTACATGTACCACAGAGATCAACAGGGAGGGGAGAATAACTGGGTAGGTCATAAAGTGAGCCTCTAATGGATATAGACAGACAGGTCCACAGTACACCTTTAAAAACCATGCCAGGCCCAGCCCTGTACTGGAGAAAGTCCAGTGAGTTAGGAGCTAGTTGGTTGACCAGGTAATGGACATGAAGCACAGGGTAGACAGCTGTAGGATGATATTGAGCAGAGGAAAACCTCTGACCCCCCTCCCCAAAAAATGAGTTTATGAATGCTAATGATTCCAATATACGAATGTAGGGCATAGCTGGTCAAATGACTGGCTATGCCAACATCCACAATATTGACATTATGACAATGAAACACCAAACATCAACATATTCTGTGCATGCTCCAGGGATTACCCCAGAGAACAGTAAAATGCATGCATGTGTTTTTGCAGGTTGGTGAGCCTCCCCTTACCTACCTACACCTCTGGTAATTACATATACTAGCTCTGAGATCACACAATCACTGGGGAAGGAGAATATTCCCCTACTCAGGGATTGTTGATCATGGACGCCTGTCAGCCATTTGAATCAACCAAATGGTATCGACCAAACAGATGCCAATGTAGCTGGTCATTCGATCAACTGCCCTAAACCTCTCTCTCCATATATATATATATATATATCTGATATATATCTGATGTCCCCACTCTGGGCCAGTAATCGAGGAGCCTGAATCCTCACCACTGACAGTAGAGAGGGATGTTCATTTGGAATACAAATAGATACACTCAGTATTTCCAGATGCAGACCTCTGTGCATCAAGCACAATTTCCCTTAAGAGCACACAGAGAATACAGTCAACTTGGGGTCTGAATTTCTCTATATCTGTCTCTCTCCAGGTCCCCAGTAAGACTCCCCACTGGCACAGCTTCAGATTTAAGTCCTCAGCCAAGTGCCCAAGCCAAGCCCTCCACCATTCTCTCTGTGAAACCAGTGCTTCGTGTCCCTGCTCCAAGTAGTTGATACACATGCTTTGAGATCTGATTTGCACACACACACATCTGGGAAAGGCTGGCATAGGTTTACTAGATATTGCCCCTTCTGCCCAGACTATAATGTAGTTTCACAACCACCAGTCAGTTACTATAAGGCTCTTAAAAGGGTATTCAGTTATACTGAGTGAAGTTAATATTAATACAAATGGTAATGTTGACCAAGCATTAAAGCTTTCAGGGATGGCCAGTTATCACCAGATAAATATATGCAAATACTCTCAAAACTTAAATATTTTTCTAAAAGGGCTAGCCACAATGACAAGTTTAAAAATATTCAATAATAAATAATAGAAGAACAAGAATATACTAATTAGCTATTTATAGTAAACACCAGAGTTTCAGCCACAGGAAATATTGAAAATAACACAGTTGGAAAGATTCACACAGTTACAGAAAAACAATACTTAACTATTTCCACTATATTTTCCTAACTGGTTTAAAAAAATTACTATCTCTGGTCACTTACTAGTGCAGGGCAAGATAAAGTGGGTGAGTGGTCCTTGTTGTCAGATCCAAGACAGAATATAGAATACTGAGAGCAATCTCCTACTTGTTGTTGTTGTATCTTTCGGCTTTTCCCGGTTAGGGGTCGCCACAGTGGAACTCCGGTCCGCTAATGATTGGTAGTAGATTTTTACGTACCGAGTTGCCAGCTCTGACACACAACCTTCAATGAAAGTACGCCCATTCACGCGTGTCTCCGCACAGAAGATGCTTTAGCTGAGAATCGAACAGGACAATGTCATACTGTGAGGTGACAATGCTACCGCAGATATTATTTCTGGCTTACAGAATGACATCACACACATCTGGTCATCTGACTATGTTCCCCGCACTATACCCATCACTAGAAGCTGCCATGTTTTAGCACCTAAATGTCAATAACACACACACACAAGAGAATTGCACAGATCTGGTGTAGCTGCTGGAAGTCATAAAACCATAAAACACTTCCCCTACTTCCTACAGCAGGTAATAAACCATACTTTTTACAGACATTGCATCTCTTGCTTCATTCATAACCATGAGATAACATCTTTATGGTTATGAATGAAGCCAGAGATGCAATGTCTGTCTTCATAACCATGAGATAACATCTTTATGGCCTAGGCCTAGTAGTTTAATTTTCTTACTATTTTTGAAGTTTGAGATTAACCTCTTCTCTTCCAGTATCCTCTGTCAAAACATATACATTTAATTCAGTTACAATAATACACGTACATTTATTTTCTTTCCAGCAGGGCACACTGTTAATATATTTTAACATAAGCAATGTTACACATACATTTTTAAACACAAGCATCTGTACAAACCAGTTTGATAAACAAATGACATAATTCTTTACTAAATTCCAGCTAGCCGTGCTGTCATATATTACACATCCACTTACATCCACTGCACCACTTCTTCTGGCATGGCTGGCAGTACCTGCTATCGTCACTATATATATGTGTATATATATATATATATATATATATATATATATATATATATACTATATATATATATATATATATATATACATACACACACAAACACACACACACACACACATATAGAGAGAGAGAGAGAAAAACGCTCCATATAATCAAATGGTTATAATGTCAACCTGTTTTTACACTAGGAGAAGAAACTGAATCTCATTTGATTGCTTCTGTTGGCATTGTCTGTGTGAGATTGTGCACAGTGGAGATCAGAGAATTTGCCCTTTCTCCACTGTAGAGCAATCTCTGAGTTGGTTTTTGCATACCCCCACAAGGGGAGTGCAGGGGGGGTTGATCCCATTGCAGAAAAACTGAGGCTTTGGCCTTCGATCTTTCAGGATTGATGTTTAGCCATTTGAGATTTGTGTACTTCGATGTTTCAAACTACATCCATATCTGTCTATATATATATATATATATATATATATATATATATATATATATATATATATATAGCAAAAGTGGGAGGTAGTGCTGCTGGCAATTATATAAATGCAAAAATGAAATGACCATCACAATGCAGACTGTTAAAATAAACATGCTTTTTATTCTGGTGTATTAGTTAATATTATTAATGAAGATGTATATGACAGACCTGGAACACAACCTCTTCTATGACTGCTGGAAACAAAGATGTGCAACTATAATTTAAACATAGCACTTCAAGTAACTGAATCAGATGTGAATGAAAGCATGCATGAACAGATTTTCATGTAGTGGTTGCTTGCATTTCTCTTAAATTGATCAAACTGCAAGTTCTTGAGGTATCCTATTTTATGTGAGTACAGTTAATGGTCAGAATGAAAGGCAAATTATTAAGCAAAATGAAAAGAATAATGAGATGAACAGCAGAGAATGTCCGTTCTCACCAGCTTTTGGGGTTAAGAAACAGTTACAACAGCTTGATGACCTGGCTGTCGTATAGAAAATTAATGATCAAGCACCTGGGGTATAATGGATTTTAATGCCACCTAATCCACCTTATCTGAATGAAGCCGAAACCTGTATATGTGTTGCAGACAAACACATCACCCACAGTAAGTGATGAATTGTTGACTTTAAATAGGTCAAAAGTGTTAAGTCAATGCAGTAAGCTGTACCTTAAATCTGATTATCATCTGCTAGAATTGCATCTTGTAGTAGAAATATAACCAGATGTTCTACGCATGAAGACATAAGAAGACAGGATAGTTTAAAGTATGAGGTAAGTTCTGCAACATAGTTTTTAAAATGTCACTCAATAAGAATTTAAGGAATATTCCATTAGAAATTACACTGATATTATTTGCTTTCCCTACAATATATATGAACAAAATGATATACAAATTGTTCAGTTAGTCACATCTGATCAAAAATACAATTTGCCATAAAATTAGTCAAACTCCTCAAAACATGTTTTGCAGTGGAACAAGCTCTTCTTGCACTCCTATAGGGAGCTACACAGTCACTCCCCTTCACTTATATATACACCTAACTCTGTAAAAATACAGTAGTGTGGAAAGTAGAAAAAACACAAGACATAAAAGCATGCAAATTACTAGTAATGCATATAAAGTTACGCGTTCCCATTCGAGGAATATGGCACATGCTGCAGATGACAACATATTTATTACGTGAAAAGTAATAAAATATGATCCAACTCCTTTCCAAATTTACCCTTGTCTTTATCAACAGCTACAAAAGAACAATAATCCGCATATACACTGCCCATCCTTTCATATAATTATATTTCAGCTTCATTATTTAAAATAACCCAACTCAATTAATTTGAAAAAAGACAGGGTCAATATGTATATTCAGATTAAGGTGAATGAGATGTCTGCTACATTTTTTAGGAAGGGTCAATAGTGAAGAAATTGTTAAAAACAGAGAAATGTAAAGAAAATGGACACACAGTGCTACAATAACCATTACAATACCCAAAGTACAGTTCACACAGACAGGTGAATACATACATCACCAATATGAAGCAGGTGAGGCACAGGAAATACCTCAAAATGAAAACTGTGCAGATGAAAACCATTAATTGATACCAAACTATTGTACAGCAAGCAGTTAAGAAATCAGTCTTAAACACACAAGAGGCAACAACTAATTAAGTATCCCATAGTACCCACACCACTCTGAAATACTTATAAATGACAAATGCATGCTACATGTATAAATCGTATATCTAAAAAAGTGCCAGTTATTTAATAGTAGTTACAGAGCTAACCACAGCTTCTGGCAGCCAGTCAACTCTTTTTCAGTTTTCCTGTGTTCATATCAGTTTCCATGTTTACAGCTGTGACAAGGAGCTGTATCCTTCCAGTATGAGTAATTTAATTTTTACTCGTATATTCTGCTGAGTTCTGGTTTCTGACAGTGTCTTCTCTAGGTATAAAAAGAAATACGAGAGTAGGGTGCTACACATGCACTACTGTATGCAGCAATATACCACGTAAGGTATTTAGTGTCACATCAATTGATAAGATGTTGAGTATTATGTAATTTATTAACTGCCCGAGGTAAGACCAGTATAGCACGTAAAATCTGGGTCAACAAATATATGAGACCCAACAGAGTCAATAGTGTGGTATAAAGTCATCTGATACATTAAATGAGTAATTTAACTTGGGTTCAAAGCTATTGAATGATTGTATGAGGACCTCAGATATGGGGGCTTAAATAACCAGTCAAAATTTTGGGAAGAAGTTTGGATTTTTACATTCAAATTTACATGCAACTCTTAAAGGAGATGATTAACAAAAAACAACTTTTCTGGTGTACAGAACACAAAGAAACAGTTTTACGTGTTTTAAAGGTGTTAGTTTCATTACTGAAATTGATGTTTTTATACAGATTTACTGAATTAGTTTTACAAGTTAGAAATATATTTATTTTCAATATTATCTATTTTAAGAACATTTATTTTTAATTCTTCATCTAGATGTCCTTCTTACATACATCTGCTTCTACTCGGTACAGTACTATTTGAGATCTCAAAATGTAACTGCTGTGCAATTGTACTAGTAAATAAATGTATGCATGCATCAGTATAAACATTAATGTTAGAACTCCACCTCTAATGTCTTTCATCTTGTGAAAATACGGAAATAGCCATGCTAATCTGTCTTGTTTTTTTTAACGTCTGAAAATATGGAAACAACTTTACGAATATAATCTAGTCATATACAATGTAATGAACTATTCACACTCAAATACTCTGAATATTTTCTCTTCTTTTTGTAATACTTTTCTCTGCATCTAAACTGTCACAGCTTTATGACTGTCTCTTAAGGATTTAACATTTCTGATTAAACAGTATTTTTCTTTAAATAATCCACTCTTTAAACATACATATATGTCTTTGTCTTTGAGCCTGGAAGTGATTGAAAAGTTTTTTTTTTCCTGTGAGCAGCCTGCCTATCCAGTAAAGAAATGTAAAATAAATACATTCATGCATAAATAAATAAGTACATTTTATTTTTCACTTTTCTTAGTTGTACATTTTGGGCGACATCTTTTGGATAAAATGAAAATTACATGTGATTTTCATAAAGTTGATAATGTTATATACAAATGGAATGATATTATATTTTAGAGCAGTTTTAAAGTTGTAAAGTAACAGCAGACAAAACATGTAAAGAGACAAAATGATTTATAATAGTGTATTCTGTTAAATTAGTAATGTAAAAGCTTGGCAGATTTCAATTTCAAACACTGTGCCTTTGTTACTTGTTGTGTAATTTAAATCAATTATTTAAGGCGTTTGAATGTAGCTATGGGCAAAACTGGTAAAAGTTTTGAGTATATGTTATATATTTTGCACAATAAATACATTGTCACGTAAATGCAGTTGTGTAGCCAGCACCGTGTTATAGAGGGACAAAGCCCTGACTACAACCCAAGTGAACCAGATTCAGTTAGTGTCTCAAGCATCTGAGCGCTGGCAGAGAAAGATGGGTGTGCCCATCCTGTAGGGAAGGTGTTCACTTGGGTATATATCATGGTCAATCCCTGGCAGAGGCATCAAGGCACTGTCTTTAAGGGGAGTATAGGCCGAGTTGCTGTGGAGGCTGACAAGCCAGCATACCCCATTGTACCTCTTCCCTGGATGTTCAAAAAATGCACATAGTGGGAAGAAGCTAGGACATAATAACAACCCTCTCCAGTGGTAGTATGTCACCTCCCAGTGGTAGTATGTCACTATAGACCAGGCTGAGGCTAAGATGGATCGGGTAACTCCAATAAATGAAGAGTGGAGCTGTTGGCAGCTTATAATCAGCTGTAGAGAGCAAAAAATGTACATGTAGCTGTGCATCATTTTCTAGTGAAAGAAGGAAAATCTGTAAAAGAGTGCAGATGGTTCTCACACACAAAGTGATCCTGTAGTACATAGGGAACAGTAGCCAAAAGATTTGGACATACACGCTGAAAAGTAACACTGAGAACATTTAATTGGGAAGTTAGAACTCGACCACATTTAGATTGATGACTTGTAGGGAAGTTTAACATTATAGACAGTACAAAATTATACTACAAAAAAAATTATAAATTTAAAAAAAATTATACTACAAAAAGCCTGATGAAATTTTGAGACAAGTGGTAGAAAGTTAATGTGCTGTGCTGACTCTGAGCAAAAATAAAAGAGTATGTGATAATTAGTACTGACGATTTTTTTCCATTTTTTAAGAAAAGAGGTAATATGGTATCCTGGTGGTAGTCAAAGCCAATGTTCTTTCATTACTGTTCTGTAGTTTATTTTACAGCAGGACAGACTCATGGGTAAGTCATTTGAAGGGATGCATACATGAGTAAAATGTGGGTGAGTTTAGAAAGAAGCTGAGTCTCATGTGTGAATGTTTTGTAAAGGACTGTTTTGCTATAAGCACACTTTGTAAATTCTTCATAAAGTAACATGTTGATCCCCATGGTTCTCTAAAATGTAGACATTTCAAGGTGGTGAGGATCCAAACGTCTGCTATAAGAACAAGTGCCTTTCTTTCATGGCCTGACTGTGACTGTGAGATTAGTATTACTCAGCACCATCCAAGGGTGTCATGTCACAGGGATTGGGGCCTCCCTGTCATGCGGTAGTTGCTCAGTAGTTGGACTGTCATCTCCAAATGGTAAGCAGGACCTGTCTTCCTAATATATACTAACTAGGGCTGTTTTGTGTAATGCAATATTGATCAGGAACAAGCCTTGTATTATATCTGACTTGTTCCATACTGACAAATCTGTGTGCATTAGGGAAACCTGGTTGAACAAGAGTCCAGGGCTATGTTTTTTGGCATGTATCCTGCTAGGTTATCATGTTGTTCACAGCCCTAGGTGGGAACCTGAGTGGCTGTTTGTTATTCATTGAGCTTGGAACTGACAACAGTTGATGCTGGAGGATCTAACTCTCTTGAGTATATCCTTAAGATAGGAATGTATAGACCACTTCTTGTGTAGCATCCATCAGGGTACCCTTGAATGTTTCTGCGTGAACTGTATGAGTTTGTGGATCTCCTCATCAACATAATTCATTCATCTTCCCAGTGATTAATCCTGGTGAATTTTAAAATACTTGGATCAAGGATGAGAACTGTGAACCTGCCATGGGGCTATTTGGTTTAATGTAGGCCTTCTGCTTCACTTGGGTGGTTTCCTCTGTGGCTCATTCTCTGGAACCAATCTTCAAGTCTGGTCCTGAGAGCAATCATTTGCTGTTGGAACCTATTTCTTGGTCAGACCACTACCTTGTCCATTCTTGGCTCGTGCTACCCTAGTTTAGCGTTAGTCAGGCGAAGGGATTTGATATTCATAAACACAAATGCTCTGTGCACAACTGACCTGGGTGTGTTGATTGTGACTTATTTTAATGCTGTCTTATGTTCTGGATTTTATTTTCCCCAGGTAATACATGCTCTAGAGCCTTCACTCAATATGACCCTTGTTTTGATCATGAACTGACCACAGATGGAGTCAAATGTGCTGCTGGTGGCTAAATATTTTTCTGCACGAACATTATGTTTTATTCTCATTGAAGATGTCCTAGAAAAGTCTGTTTTTTTAGTCAAAAGAGCTCTCCTATATCTAATCATCTAGCATCTCTCTCTTTCATATGTTTAACAGGCTGTGCCATGTAACCTCTCTAGCCACTCAATCTTTGTATCTGCCTGATGTGTATTTTCCTTGGAGGACTGTGAGATTTTTTGCAGGCAAGGTTTCTTATATTAGACATTTATTTCCACAGGATACTTCCACTCAGCATTGCTAGTTGTCAGTGTCGGTTGATTTAGACTTTTGCTGGATGGAGTCTGATTATGTCAGTTACAGGTTCACAGAAGTTGTTCAGGTATGTGACTCGCCAGTTATTGTGCATTACATCTCAGCCTTTTGATGCCATTAAGAACTTGGCCTGGATTCCCCAGTGCCTATGCTCAGTCATTCTCTGAATGGTTTCTCCTCGCTGAGGACCAGAGTCTTTCCATCTGTACTAAAACAGGACTTGATTACTCCAATCCATATGACACCATCTTTGGATGCAAGTGTTTTATACACTCATTGTTCAGTCTCAAAACTTCCATTTATTACTAAGGTCACTGAGAAAGTGGTCTACTCACAGCTGCATTTACCTCTGGCTTTACATGTCTTATAAAATTCTTATTTGTCTGGTTTTAGGCCCAGGCACAGTATAGAGATAACCTTCATTCAAGTGGTTAATGACCACCTGATTGCAAGAAATCAATGCCAATGTTCCATCTTGGTCCTATTTGATTTTTTGGCAGCTTTTGAAATGGTGGGCCAAAGTTGCAGCTAGTTCATTTGATGCCCTGGGCAATCACCTGAGAGGTGCCCCATCAACCTAAACTTGAGACTTGAGTCAAAAAAACAAAGTCCTCCAAAACTGAAAGTGAATTCTACACAGTTCTACAACTGTAGAAAAAAGCTTATACTAGCATTTGCTACTGATATGAGATGGGTTGCCAACTGGCTCACAGACAGAACCCACACTGTGAAAGTAACTTCAGACCAGTGACAAGTGGAGTACCACAGGGTTCAGTCCTGGGGTCTCTCTCCTGTTTGGTATCTCTCTGAAGTGCAGGCTAACACAGAAGGTCTTCAAAGTTTGCAGATGACTGCAAACTATAATGATGTGGACAAATTACAAAAGGGCCTCACTGAGACAGATACCTGGTGTCAAAGCCATGGCTCAATGCCAAAAGTATATTGTCATTCCCTTTGGTAAAACCATGAACTACCACATAGCTGGTAGTCTAAAAATGTGATGAGACCTTGGGACACAGGTGGACAGTAGTCTCTCCTTTGATAATCACATCGCCACAGTGGTCAGGAAATCCTTCTACATGGCTCATCTCATCACAAGGGAGGTCATTGTTCCGACATCTACAACAACTGGAAAGACCACAGAAATACCTCACAAAGAGGATTACTGGCCTCTCCATTGCATATCACTGATCTCTGCCTAACATACAAAGCTATGTCAAACCCAGAGCTGTTGGACATGCTCCAACCTTGTCACCACAATAAACAAAACATGCTGGAGGGATAGATTCCTGTCCCAGAGACTTCCCATACTCTGGATCAGACTACCTATCTATGTCAAACAGAGCTCCTCATTAGCACTCTTCAAGAGCAACTTGATGATTAGATGGGAAATAGGAAATTCACCCCAGGTATCACTTCTGTGGCTCTGCTACCTATGAACCTATGCTATCACACACTCGCTTTATAAGCAGATGCATGCATTCATTAAAGGAGCTACTATATCAGCCGTGATGGCTTATGTGAGTGTTATTACTTCACTTTTGTCTGATCAGCAACTCTTCTGCGGAGCCAATCACACCCCCTAACAGTATGCATCTGGTACGCCATCTCCTTCGCCCTGTGATGGGCCACTGCATCTGTACTGAGCCCTTAAAGTACACTGCAGGTTATAGGGTACTGTCCTTGAATGGCTAACCTCTTGCCTCCCAGTTCAGAATCAGTGAGGAGTGCCTGGTTAGAATTCATTAGGTTCCTACCTTCAGAATGGCTGTGAATCTCAGTAATAGCTTCCATTTTGTTTACTGTGCAAATGTTACTGCTTAAAAGGAAGTCATTACAGTGAAATATTGTTTTATTTGGCATATTCTGATGATATTCCACTATCTTTCTCCTTACTCCAGGGTATGTGCCGGACTTTTCATGTTTAGAAAACTGACTGAAGGACCTATAATTGTCTAAAACTCCATGTTGCTAACACTGAATCTGTGCTGGTACATGTTATTGACCGGCAATGCAGGTTTCCCTTTTATCGCCATTACTTGCATAGGCAGGGAACCACATGGGATCTGTAGTCCTTGCTCATGATTATCAAGACATTTACTTTTCATCTGACAAATGTTGCTTGGATCAAGCACTATATTTCATCATCGGGGAGATGAGGGCTCATGCTGTACTGCTGTCATGCCTTGACTATTGCAATGCTTTTTACCTTGGACTATCAGCTGCTGATATGGCTCACCTGCAGCAGATTCAGTACTCGGTGACTAAGTTGTTTATGGACACTCCTTTGGCATGCCATATTTGTTTTGTACTAGTGTATCTGTGCTGACTACCCATTGCAGCTATATATGGATGTGAATTTAGGATTCCTGCCATTACCTATGGAACACTGGGACACCTGGGTCATGCTTACAAGACAATGGGCTGCTTTTTGTTTCAGGGTCCGAATCAGAAACATTGTGGTAAGATTTCTGTTGCATATCTCCCCTCTGATCAACTGGACCAGCTACCTGCATTGATTCAGATGTGCGAGTTGGAGACTGACTTCAGGAGGTTTATGCAATCTTACCTTTCCCAGAGAGTTTATTGCAGGTCTCATTAAGACAGTCAGTCCACTTTCAGAACATTTCAGTAGTTTTTATTTTAGTCTATTAAATTATTTTAAATTTTTATTTACTCTATTAATATTGTTTACTGCACAGATGTATGGCATGTCTTGTGTTTTGTCATTCGTACTTACTGCCTTAAACGTATAAAATGATTAAGACCGAATCGTTTTTAATCCTTATAAATAATTAAAAGCATTAAAGTAATGGAAATGTTTGCATATCAGGAATGCGGTGTTTCACTGATTTTCTAGTAAGGACATGCAATGAATGAGTTTATGAAGGCTAATGATCTGACTTAAAATACGTAATTCCATTGGCTGTTACTATTTGGTTGCCAAAGAAAGGGATGTGTGTTTACTTAAACAGCAGGTTTTTGGTGTCATCCAATGCTGTGGCCCCTCTTTACAGTAGCAAACTCTGTCTTGACCCATCCTGCTGCACTTATTTTATTTTTTAGTTCTGAGCTGTGATTTTAACCCCTCCAACACACCCCTTTGACACCACTGGTGGGCAGAGTTAATCCTGTCCTGTTTAAGGATTGCTCCTTGTGAATGGTAGTAATTTGGGAGTGCTAGTGTACACATCATATATCCACATAGTCTGGGATAGTTTAAACAACCCCTTCTGTCTTAATTTTTATCTCACAAAGATTGTGGAATATTTTCAATTACAGACTTGCATTTGTTAAAAAGTGAGAAAGCTTCCCTCATGTCTGACAACATCTTGGGCTGGGGTACAATTGATTTGCAACAGTCAAACTTCTCTATCTTCTGCCGGCTGCCTTATAATGCATCCTTATCCTATTTAAACAGTTGGTTTTGGCAGATTTAATTATTTATTTATTATTTACTTATTTTACATATGTTTACTGGGAAAGTCCGACTGGGCATGGATCCCATTTTCAGAAGAGGCCCTCTGGGCATGGATCCCATTTTCAGAGGAGGCCCTCTGGGCATGGATCCCATTTTCAGAGGAGGCCCTCTGGGCATGGATCCCATTTTCAGAGGAGGCCCTCTGGGCATGGATCCCATTTTCAGAGGAGGCCCTCTGGGCATGGATCCCATTTTCAGAGGAGGCCCTCTGGGCATGGATCCCATTTTCAGAGGAGGCCCGGGGAGAAAAGCACCAAAAAAATTAGTACAGCAAATACAGTAAATACAATACAGTAAATACAATACAGTAAATACAATACAGTAAATACAATACAC
Organism: Protopterus annectens; assembly: GCF_019279795.1. Classification (NCBI taxonomy): domain Eukaryota; kingdom Metazoa; phylum Chordata; order Ceratodontiformes; family Protopteridae; genus Protopterus; species Protopterus annectens. The sequence continues at coordinate 398,884,786 of NC_056747.1, forward strand.
TTGTTAATCAAATACAGTGCAGAGTCAAAAAGTTAAAGTACAGTTTCAAGGCCAAGAAAGGAGCAACAAGTAAAATATACTATAAGGTGCACAGTGTGCTACAACATACAATACAGTTGAAAGGACATTTTGTTCAGTCATTTGTTTACATTCATCAGTGGCTACTACAGTAAATACACATTGATTGAGTATAGAAAGGAGTTGCAAGCTTTCATAGAAGGTTAACATATGATATGATCTAATTAAGTGAAGCTACCCAGGATCAGAACAATTACATAACCAAGACCTATGTAAATGGGACTGGAGGGGTTTTTTGAAATTATTTTGTTTTCAGTAGTTCTAATATCTACAGGGATGGTATGCCATGCTTTTGAAACAGAAATAGAAAACAAGGAGTCCCCAGAGCTATTGTTGCTTTTGCCTATGCCAGCCACTGCCTTATTGGTGGATTTTAATAGGCATTTGTTAGAGTAGATATTAAGTAGATCTTGAGGAGCAGGAACTCTATAAGGATAATATAGACTTTGGGCTATTGTAAGCTGGTTATATGTGAGCAGGTTGGGTAATTCTAGCCAGGATAGTTGCTTGATTGCTATGAAGGGTGAGTCAGTAGCAAACCTAGCTATTTTATTATAGCAGGTGTTTAGTTTGTTAAAGTCTACATTGTTTAGGTTGATGAGTATGGGGGAGACATAGAGGAGTGTGGATAGTAGGTAGGTTCCTACGATGGTGACTTTACTGTAATTGGTGAGGTACTTTTGCATCTATATAGGATTCCAATTTTTTTATGGACTTTATTGTCTGTGCAATGTGCATATCAAATTTCATGTTGTGATGTATGATAACCCCTAGAAGTTTGGTGTGTTGGACAGGTGTGATAGGGGTGTTTATTAGCTGAGAATATTGTGAATGGTGATATGGTGTCTAAGGCTCTAGTGGGATAGAATATTATTAGCTATGTTTTATTGGGGTTAAGTATTGATTGAGAGTTGGCTAACCAAGTTTCAACAGCAGAAAAGGGCTCTTGTGTCAATTCCTGGAGCTTGAAGGAGTGATGCGACAGAGCACATTAGAGTGGAGTCATCAGCGTACTGGACTAGAGTGGCATCCTGGGTAGCTTTGTGGAATTGGTTGGTGAATATGTTGAAAAGAAGAGGTCCAAGAATAAATCCTTGGGGGACCCCTAGGGTGACAGGAGGGGAGATAAGTTTTGCCATTTTACTGCTGGTTGGCAGTTGATTAGATAGTCTTGAAGACGTGCTAGTGTGGAGTGGCTGAGATTAAGATCGGAGAGAACAGAAAGGAGTTTGGGATGGGAGACCATATTGAAGGCCTTGGTGAGATCTAGGAATACAGTGGATACTAGGTCACCTTTGTTGTAATGTTGGTTTACTGTGTTGGCAAAGCTAATAAGGACTGTTCTAGTACTGTGATTGGGGCAGAATCCATGCTGGGTGTTGGTTAGCAGTTTATTAGTGAGGAGATTATTTGGGAATGTATACATTTTCTGAGTATTTTAGATAAGGGGGATAGAATGGCAATTGGGCAGTAATTAGATAGTTCCACAGAATTACTCCCTTTGTGGAGTGGTATTATATGTGAAACTTTCCACAGAGAAGTAACGCATTGTTCTGATAAAGGGCAGTTAATGAGCATGGAGACTGGGTAAGAGATGGCTTTGGCTGCAATCTTTAGATATTCTGCAGGTAATTTGCTGGTGGCCAGGATTGTGGGTATTTATATATTGTGCTAGTTGAGACAGACTGTAAGGAGAAGAGGGTTTTGTCTGCTGATAATGAAGATAGGTTTGGATGTGAAGCGGAAGAACTGTTATTGGTGAGGGCTAGGATGGATTTGGTGAAGTGTTTGATCAATTGGGTGGCAATATTATTGGTGATGGTGTCAATGTTAGGGGCCAGAGTACTTGTCTTTCCTGGTTGTAGGATTTTATTAATGGCAGCTCAGAATTTTTGTGGATTATTTTTGTGTTTGGTTTGAATACTTATGTAGTGGTTCCTTTTGTCTGTCCTAATTTGTTTTTTGACTTTATTGCTTAGTTCCTGGTATGCCTGTCTGTTAGTCTGAGTTTTATTTTGACGTCACAAGTCCCATGCTTTATCTCTTTGTTTTAGTAGTAGATGGGTATCTCTGGTCGGGGGGGGAGGGGTTGGATTTAGTTTTGACAATTCTGATAGGGGCAAGATAATTTAGAATGTTTAGGAAAGTGTTATTGAAGTAGTCTACAGCACTTTCATGGGGAAGAGATGACAGTGGTCACCAGCTGCATTGATTAAGCACAGATATGGAGTCACGGGTTTTGAAATTCTTTGTGTACTGGATTTGTTGGAGGGTGGAGGATTTCAGTGGATTCACTTGCTGTCTGATTATAAAAAGTGGTAAGGTGGTCACTGAGGTTGTCTGGGAGGGAGCCTGAGAGGTAGGATTGAGATGACCTGTTAGTAAGGATCCAGTCTAGGATGGACTCCTTTTTTGATGCTTTATCTACCCGTGTTGTGTTTCTGATTAGTTGTGTGAAACCATGTAGGTTAATGTGGTTAGTGGGGTGGAGCAAGTTACAGGAGTACCAATCGATATTAACGTAGTCTAGTATGATTGTTTCTTGGGGAAATTTTTAGGATGTCCAGTCTACAATGGATTCTATTGTATTAATGTTCCTGCTGGGGGGTATATAGGTACCAATTATATGTAAGTTTTTTTTAGTTGATTTTCAACTTAGTAAACATAGTTGCTGCATTATTGAATGTGGGTCGTTCATTGGCTAACAATTTAATGGGCAGGTTGTTTTTGAAGAGGAGAACAATGCCTCTGCCTCTTTTGGATATTCTGTCTTGTCTAAGAACATTGTAACGAAGTGGAACAAAGTCATTATTATTATTTAGTGCTTTTAGCCAGGTCTCTCTGAGAAGCACTATGTTGGGGGAGTAGAGGGCCAGGGTAGCGTGTAGTTATGGGATTTTGTTCAATATGCTCCTTATGTTTATGTTGAGTATAAGGAGATCTGTTGATTTCCTGGGGGAAGTTAGAATGTTATTTGTTTGGTAGTAGGGGGGTTGTTATTGTTTGTAGGGCCAGGGTTTGGGTGCACATCTCCACCAAGCATGATTTGTGATGCTATTTGGATTATAGTTTTTAGGCATTTGATTATACATGTGTTATATTTTGGGGAAATGTGGGTTTTTAGTTAGTGTGGGGTTACTTTGATTGTGGCAAGGTCAAGATATATGAGATGTAGATAGAAGGAGATATTTCTGAAAAGGCTGGTTTGTCTTGTGAATGGATAGGGCAGGTAGGGGACTTTGTCTGAAATTTGGAGTTGCTAGTGTAGTGGTAGGAGGTTAAGTGTGAGGTGATGGCAAGGCTTCTTATTAATGTAAAGATTAGGGGCCACATTTTGCTCGGACAAAGTGTTGCTGTATTGTTGTGAAGTTTTAGTAGGTTTCTTTACAGGACTGAGTAGGAATTTAGGTGTGGCTATACTTTATGTAGGTTGTGGTTAGAGTGAGGAGATTAGTTAGGGAGTATTAGCCTGAAGAAATTGTACAATTTGGGTACAGTGTGAGTGAGCTGACTTAGAATGAAGGTAGATGGTGATGTGGAGTGAAGAGAGTGAGAAGCAGTGGCTATACAGAAATGAGGTTGGTATGTGAGAGAGAGGCTTAGGGGAGTGGCTAGTTAGGTATAAAGGTCAGGAGCCTGTGGGTGGGAATGGGGGTAGAGTAGGGGAGTGGAGTGAGCCCAAGCGTAGTGAAGGGCAACCGGAGCAGGAAGAGCCAAATCCAGGTATGTACAAGTAAAAACAATCAGTTGCTCTGAACTATTGGCTTCTTAGTAGTACATGTATTTGTTCATTAAGCTATAACACTTGTTATTGTAGATATTAGTGAGACTGCTTTGGTATGGGCAGCTATGACCCTAAAAAAGCTTATATAGTAAGAGGGCTATGGTTAAATAGAATAATGGAAAAAGTGAAACAAAATGTATTTAAGTTGGGAGGGGAATCTATAGAGAAGATATAAATTTCAAAAGACTTCTGGTGACCAAATTACTATAGGGACTAGAAGAAAAACTATAATCCAGTACCATGTGCAAGCTACTGTCATAATATTGGAGGAGGAAGAAATAGAGTAAAAAAATGCCTGCTGCTGGCTGAGACATTTGTGTGTAGCAAGTTTAGGATTATCATAAAATACAGTCTTCAAAATAACCTTTATGTGGTGAAACATACATATAATTGTATTTGGTTCTTCAGGGCAGAATAAACTCCCGGTATCTTTTAGGTTTCACAGAGCTGGATTTTTGTGCAGTAAAAGGAGCTGTAGCAGTGTCATGAATGCTGGGAATGCACAGCAATTTAGGGCTAAGGAAAAGAGCAAGAGGGAAAGATAGTGGTAAGAAAAAACAGGAAGAAAAATAAACAGTAACTATGTAGAAGAGCAGTATCATCCACTAAATAAACACAGCAGCATTATTTGTAGACTATTATTTCAGTTGTAGGAATCAATATAATGCAACATATAAGAAATATGTATTTACTGCAACATATAAGAAATATGTATTACTGGCTACAACAAACCTCTAGGCACCTTAAGCAAAAAAATAAAAATAAAAAAATAGACAAATTCAATGTTGCTAAACCTAAGTCAGCAACTCACTAAATTGTACTTAATGAAAACATACAACCTCCGGTACATACAGTGAGAGACGATACCTACACAAACACACTCCAGCTCAGTAGAATACAGAAGCTTCTAACTTAAACAAATATCATTTATAACAGTTCTGAGGCAGGTAATTTTGCTTAGAAGTACACATTGACCAACGGCAAACATTCGCATGAAGCGTAACAGCATAATAATAAACGTGAGGTAGAAAATATTTTACACTACTAAACAATGAACATTTTAATCAACTCAAAAACAGAAGTGCACGCAGCAAGTAATAATCATTCTCATAAAGCAATTATCCGTACAATGCACAACAGATAGTTGAAAAAATGCATTTACAGTATGTACAATCACACCGCAAAACAAATAGTTGAAAATAATGCACTTACAGCTAGCGGACAAACACACTGTGAGGCCAGCAGGGGAGGACTACCTATTTTAAAAATGGTGCCTGTTGGTTTGGAGGTAGAAGTAAACTCACCTGACATGGGTTGGGGGGGCAAAGGAGAACTAGTAAGAAAAAAGCAAATGGTTGTTGCTAGGCAGATATTTGGAGGGGGGAGAGACCGGAGGAGAATCAGCAAGAAAAAAGCAAAAGGTTGTTGCTAGGCAGATATTTGGAAGACCCAAATTCCAGGTATGTGCAAGTAAAAACAATCAATTGCTCTGAACTATTGGCTTCTTGGTCGTAATTTTGTTTGTCCATTAAGCTATACAGATATTAGTGAGACTGCCTTGGTATGGGCAGCTGTGAGTCTAAAAAAAAATATATAGTAAGAGGGCTATGGTTAAATAGAATGATGGAAAAAGTGAAACAAAATGCTGTTGTATAAAAAAACTTTGTAAAAGATGAATATACTGCTGTTACCAGTCACATAAAATGAGCAGGATTTTTTCAACTTTTACTACACTGTGAACACCAATTTGGAATAAACAATCAGAAAAAGATAGTTTTGCAGAGGGCAAGATCCCTGCATCCCATGATGAATGGAGCCGCGCCCCTTACCCCCACTATTTATAGTTTCATAGTTAGGTACTAGGCTATTGGCCCTAGGGCCAAAAAGCCTAGCCAAATGGTACCCTGGCTTTTGCCACCCAAGAAAATTATTTTCCTGTGCCCCTGTCTAGCAGAGCCACAGAAGTGATCCCGGGGTGAATTTCCCATCTCCCATCCAGTCATCAAGATTTTTCTTGGAGTGCCAATGAAGAGCTTTGTTTGATATACCTAGGTAGTTCCAGAGTATAGGAAGTCTCTGGGACAGGAATCTATCCCTCCAGCATGTTCTGTTTATTGTGGTGACAAGGTTTAGGTCCCTAGAGTGTGTAGCTCGGAGGGATTGGGAAGTGGAGCATGTCCAAGAGCTCTGGATTTGACATAGCTTTGTATGTAAGGCAGAGATCGCCTCTGAGTAGGCGATATGTAAAGGAGTAAAGCTGGAGTTTATTTGGGACTGTCTGCGTAGGGCATCTGTTTGAGGCTGGTAATCCTCTTTATGAGGTATTTCTGTGGCCTTTCCAGTTGTTCATAGTTTAGTACTAAGCTAACTGCCCTTGCGAGACATTTTAAGCCTAGCCAATTATCCCTTTTGAGACTCAAACTCTGCACCTTGTGTTTGTAAGGCAAACACCTTAGCTATTAAGCCACCCTCCCCAACCCCTTGATGTCTTCTGAGGTACATACCAAAAGGGGCGTTGTACTCTATAATGGGTCTAATGAGTGACTAGTAGAGGGCAACAATGACCTCTTTTTTCCTGGATGAGAAACCTTTTGTAATGAGGTGTGCCACATAGAAGGATTTCCTGACTACTGTGGCAATGTCATTATCAAAGGAGAGACTACTGTCCACCTGTGTCCCAAGGTCTCTTATCACACTTTAGCTGTTAAGTAGACTACTGCTTATGTGGTAGTTCATGGGTACAGAGTTTTTACCAAAAGGGATAAATATACCATCACTGGGAAAGGGGAAAATCTCAAGTGTACCTCAATTTGTCCTTCCATGGTAATGTCTGGCAGTCACACACTAGTAACTACACAACTGAACAGAATCACTAGCATTTTGAAAACAAGCCCGACTCCATGTAATCTCATTTAAAACAGGTTAATAAATACAGGATCAGCAGTGAATAAGGAAAGGAGCAGTAAATGAGTACACTTTCCAGAAAGCCCTCCAGACAAATGACTCTGGGTGAAAAACTAAAGGATAAGGCCCTGGGTAGGAATTGTTTTCCACCTGTTGATCTTCCAAGTTTAAACACAAACGTATTAGAGGAAAGTCTTCCACAAGGGAGGAATATGGGAATTGCATTAGTATGACTGATAAAAGTGAAACTTATAACTGTGTGTCCTCATTAGGACTGAAACTGATGGATATAAATAGATTCTTAGAAATTAATGACAAACACACAGTTGTATGAAACATTGTGCTGGAAGTCAATGATAAGAAACATATCCCCATCAATCATATGACATGATCAGCTCTGAATGTTAAGACTGGAATAAAAGTTGTTTTTTCATTGTGAGAATTATACTGTCTCAGTAGCATAAAATAAATCAAAAAACAAAATTCCAACAAGAGACAGCAAATACGGCAAAGTGGATGCAGTAAAACCACAATTTTATTGTAAAAATAGTAAGTGCTTTCACATTGACACACAACGCTTCATAGACATTTCAAAGAATGCTATTCAATGTAAAATATTTAAACCTCTATGAAACCAGTCAAAATGCTTTTTCACATACACGTCTTAAAAACACCACAGTGATACCCACTTCTTATATAAAAAAAAACAACATACATTAACCAACCAAAACATATGATCAGACAATATTAAAATCTTGTTAAAAAGCTGCAAATCAATCAGATTCAAAACAAAAGAAAAATATGCTAAATATGCCTAAAAAAACATGTAGAATGAAGCGTGAAGAGAAGTCGTCTAAAATGACATATTTGCTTAGTTTAGCAGAGGTACTTTGGAATAAAGTCAGAATGGAAATCAAACCAGAAGCAGACAGCATCTGAAAGTGCAATTAGAAAAAAAAAGTATATATAAAGAAAAGTACCACAAGGGTCACTAAAATAGAGAAGTAGCTGAAAAGCACCAGGAACAAAGCATTATCGACACTGATGAAGTTTATATTATATGGAATCATCCATTACCAACAGTTCAAAAAATAAATGCAAGAAAACTAGATACAGTAGTCCAAGAAAATAATAAGTTAGCATTAATCACCGAAACTGCTACACCAAGCGATTATAGCGCCTTATCTACCGAGAAACACAAAGACTTAAAATACCAGGATCTACACGCAGAAACAAGAGCAATGTGGAAGAACAATACCCACACAGTTATAGTACTAGTAGGAGGAGCACCAGGACAAACAGACAAAGAATTTACAGTCCTACTGAAATATGCTACCTGTACACATATAACCCCTTATGAACTTGCAGAAGGAGACAATCGGGGCACATTGTGAGTGTTGATAACACTCATGGCTAACAGCAAAGACTGAAATAATACAGATTTAATGAATTTTAACTGTTTACTGATTTAGTTTGGGGTCCAGTCCTATCAAAGTAAGTTGTTTGCCAGTAGCAACCTCTTCATTAGTTACAGATCTCTTTAATGTGAAATTATTTGGATGTCTTTTACTTCTGCAGAGATTGTGCATGCATATTGATGGATTGTAATGACAGAAGTGCGAGTGCCCTTTTATGGTTGAAATTTTCTGAAATTGATAGTTTTGTCATTATTGATTCATACATTTTGTTTCATTGTTCACTGGAAGAATGCTAAAACTACAAATATAACACACAGTCTAATAAGTCGTGCCATATTATACAAGGAATATAATTTAATGCATTCAGAAAGGTGAATCAAAGAACACATACATGTATGCATGGCCCAAGAAATGTGTGTAAGGAGCCTAAGGTTTGAAAACAGCCCACAGGTAAACTTTATCCTCCACTGGCCAGATGAATGTTCTTTGAATGTGGGCTTT